>NC_056731.1:1731132143-1731209643 GCF_019279795.1 Protopterus annectens | reverse complement strand
CAAGGTTTAAGTCTTTAGAACAAGTAATTCTGATGCTGTTTGTTTTATGGATATGCAGGAGGTCCATCAGAGTGGGTTCTGACAAGGCACTGTATGTCAGGCATAAATCTCCCCTCAAAATCCTGTAGGAGACAGAATACAGGGATAGAGCCTTGAGGCAGTCTTCATAGAGCACTTTACTTAAACCCTGAGTATATCAACAGTCTTCACAGTTCTTATTCAACCATCACAGTGTCAACTGCGGTATGGTACACACGTGCATGTGTATACCAAACATCTGGAAATGCTATTTGACATATATCAATATTACACCATACTGATTACATGGATACATACACCTGGATTCATTCACATGTTGTTGGCATTTACATGACAATCTAAAGTTTTTCTTTTTTTTGTTCAAAATCTATTTGGACTTTTTATAGATAGTCTGTCTGTTCCTGTAAACCTGAAAAAACATTAGGGTGCTTAGACACAAGTTTGAAAAGTGAATTTGTTTATTGCATCTAATGTCAGTAAGATGTTCAGCGATTCTTGTTTTGAAATTCCTGGACATTTTCCTTACATAGAACACTGAACATGAGCATGTAGCTAAATAAGAGGTGTAGCTGGCTCTGTGCCAGTATTATAAACCAGCTCCCTAATCCCTCACCTCTACGTTTTTCAATATCAGAAAAAAAAAGTCACCATCTTAAGTTGGCTTACAGTTATATCCACCCCTCCCTCAACAAGTAGCTCCATTGAAGTGAAAAAAGGCCATTCTTTCTACTGGCACACCAATCAGGTGGCCAGATATGTGACAACCACCCTCCTACCCCAGCCATTCAAGTCCTGTTTCTGTGTCTTGTTCAAAACTTCCTTCCCCCACCATAGTTTATTAAAACAAATCTTCTTTTAAATTGTAGTAAACTGCTTACTATAAATGTAGCAAACAGCTCGAGAATCCAGGGCCTCAAACATCTACCCTACACAGATAGGCTAAAGGCCCTGTCCTTCTACTCAGTCTCCTATAGACTCCTCAGAAGTGACCTCTGTCTGGCATACAAAGCAATCTCAGACCCTGCCTTGATGAGACTGCTGCATATCCACAAATCAAGCTCCACTTGAGTAACCCGCACGCACGACTTCAACCTGGTCTGTGACAACAATAGGACTTGTTGGCGGGACAGATTTGTGCCCCAGACACTCCCTCCTTTTGTGGAATAGACATCCTCACCATGTCAAGCAGAGTACCTCATTAACACTTTTTAAGCTCAACCTGGATATCTGGATGGGGAACAGAAAATACACCCCTGGGTTTCCACCTGTATCCCTGCTGCACAGTGGCATAGGGTGCTGACTTCTTGGAACATGGGCTAAATTCTTGGTTAGGCTTGTACAGGCCTCAGGGCCAACAGCCTAGTAACTTCCTATGATCCTATGATCCTATGAGCCTACAGATTAGACCACACATGGAACATTGTAGCTCTCAGGTTTGACCATAAATATAATATTGGCTTTTAACAGATGATATTGCACTAAAGAGTGATCGGGATGATCAATGGTCAATCAGGTCCGCCTAACACTTTGCTCTCATGGTCAATGTCCCTCTCACCCTGCATTCACTATGCTTCTGAGCTAAACAAATCAATCATTCACTCTGACATGAAATCAAGTTATGAATATCAAAAACTTTAGAAGGGTTAGCAGAAGAAAAATGTTTTATCTTATTACTACATTAGAGGCTGCAGAATGTCTACATGGTGAGCACCCCCTGTCAACTGGTTGGGAGCTTTAACATAATCAATAGCCTGTTTAAAAATGGTTAAACCATTATCCAATATTTTTTTCTTTTTTATATGTAAATTTGCAACGGGCAGGTAAATTTCCACCAGTTCTTGCTCTTCTGTACTAATACCCAAATATTTATGTATGAGAGATGCTGGCACTTAATCATTTGACCCGGAAGTGGTGAAAAATCTAATAGTAGGTTCAGACTTATTAGATTTTTCAATATATTCCAGTAACTTATGCCTGACTTTCTGATCAGTCCTTCCTTTTGCTGCCTTAACTAAACAACTACTACTCTTTTAAAACTTTGTGTCACTTATTGTGAAAATTTAACATAATCATTTTATTAGAGGAACAAATTCTTTTAACTCTAAGAAACTGTCAAAACGGAATATTATTTATGATATATCTGGGGTGCATACCATTAGCTTCCAACAAAGATTTTTTATGAAATTATTTCCTAAATAATGATAATGTTCTTACTATACCATCTTGATTTTTCATCACCTGCACATCTAAAAAAAACAAAGTGTTTTCATGACATTCCAAACTAACCCCAGGATTCACTAATCCTCTGTGTAAGACTAGATTAGTCTTACACAGAAACACCAGTCTAAGAGTAAGACGGCAGCATGCCATGCATATTAATGAGGGTGCACTGCCTCAACACTAAGGCTAACACAGAGCATGCACGAGTGCAAGGGGCGTGTCGGACTGCTGAGCAGTCCAAAAATCCATGCCCCTTCAAGCCTCTGAATCGGGAAATGTCAACTTACATGAGCGAGTCCGCTCAAATGTGTATATACACAACACTACACTCCCCCACATTCTAAACCCCTGTACAATTATAAAATGTAAAACTTTTATTTATTTATTTTTTATTATTTCCGATATAGCTGCCCGTATTTGCACGGGTTTGCCCATTGCTTAGCTACAGTTAGCAGTTTAGACATTGAAGAGGATAATAAGAAATTGCAAATTAAGCAAAATAGTGATAGCGTAGTGGTAGAGCCTTTGTACAAAGAGAAAGCATTCCCGGTTCGAGTACCACCCCCTCCCCTTTCTATTTTCTGTTGGAAATCTGTATATAAAAATAATTCCTGACATTTATCATTTAAATTTTAGTAAAAAGCATTGAAATGGCCTATGTAGTAGTGAACAAATTTTATATATAGATATATATATATATATATATATATATATATATATATATATATATATATATGAAGTTGAAATGGTTCTGCATACTGATGGATGCATAAGTAACATATCTTAAGCAATGTGAAGCACTGCTAAGCAAAGTTTACCAGTATTAAGCATATTTAAATGTAATTGCTCATAGCTGAACACTGCGTTAACTAGCGCAATGGTTTTGCACATAGCTGCTCATCGTGCCAACTAGAGCAAACTGTTTGCATGGAGTTGCGCTCCGCGTTAACCAACGCAACATCGGGCAATGACGAGCAACGTAGAGCAATGCTGAGCAACAGAGAGCAATGTCGGGCAAAGTTGAGCAAAGTCAGTAAAACACAGCCACACCTCCTAGCCATTCTGGCCAGTAGTAAAATAAAAAGCAATGACAGGCCTCAAACCCCAGATGCTGTGCACCATAATCACAGTACTGAACCACTTAGCCATGACAGCTTTTCATAAACATGCACTATCAACACACACATACATATCAATGGAAGTTTACCCATTGCTAAGCAGGTGTGCCTTCAACTGAGTTTTTTCAAAACTAGCCAATCACAAATAAGTGGGGGTAATGATGCATATTTAAGCTCCATAGGCGGGAATACTTGCCATAACTGGTTGTAGCTCCCATCTGGAGGCAGCAATGGCTGGTGCTGGAGAGGGCTTTCATTTTCGAGCGCAACGTTGGGGCATTGAGGAGTCAAAAGTAATGGTTTGGCTCCTTGTCCATAATCATGAGGATAGACTCCTGCAGGGACAGTACCAGGGCACCCAATACAAACCTGAAGCCTGGGACCATCTAGCTCATGAACTCACCAGTGCCACAGGTGTCCCTCGGACTGGTGAGCAGATCAGACACCTCCATGCAGACCTGAAGAGACGCAAGGCAGATCAACTGGACCAGTGGATCCAGGAGGCCCGTGGGATGGAAAATGTCCCACTACTGAGTAAGTAGCCATGGAATTAAGTATGTAAGAATTGCTATTCTAGTGTATACTATGGATAGGTATGTCTCAATATCACTTCATTTACTTCACAGTTGCAGGTGTCCATGCTGCGAATCAGCAAGCCTATGCAGATAGGCTGCTAAGGCTGCTCCCCCAGGCAGGTTAGTAATTATTCTACTTGTACTGTTATGTAAAATAAATGAGAGAGCCTGTAAAAAGTGTTTTAACACAATAAATGAAGGTATAATAATTCTCTAATAATTATTCTGCATGTACTATTATATAAAATAAATGTGAGAGCCTCTAGAAAAGTGTTTTAAGTCTTTAATAAAGGTATAATTCCTGGAGTGTGTCTGTGTCATTTTCTTTGATATGTTGTTGTACTCTTGCATTATAGAAATAGTACTGTTGTATTAAGCGCTGTTAACACACAGTTGGGTAGGCCCATATAAAGTAGATGAAGGGAGTGCCAGTAGCTTTTAAGCATATTTACAGTCCCCAACTGTTGGTTCATGCATAGCATGTACAGGTTAATCTGGCACATGAGTAGCTTGGTATTGTGTTCCCCAGAAATGTCATTGTGCTGGCAGAAATGTAGGGAGCTGTTAACATATAACTGATAATTTCACCTAAACATATCTAGATAAGTATAGGAAAGTAGAGCTGTCAGTGTACCATCTCAGCAGTAGTGTGTCTGAGCAACTCACAAAATGTGTAGCAGTAACATCTGCATCCTGGACAGTTTGTATGTCAGATACAGCCCATGTATATAAAGATCTAGCAAAACCCATTTCACAATTTAAGGACAATTGGGTAGTGTAATAATACCTGTAGGGGGCATATAACTGCAGTTAATAGGAATGTAGTGTAAACTAGAAGGATATATAAGTTGTTAATGGAGCTATCATTTTCCACCCTACTGTATGTGCATAAAAATGCAATTCCACACCTCAATGGGTATGTCTAATCTCAAAGCATTTGTTGGGACATATGTCCTATTGGTTTATAAATATCTGCATTTATTTTGATGCATATGCCCTGTTCAAATACCACAATATTGGTGGCCTGTTGCCATCAATTAAACTTGCATGCTGTTGTAATGTCCACTGTTGTTCTATATATGCATGTGTCATGCTTGCTGTTCAGCTGTTGGAACTCTGGTGTGTTGGGTTAATGGGAATACTTCTGCATGTTGTTATAACTAATTGGGAATCCAAAAAAGAACTAAACGAGGCTCACCACAGGCCACAGCAATAAGAAGAAAACCAACGATTTAATAAAGACACAAACTGCAGTAAAGGAGTAAGAGCTTTCACGTTACAGGAACGCTTCTTCAGACTTAAAAATACTGCTACCCTAACTTCCTTTATATATTACAATCAATCCAATTAACTACAACTTGATTAAATCATTAATTAATTCATCAGATAAAATTCATCAGAATATTTAAAGCAACAGCTTCATTACTAGCTTTATACATATATTAATCACACATTTATTATATAAATAAAGTAAGTAAAAACTCATATTTTCTTTAATATACAATATTATAGATATGAATTGATGTAAATATAAAATATATAAAAAATATATATATATAAATAAAAAAAAAAAATATATATATATATATATATATATATATATATATATATATATATAAAATATATATATTTTTATAATATTATAAACTATAAACATGTGCATGTATTAAAACCTAATAAAATATACATGTTGATGAACTGTAAACTTGTACATATATTAAAAACTAATAGAATATATTAATATAATATCATATGAAATTAATGTGTACAGGGACGTGCTGCTAAAAATGGTTTAAGGGAGACCTTTTCATTTAAACCATGTCCCCTATGACTCTGCAACCTGATAATCCATCTATTTTCACGTTCTTCAGTGAAATTCCTTATATTCCCTAATCTATTTGTCTCTCTTATCAATTCAATAACATTAAAATTAAACCTATGTACTCTCCCATTATCTATTGTGTGTCGTGCTAAAGCGTTATGTTCATCACGCTTACTAATAGCATATAAATGTTCCCTAATACGCCCTACTGATGAAAGAATAACCCAAATAGTGGGTAGTAAACCTAGTTTCTCATATAAAAATATGAAATCTTTAAAAAGGTTATTGTGTTATGAAAATAGGGACAATAGAAAGGACTTGGAGACAAATAGACAGGGTACACTTCCATGTAGAAGTTGTAACTACTGCATATATTTATCAGGAAATAAGTCCTTTATACATCCTGATACAGGACGTGAGTACAAATTTGATTTTTATGCTGACTGTAAGTCCAGGAATCTAGTATACTTAGCTGTGTGCCAAATTTGTACATGTTTTTACGTAGGTAAGACTAATAGGAGCTTGAAGGAGCGTATTAGGGAACATTTATATGCTATTAGTAAGAGAGATGAACATAACGCTTTAGCATGACACACAATAGATAATGGGAGAGTACATAGGTTTAATTTTAATGTTATTGAATTGATAAGAGAGACAAATAGATTAGGGAATATAAGGAATTTCACTGAAGAACATGAAAATAGATGGATTATAAGGTTGCAGAGTCATAGGGGACATGGTTTAAATGAAAAGGTCTCCCTTAAACCATTTTTAGCAGCACGTCCCTGTACACATTAATTTCATATGATATTATATTAATATATTCTATTAGTTTTTAATATATGTACGTTTACAGTTCATCAACATGTATATTTTATTAGGTTTTAATACATGCACATGTTTATAGTTTATAATATTATAAAAATATATATATTTTTTATATATATATATATTTTTTTTATTTATATATATATTTTTTTTATATATTTTATATTTACATCAATTCATATCTATAATATTGTATATTAAAGAAAATATGAGTTTTTACTTACTTTATTTATATAATAAATGTGTGATTAATATATGTATAAAGCTAGTAATGAAGCTGTTGCTTTAAATATTCTGATGAATTTTATCTGATGAATTAATTAATGATTTAATCAAGTTGTAGTTAATTGGATTGATTGTAATATATAAAGGAAGTTAGGATAGCAGTATTTTTAAGTCGGAAGAAGCGTTCCTGTAACGTGAAAGCGCTTACTCCTTTACTACAGTTTGTGTCTTTATTAAATCGTTGGTTTTCTTCTTATTGCTGTGGTGAGCCTCGTTTAGTTCTTTTTTGGATACATATGCTCTGCTCTATTGAGGCTCTTTATCCGTGAGCTGTCTTGTCTGAGAGATATAACTAATTGGGAATGTTGTTGACTGTTACTAACTCATATTTTCAGTAAATCCTCCTAAACATAGAACGTATGGGAAAGCCGGTCCCAGCGGACCCACCTGTCCCACCTCAGATGGCAATGGCACCTGGCACCAGCAGGTCCGGTGCCCAGCCTGGGACCTCCTCCTCCACTGGCCCTGTGCCACCTTCAGGTGGAAGCATTGCAGGGGATGGGGCTCGTCCCCCTCGTGCAAGCGTGGGAGGAGGAAGACACCTTATCACCCTCTGAATGGTCTGGGCTGTGGTTCATAGGGAGATTGAGCGTTCTGTCGCTGATCCTCTACTTCAGCTTGAGGCACGAGTGGCGCGACTCACAGGTGAGACTGCCCCTCCTACGCAGCCCCCAGCACAGCCACCCTCTTGTCTGTGAAGGTGCAGTGGTGACTGCCCATGGGTGGGGATCTCAGTTCCACTGTTGCCATCTGTGGGCTCATGGGCTTGTGATTTCCAAACAACCTTCCCCGTCAATGGTGTTCACTCACCACATGTGTCATATTCCGCCCCTGTATGCATCTTGTTTGTCTTGTCTGTTTACCTCCCCAACCTACCTCTCCAAATATACCTACTTCCCCTACTCCACATTCCACTCTCACCTGAAAAAAAAAAGGGCAATCTGCTCCCAAAAAAAAAATTATGCTCCATACATAGCTGCCCATTTTGCACACATATCCGCTGGACACATAAACTGATATTTAATTGGCAGTACAACATACTTTGTTGTCCTCACCCCTCTCACAGGGATTGAAGGTTTCATATTTCCCTCCAAATTTATTGCATATGCACAGCTGTTGCTGTTAAAGAAATGGGCAGCTATGGACCTTGCCTACACCCGGCCTGCACATCCAGAGCTGTTTTCTCTACTGTCTTTCCCTCTTTGTGCCCCTTTTTCACCACTTTCCTATCTCCCCATTTTCTTTTCTTTCAAAGAAATGAGTGTGGGGGTTAGCAGGAGTAAGAACTATTAAGCAGTAGTTAGCGGGTTTGCACGAGTGTGCGCCTGTGTGCGCTTGTGTGCACTTATCTAAGCATTGCTAAGCATTGCGCAAACCCACGCAAACCCTCTTACAACTGCTTAAAAGTGCCTTAGTCACTCTGTATGTCAGGGCCCTTGCTCTGCTCAGCAGCAAAATAAAACACCTCTGTCAGTCTCGAACCCCGGACCTTGTACACACGAGACTGCATAAAACACCACTAAGCCACACAACAAGCTTGTGCTGAAATAAATATATCATGCATCAGAATGAGTGAATGTAAAGGAAAAATAGGAATGCCATAACACAAATCTTGTTCTGTGGATCTTTACCAGCAGTTGTTGTGAAATTACATTACATGACTGTGATAAGAGAACCAGCCATTCTAGCAGGAAATAATGTTAGAGCAGCACTTTACAACCCCCACACAGTATCATAGCAGGACAAACATTGGCATATCTGATTAGGGCAGAGGCCATACTTCCCAACTGTGACTAATTTTCAGGGATGTCCCTGATTTTGAAACAAATTTTAGCTGTATCCCTCTGAATCCCTCTGAAAAGTACTGACGTTAGGCAGAAAGGTGGGGAATTACACTTAATGAATAATGACAATAATTAAGAGTTAGACACTGCTTGTACTTCAGAAAAGGTGTATTAATCCATATGCTCTGGTTCTCTCAAAGTCTCAACTTAATGTCTCTAATATTTTAAAGGTGTACCTCACTTTTACCTACTTTTCCCTGAGTCTGTTCAAATATGTACCAGAGTGTTTGAGAGGCCTGGCAGAGGCAGAAACACACAGGCATATCAGCTTTTCTGCTGTTACACACTGTACAAATAGCTTTGGAAGGAGTTCCAGAAGCATACCCTTATGTAGGAGTACAACACTGAAATACCAAAGGATGTAGCCATGTACTGGTAGCAACCAACTGTGACAATGCCATTGTTCCAGTGCTGAAATGACTGGTGTGGTGCACAGACAAAGAATAACAGGCTAATCTCTGGCTACCATCTGGATAGTTCCACAGTTGGGAGCTACGCAGACAGACTACTTGCCTTGATAAACTAACAGGTACACAGCAACTCTTTAAGTCTAGCAAGATAAAATTCACACAATAATACATAATGTTCTCTGTACTTCTGCACCCCTACCCAAATGTACAATATACCTGTGTGTTCAGGGTCTACCAAGGATGTAGGTAGGCATACTCAGTACTGAAATTTGTCCCGTTTTCTTGAGCAGCCTGTGCTAATGTCAACACTAAAAAAAGCACAAACTGTTCAGAAGTGAGTAAATTAATATTCACAGTATAGCAGTCCACAAACAGTTTGTGTGCCAAAAGAATACATCTCAATAACTAGTTTTGTATGGCAGTTAATTGTATAATTAGAAAAGAAAGTACATACTCCCATGTATCTTGTGTTAGCATTTGGAGGAGTGAGTACAATTCTACACTGACAAGTGTGTACTGGAAGCAGCAACATTCAGGTCTGAGTACAACATTCAAATCACTGGCGACACCCCTGGCTTCAGATATAAGAACTATACCAACCTTCTGACTTAAACAACGATGTCCACAGCAAACAAGCATGATCCCCATTTTGGAAAGCTGAATGGGCTATGCCTACCTGAGTTAGCAATTTATAGCATTGGGTTGCTATGACAGTGATTACTGCAATTTCCATATAGCAGGCTGCATGCAATTAGCAAATGGTGGCCACCAATTGGTGCAGAGGCCATCACATGCACATGTGCAAATACCTATAAAAGCAGGCTGTAATTGCTGCCCACAAACTCAATCACTCTATTTCAGAGACTGAGAGAGAGAGAGAGAGAGAGAGAGAGAGAGAGAGAGAGAGAGAGAGAGACAGTGAAAAGCAAAAGGAAAATGGAAAATAAATAATACCAACTCATCAAAGGAAATGTATGTAACAGATATGTATTTACTGGCATGTAGTAGATGTTTTTGAACAGTACTCTACATAATGTGAAACATTCATATGTGGCAGCAGTACGTATCTATGCACAGATGTCCTGCTTAACTACTTCCATGGACAATTCAGTGTGTAGCTGTGTGCCGTGGGATATAACTGTGAAATATGTAGCTCAGCATTAAATGTCAAACATCTGATCCATGTTATCTGTGTTCTGTACAGTAGTGTGGACAATGGCTGTTTGGGGGATTAGTGCAAACATTTATATAAACATGGTTGTGACAGAGTAACAAATGCATGATAGTCATATTAAAGTTTAGCTTAGCATTGGCAACTGCTATACCAGGCCAGTATGCTAATCTGGCATTTGTAGCTATATATACCCCCTCTAATGTTACTGTGTGTTCACGTGACACCAGTTCATGTTGCAGCAAGGCCCAACAGTTCAGCTGTGAGGTCCAGGGACTTACAACAGTGTGGACCTTGTGTGTGTATGGCACACACATATGGAGAGATATATATGTGTCATATATATTAACATCTGTATATGTGCATAGAGCAAGGGTCATATTGCAACTGTTTGTGAAGGGTGGACATATATATGTTGGTGAAGGTTGTTATGTGCATATTTGTATGTAGGTTTTAGTGTGTGACAAAACAAATGGCATACAGTGCTGGTATATGACATGTGGTGGTTAAACACTGTGTGTGTTTTGTTCAGTTTGCAATGTTGCAGCCAGTGAGGCCTGCTAAAGCTACCTGGGCTGAGAACACTTTCAATGTATTTCTCACAAGACTGTGTGATATTATTACATTACTGTATACCTCACATCCTTTGTATAATTGATATTCCCACCATGAAAGGTGGCCTGTATATGTGCCTATATGTATATGTATATGCACACCAATGGATGTGTATATGAGAGAGAGAGAGAGAGAGAGAGAGAGTCATATATAGTCATACACACCCACCTCTACTTGTTGCAATAGATTCTATGTAAAGATGACTGAGTGTGATGGTCAATGTGTTGGTGAATGTGTCAAAGATGTGTATTTGTGGGATAGCATAGTGGGAAACTGTTTCTGTCATGGTATTATGTGTCCTTGCTTTGATCCCAGCAAAAGCTGCGTATGCTCTTGCTAGGTAGATAAAGCACTATGGCATACAGTCTAATGTAGTCCCTTGGTGTTAACTTGAGTATATCATTGGAGGCTAAAGCACTACATGTATGCTTATTGATTGGTACTGATGTTGAATCCAAATCCTGTATGAACTGTAGTACTACTTGAAGCTGTAGGCCTAAACAGCAATGTATGGTGTATGTCCACATTGCTTGCAACCACTGTTTTGTGTGGTCCCTGTAGTCCTCACAGATTACATTCCTCAGGCTTAAGGTTTTGTAAGTACTGACACACAGTACTGTATGGTACACATGTAAAGCTTATCTGGGTTGCCATACCTTTGTGTCTTGTAATTATGTCTGATGTGTGTGTGGGTATGCCTGTAACATGTCCTCTGTCATATGTGTGTTACAAGATATAACTGTGTATCCAGAAACATTTATAGTTTACTACAGCAGTATGCCACCTATATTCATAATTGTGCACATATTTTGGCCACGGGTTTGCAATCAACAAGTTGTGTGGTATAATGGTAATACTGTAACTGGACTTTACAAACATTGTGATGGATGACATATTTCTTTATGCATTCACTTGATCTATACCTTCTGTGGCTAGGTGGTGCATTGTGTCACATACAGTGTGCCATGTACTGTTGTATAGTCTTACATAGTGATTTTATTTTGTTGTTGTGCAGAACATGGTTTATAATATAGAGCATGCCAGGCACTTTCAAGCAGTTGTGGGGTGAGCACTGATAAGTGGTATTGAAAGTGTTTAATCTCAGTCAGCTAATAGGTTGCTATATATGGCAGTTCAGTGATATCTGTACTGTATAATGCTAAGTGTGCCATATGACTTGCTCAGACATATTTTTTCTTTGCCTTCCAGGGATCATGGCCCACCATCATAATCCTAGCTACAGTAATGCTGAGGATGACATTATTACCAGCTGTCTGATTCAGCACTACAGCCTACTATTCTCAAGAACCAGCTAAGACCAGCATGAGCGTACTGCACTGTGACAAGATGTTGTCTGGAGGGTAAATGACATAGGCATGCATAACTGGACATATGAGCAGGTACGCCATCACTGCAGTGATTTACTTAGACATGTCCGGCAGCGTGCTTCTGATGTCCGTAGACAACAGCTTGCAACAAGTGGTGATGTTAACATCCACCCCCCCTCACCAGAGTGGAGGAGCTGCTCCTGAGCCTGGTGGCACCTGCCCAACAACAACAACAGCAGACATTTACCTTGATGGAGGTTGGAGCCACCCAGCAAGAACACATGGAGCGTGCAGGTAACATGGCATATCTGTAGATTACTGTTACCTCTATTGGTAGATCATGCATATGTGAGATGTGTACTGTGTAGTTAGAAGATGTGGAGCCTGTTGTTGTGCAATACTGATCATTTGAAACATAATCTGTAGGCCTGTGAATGTAAACTGTTGTACTACTGTAAGATTGCAAACCCACAGTAGCAATGTCACAGTTGTCGCCACTGGCAAACTGTCTCATATCCATGTAGGTCCCTCTGGTGTGACAGCAAGGCAGTGGACACATGCTGGTGAGTGTGTTCTACATTTATTATTGCAAATAAAAAGTACATGTCATAGTTAAGGTGTAGGCCATGTACACATGTAACACACCTATGCATAATGCATGCTGTGCATGTTTACTGTGAGACTACGCACATCTCAATAATGTGATTATCTGCCTCAAACACATGCAATACACAGACCATCTCAAACAAATGTGGCTACACTGTAGTGACCATTGGATAGGCAGAGTCGATACGCATGCACACAACATACACAACTATGTCATATACAGAACATGTCAACATGCTACACATGAAGTATTCACAAACCCTCTGTAAAGTCACACTCCAGTATCCCAAATGTCATCCACACAGCACACATAATATATCTGAGGGGTAGAGGCCTATCATGGGGCAGTGAAACACTCTGCAACACACAACACATTCATGTTAGGCAATGCTCCTTATTGGTCTCCTTACAAACCCATGTAACAACTGGCTGTGAAATATTGAATGTAGCCATGGTAGTGCAGTTCTTGTACAGTATGATAGGTGCTGGTTTGGGACACATTTGTAGCCTTGAGTGACCACATGATGCTTCATGATGATGGCTTATGGTACTACACCCCATCCAGTTATTGTAACCACAGTACTACACATAGCTTTCATTGCTATGCACCTCAATGTTGTGTGTGTGCAAACATATGCACCTATAAACAATATGCATACCAATCACCATTTGCACAACTGACATGTATATATATATATATATATATATATATATATATATATATATATATATATATATATATGTCTTGTAATACTATTGAGTGGCTAGGTCATATGACACACATTGGGTATGTGTGATGTTTAAATATGCAGTTGTGTTTTAGCTTGCCATGTCATGGATGACACTGGCATGTCCACAATATGATCTACACTCACCATAACTACTGTACATTGGCTATGTGGACCAATGGTATTCCATCAGTTATACATGCACCACTGATCTTGTGTGTATACACATCATGCATGAGCTAAAACTGTGTCCACAATTATTTGCTAAAGACACAGATGCTCTAATCAGAACTGGATATCTATGTGACACACAGATCCACATCCAGCCATGGTATGTATACCTGTGGGTGATGGTGCACAGTACATTAAATAGTTTTTAATACTTGCACAGCAATGTTGTGTCCATGTATACATTGCATTCCAGGGGGAGGCCAATCACCGAACAACAAAACACATGCATCAAAGCCATGTATACTGTTAGTAACAAGGACTGTCTACACTCGCACTGCATGCTGTTGAGCAACACATGTCCTGCATGCTGACATGTGTGATATGACTGTTTTGCTTGTGATACTGTGCCCCACTATCAACTGCTATTGAGTATGTTCTGATGGTGGTGTGCATGTGTGTGTGTGTGTGTGTGTGTGTGTGTGTGTGTGTGTGTGTTTGTGTGTGTGTGTGTGTGTGTGTGTGTGTGTGTGTCTGCTTTAGTGAGGAGTGTATTTGTGTGCATGTGTGCATGTGTGCATGTGTTCATGTGTTCATGTGTTCTGACATCATGTACAGGTCTTAAAGTGTGTTTCCTGTTTTACTCACACAGGTGTTGAGGTTGGGCTGGTTCAGTGCAGCAGGGAACCTGATGTCACTGACACAAATAGTGATAATGAGGATAAGTGTGCTGAGGCACAGGCATGTTTGTCAGGGTCTGTTGTTGGGACACCAATTGACAGTACACAAGTCTCCACCCCATCCATGCACACAGTCATACTGCCTGTACATCCATCATCACCAGTGCCCTTAGCAGAGGGACAGTGTACAGTCAGCAATGGCCAGGACAGTGTGGTATCGATGGCACATGCATCAGGACACACATGCATCAGGACACAGCAGCCATAGCCAGATGTCTGGAATGGTACCACATAGGCAGATGTCCAGGGGTTCTCGTCAGAGCACTGCTGGTCATCATGCCCCTGGCAGATGTGCCAGAACTCTTACAACCACACGCATGTTCCAGGCTATCATGGAAGCACAGGCACATATGGAGCAGTACACCAGACAGGGACTAAGGGCACAGAGGGCTCATAACACCTCTTTAAATGACAGTATCCATGACCTAGCAGGTGCCATCCATACATTACACTGAGGTCATTGATAGACGTTGGGGTGAGACATTAGATGTCCTCCACAATGTCATGTCCATGTGTCAGGACAGTGCGGGACAGTTGAGACATGGATGTGGATGTATGACAGCAACATTATCAGCTGGCAGTCGCCGTGGATGTTCATCAAGTCATAGCCACTCCCGTAGTGCCAGTACCAGCCCCAGCAATGTTGGGGGTGGGCTGACAATAGACCGTCCTAGGAGACCACATGCACGTGGCTCTGGCCAGTCTCAGCAGGGACCTGGATCCAGTGTACATATGTCAACCTCTGAGGATAGTACCCAGTCTGGATTAGTACCTGATACTGTCTGTAGCACCCCTGCCAAGCACAGGTCCCATATCCGTGGCCAGAAACAGTGATCTGTAAAGCCTGCCAGGTACAGTCTGTAGCTGTCCCACAAATCCCCGTATATGGCAGCCACATGGTGGAACTGTGTGCATGCAGACACACACACATAAACCAGACACCTAAGGCAAACACACACCCGCACACATTACATCCACATTTACCCATAAGAGTACTCTTGGCCCTCACACACACACTCACACACACATGTCGATTGTATGGCTCAATGTAGGCCTCTGGAAAACCAACAACACACCCTGTGCATATGATGAAACCTGTGCCACCTCCTGTCATCTGTAACATTGATGCAGGAACAGGCTAACATGGTGCTGATGCACAGGGTGACTTTATAACAGAATAGCAATGTTAGCATGTTGTCAGCAGTAAAGTGTAATGATATCCTTGAAGGTGTAGCTGAGCAGGCATGATGCATTAAAGCTATGACTATCAATGTAGTATTGTTTACACCAGTGTTTACTCCAATTGTGTATTGTCTGCCCATGTGCCACTTGGCTGATGTGTGTAGTTTTGCCAGTATGTATTAGAGAGTGGACAGTAAGTGTGGGATGTGTGCAGCACAGATATGCAGGTGTACATTTGTGAACATGGTTGAGGTGCACTGTCTGCATGTACGTGCATATTGGACAATGGGCAGGGTGACATGCCCTGTATTAGACAGTGTTAACACTCCATAGTTTCTATTGGTGGCCAGTATGCATTATACTACACACATTTTGGAACTTGAGTACACATGTGTGTATGACACGGTTTGACGCTGTGCTGTGGGTGATACTGTTACTATCTGTCATTGGTTTGCATTCTGGTAGTATACATAACCTCAACAGCCTGACCATAAACAATTGTTAGATGATGTCTTGAAAACTGACACACAGATGTAGGACACACAGTAACATTTGCAGCCTTCAAGTACTATTCTATGCCAGTAACCAGTGGTATTCACCTGCACTCAGTCCTGGGACCACTCCTGTTTGGCATATAGCTTTCTTAGGTACAAGCAAACACAGTAGGGATATGTCTGGCCATGGTTGACAATGCAGTCTGTGGGCTATAATGCATTCTCCAGATGACACACACATCCTCCAAAAGGGTATCATACAGACAGATACCTGGTGTCAAACCCATGCTGTAAAGCTATAAGCCAAATAAAGCATAGGCATCCACTTTTACAAAACATAGTATCCCCAGAGTACCACATAGGTAGTAGCCCCCAAAATGTTGAACAGGTACCGATGTATACATAGATTCATGTGTTATGTTATCTCTCCTTTGATAATCACATTTCCAAAGGGTTTTGAAAATCCCTCTGTGGATCACATAAGCAATAAGGGGTCTGCATGCATATCCACAAAGGTTGTTGCACACCTATAATAAATAGCCATCTTTGACAGACTTTGCTGCTTTTGAACAGGTTTCAAATATACCTCAGGTATAAACCCTCACTCACACTATTCAATAAAAACCATAATGAGTGTATGTGAAACGGATGACGTAGGTCAGGGATCACTGCAGTGGCTAGGCTTGTCACAAGCATACAGATGTGACCTAAGGTCTGGAAAGTGGCAGCACACTCTGGCAAAGATAACAGATGTGTTCATGGAGAAAGCAGGGTTCCCACCTATGAAATAATTGAGATCACATGTATTTATATGTATTTTCCACACAGCTACCTGACATGTGTAATGCACATACTGTTGTCATTGTAATATGTCATACAGTAGTAAAAGCAAAACCCACATCATATTGCCGAACAGTGTCACACACATGGGCACCAAGTGCAGGATTCAAACCCTTACCTAACTACTTTATGACACAAGAGCAGTACGCATTAACACGATGCACTATACACATTACTGGAAGCTCTTCTTTCCACAGGTATATTTTTTAGGATGGTGACATCATCAGACTTGACAAAGATGAGTATACCACTTTAAACCACTTTAAAGGTGTTTCAGTAGTCTTCAAAAAGGTTGCCCCTCATCAAGGAGACATACACTCTCACATAGTTGGCAAGTGCAGGATTCAAACCCCTACCTAACTTCTTTATGATACTAAAAAAGTATGCATTAACATGACATGCTATACACACTACTGGGAGGGCTTTATTCCACAGGTATATTTGTAGGATGGTCATTGTAATATGCCATACAGTAGTAAAAGCAAAACCCACATCATATTGCCGAACAGTGTCACACACATGGTCACCAAGTGCAGGATTCAAACCCTTACCTAACTACTTTATGACACAAGAGCAGTACGCATTAACACGATGCACTATACACATTACTGGAAGCTCTTTTTTCCACAGGTATATTTGTAGGATGGTGACATCATCAGACTTGACAAAGATGAGTATACCACTTTAAAGGTGTTTCAGTAGTCTTCAAAAAGGTTGCCCCTCATCAAGGAGACATACACTCTCACATAGTTGGCAAGTGCAGGATTCAAACCCCTACCTAATTTCTTTATGATACTAAAAAAGTATGTATTAACATGACGTGCTATACACACTACTGGGAGGTCTTTATTCCACAGGTATATTTGTAGGATGGTGACATCATCAGACTTGACAAAGATGAGTATACCACTTTTAAGGTGTTTCAGTAGTCTTCAAGAAGGTCACTCCTCTCCAAGGAGACACACACACTCTCATACAGTTGACAAGTGCAGGATTCACATCCTTACGTAATTACTTTATGATACTAGAGAAGTACACATTAACACAACATGCTATACACATTACTGGGCAATCTGTATTCCACAGGTATATTTGTAGCATGGTGACATCATCAGACTTGACAAAGATGAGTATACCACTTTTAAGTTGTTTCAGTAGTCTTCAAAAAGTTGCTCTTATACGAGGAGACACACACTCTCATACAATTGGCAGGTGCAGGATTTAAAGCCCTATTAATTATGTTCTGATATTAGAGGAGTACGTGTTAACACAACACACTATACACATTACTGGGAGTTTGCCATTTCACAGGTATACTTGTAGGATGGTGACATCATCAGACTTGACAAAGATGAGTATACCACTTTTAAGGTGTTTCAGTAGTCTTCAAAACAGTTGCTTCTCTCCAAGGAAACACACACACATATATATTTGACAAGTACAGGATTCAAACCCCTACTTAATTACTTTCTGATACTAGAGGAGTATGCATTAACACAACACGCTATATACATTACTGGAAGTTCTTCATTCCACAGGTATATTTGTATGATGGTGACATCATCAGACTTGACAAAGATGAGTATACCACTTTTAAGGTGTTTCATTAGTCTTCAAAAAGGTTGCTTCTCTCCAAGGAGACACACACACTCTTTTATGCAGTTGTAAAGTGTAGAATTCAAACCCCTACCTAACTACTTTATGATACTACAGCAGTACACATTTACATGATGCGCGATACACATTACTGGGAGTTCTTTTTTCCACAGGTATATTTGTAGGATGGTGACATCATTAGACTAGACAAAGTAGGTTACGTTAGGTGACATTAGGTGGGCTACAGAGAAGGAATTTCTAAACACTTTGGCAATGTGATCATCAAAGGAGAGTTTATTATCTACCTGGGTCCCCAGGTCCATAATTATATTCTCCGTACATACTGGATTACCACCTATGTGGTAATTTGTGTGCACTTTGTTTTATCCAAAGGGGGTGACTATGCATTTTTTGGCATTCTGCTTGAGGGCATTGATTTGACACCAGGTATCTGTCTCTGTAAGACCTTTCTGGAGAATGTTTGTGTCAGCTGTAGAGTCGATTATGGACCACAGTTAGCAGTCATCTACAAACTGTTCAGCCATACTCCTCCCATGCTTGCCTGTACCTCTGAGCAGTATCTACTGAACAGTTGGGGTCCCAGGATGAAGACCTGTGGGATGCCATTACTAACTAGTTTAGAGTCGGACATGGCACCCGCAACTCTGAACATGTGTGTTTGATCTGTGAGCCAGTTGGCCACCCATCCTGTGACATAGGTGTTAATGTTCAAGCTGGTAAGCTTGACCATGATGCCAGAGTGGGGAATGGTGTCAAATGCCTTAGTGAGGTCCAGGTGGGCTGTGCAAACTACTTTCACCTCCATCTGTGTCCTTGGTAACTGTTTCAAAGAAGTCAACTAGGTTTAAGAGGCAGGATCTGCCTTTAACAAAGCCAAGTTGGGTAGAGTCCAGTGTCTGGAGGTTCCCAATGTCTCTGTGTATGGGTTCCATGATAATTTGCTCCATAGCTTTGCAGACCAGGCTGAGTAGGCCTATAGGGCAATAGTTTCCAGATTCTGTTTTGGCACCACCTTTGTGGAGCTGGATGACTGTTGCTGTATGCCATTCTTTGGGTACATAGCCTGTGGTAAGGTTGAGTCTGGACAGTGAATGTAGGTGAGGGTGTAGTTCCTTTTGGGGCTAGTGTAAGACGTAGCCTGGGACACCATCCAGTCCCATTGATGCTGTGTTCTTAGCTTTGGAGAGGTCTGTTTTTACCTGCATGTCCATGAAGTCTGGGGCTCTGCATTGTTCTGGGATGGACACAGGCTCTTTTGGGGGTGATGAGGGGGGTGTGCACTGAACTTGTCCGCCAGGATGTGGGCAATGTCAGTTAGTTCAGTGTATTTTTTGCCATTTTGCAGTAGCTGACAGCATATTTGAGAGTTGCCACCTAAATGTTTGGTATCGCTAACTAAGGCTTTGTGGTTGTTATTCTTACATTCCTTGGCAATTTGTCTTTAGAAACTGGCCTTGGATTATTTTATGAGTGATTATTGTTTCTTCCTAATAATGATCAGTGATGCCTTTTCTTTTGTGGAGTTTGTTCTGTCATGTGTTCATTTCCTCCTTCTGTTGTATAGCTTATTTATGGGCAATGACCACCAGATTGGTTTCTTATTTTTGGAGGAGTCCATCTTGGTTTTATTTGGGATTCTCGATCCATGCATCCCTGTAGATGCTCATAGAATGCACTTGTAAATGATTCTGCAGATTGTATAGCATTATCCTATAGCAAGGGAGCTTTGGAACTTTCTACTTTGGTCTTGAGAAGTGTGCAGTTTGCTTTTGAAAATTTCTTCACAGTGGTTTCCTTGACTGTGGGGGGGGGGGGATGTGGATGTCCAGTGTGATTACTTTATGATCTGATATTACCAGTGAGGGGTTTATCTTTGTTGTGGAACACTGGTACCCCATGTTGGTGATGATCAGGTCCAGTATGTTGTCACCTCTAGTGGGCGTGGTGACCAGCTGTTCCAGGGCATTTGAGTTTTTAAACTCTAGGAAGCATTGGGCAAAGGATGTTGTACACGAGTAATTCTCCCAGTCAGTGTTTGGGTAGTTGTAATCTCCTCATATAATGGTGTTTGGTAGGACCTTTATATTTTCCACTGTTCTCAGGAATACTTAGTGAGGTTCCTGAGACAAAGTAGGTCATCTGTAGAAGGCTACAATCTGATAAGCAGCTTTGCCCTATGTTAGTTGCAGTTGCACGGTCTCCAAGGCCTCATGCTGTGCCACTAACCTGAAGGTGTGGGCATCCATAAGGTAAATGGATTCATCCCTTCCTTTTGTATTTCACTCTGGGTTTT
Organism: Protopterus annectens; assembly: GCF_019279795.1. Lineage (NCBI taxonomy): Eukaryota > Metazoa > Chordata > Ceratodontiformes > Protopteridae > Protopterus > Protopterus annectens. The sequence continues at coordinate 1,731,188,720 of NC_056731.1, read as the reverse complement.
GGGGCTGAAGATCAGAGGGATTGTGAGTGTTTATGTGGAGCATGTGCAACAGCTCTGTGTTTGACATAGCTTTGTATGTTAGGCAGAGATCACCTCTGCGTAGGCGATATGCAAGAGAGTACAGCTGGAGCATTTTGAGACGGTCTGTGTATGGCATGTATTTCAGGCCACTAATGCTCTTTGTGAGGTATTTCTGCAGGCTTTCCAGTTGTTGTAGATGTCTTGTGAGGTACATAGCAAAAGGGGCGCTGTACTCTATTATGGATCTAGTGAGTGATGAGTAGAGGGGAACAATGTCCTCTTCTATTCTGCATGAGACACCTTTTGTGATGAGGTGTGCTACATAGAAGGATTTCCAGACTACTGGGAATGTGATTATCCCAGGTGTGTCCACTGTCCACCTGTCACCCAAGGTCTCTTATCACACTTTCAGTGTTAAGTATACTACTGCCTATGCTGTAGTTCATGGCTACAGAGTTTTTACCAAAGGGGATGACAATGCACTTTTTGGCATTGAGCTTGAGGCCATGGCTTTGACACCAGGCATTTGTCTCAGTGAGGCCCTTTTGTAGGATGTCCACATCTTTAGTAGTTTCAATTATGGCTCCTAGTTTGCAGTCATCTGGAAACTTCATTAGCCACAGACCTTCCATGTTAAAGTTTACTTCAGGCAAGTAGATACCAAACAGGACAGGATCCAGGACTGAAGACTGTGGTACTGCACTTGTCACTGGTCCAAAGTCATACTTGGAGTCTGCTACTTTCACAGTGTGTGTTCTGTCAGTGAGCCAGTTGGCAACCCATCTTGTGACATAGCAATTTATACCTAGTTTAGTGGGTTTATCTATAATTCCAGAGTGGGGGATGGTGTTGAAAGCCGTGGAAAGATCTACATAGGCTGTGAGAACCACCTCAACCTTGTCTACGGTTCTGGTGACTGCTTCAGTGATGTCTATCAGGTTTAGGAGACATGATCTGCATTTTACAAACCCAACATGGTTGTGATCCAGGGTTTGGAGATTACCAATGTCTTTTTTTATAAGTTATATGATGATACATTCCATGGCCTTGCAGAGAGGCTCATCAGGCTAATGGGACGCTAGTTCCTGGGGTCCGTGGTGTCTCCATCCTTGTGTAGTGGGTTAACTATCACTATGAGCCATTCAGCAGGCACAAAGCCTGAGGTGAGGCTATGACTGAACATGGTATGTAGGTGTGGTGCCCGTTCGTTCTGTAGTTTGTGTAGAACACAGCCTGGGAAGTTATCTGGTCCCATGGATGCTGTGTTCCTGGCTTTGGAGAGTGTTTTTTACATGTGCAGCCGTGATGACAGCAACTTTGCAGTCTTCCATTATAGAGACGTGCTCTTTCATGGGTGAGAGGGGGGTAAAGTTGGCACTGATCCTGTCTGCCAGGATGTTGGCAGTATCAGTTGGGTCTGTATATTTAGTGCCATTGTGCTGTAACTCAGAGCAGATCTGAGTGTTGCCATTGAGATTCTTGACATAGCTATAGAATGCTTTGTGGTTGTCTTTAGAATCAGTGTCAATTTTGTTTTCATAACTAGCTTTGGAGGATTTAATCAGGGATCACAGATTCTTACTGATTTTGACCATGGAGCTCCTCCACTCATGGCATTTCACCCTCTTTTGCAACATTTTCTTTCTTCTGTTGTGCAGTTTGTTTATGGCAGGGGAACACCAGATTGACTTCCTTTTCTTGGAGGATAGCGTCTTGGTTCTGTTTGGGATAGCACGATGCATGCAGTCATGTAAGTGCTTATAAAGTGCAATTGGGAAGGATTCAGTAGTCGTAACTGTATAGTCCATCTGCATGGGTGTCCTACAGTTCAGCACTTCTATCTTAAGAGGCATGAAGTTGGCTTTGGAGACATTTTTTAACATGGTTTCCTTAATGGAGGTGTGGGTCCAGAATGTGGATATGTAGGGTAATTAGCTTATGGTCAGATGGGACCAATGAGGTGCTGACTTCAGGTGTGGAACACCAGTCACGCAGGACAAACCAAACTCCGTAACCAACACAAATAACCACAAAGTGAGCTAAATGCTACTCATTGCCAGAAGTCTCAGCCTCCAGATGCACACACTTGAGGCACTTTTCATTATGGAGGATATTGATATCTGTGCAGTAACAGAAATCTAGTTCAAGGCTCCAGACAGCACACCACCACTACCAGGATACTACGTATTCCATACCTTCCAGCATCAGAACCTGAATCATAGCACATAGGGTGAGGCTGTATCCATATTCATCAAGGATACCTACACCTCTCTCTACATGCCCTCTACAGGATATGTACCCATAGAATGTTGCACAGCAACATTCTTCACACTCCACAGGGGTGGGGGCCACAAAAACCCCTTGGCATTCATGCTCTATGAGCCTGACGAGTGTGCTCTGCAATGCAATGGAACCAATCATAATGGAAGTCAACAATACAGAGATTGGGAACCTTCACACAGTTGACCACACCCAGTTTGGCTTCGTCAAATGCAGACCATGCCTCCTGAACTGGGAGGATTTCTTTGACAGTTACACATTGTACAGATGATTGAAATGAGCTCAACACAGCCTACCTATACCTTGCTAAGGCCTTTGACACCATTCCTCAGTCAGATATCATCTATGAACTCACCAACCTGGCCATGAATCCATAAATCACAAGATGGGTTGCAAACTGGCTCACAGATAGATCCCACACATTAAGAGTTGCTGGTACATGTCAGACTCTACACCGGTAATGACTGGTGTCCCCCAGTGTTCAGTCCTGGGGTCCCTGCTGTTTGGTATAGACTTCTCAAATGTACATGCCAACACAGGAGGGTTGTGGCTGACTAAGTTTGCTGGGAACTGTAAAGTGTTTGCCATAATAGATTCCCCGGTTAACAGACATATTCTCCACAAGGGAATCTATGAGACAGATGTGTGGTGTCAGAATCATGGCCTCAAGATCACTGTGGAGGAATGCATAGTGATCCTCTTTGTTGAAAACAAAATACCCACAAACAACCACATAGATGTTACCCCCTTAAAAATGACAAAGTGATAAGGGATCTGGGGACACAAGTAGATAGTCATATTTCCTTTGACAACCATGTTGCCAAAGTAATTGGGAGATCCTATGTGGCCCACCTAATCAACAAAGTGTTTGCATCAGGATCCAAAGAGGTAGTGTTGGCACTTTACTCTTACATCATCAGACCCATCATTGAGTACAGTGCACCATTTTAGATGTACTCGACTTAGCATATCCAGCAGCTGTGGAGACCACATAGGTACCTCACCAAGAAGATTGCTGGCCTCAAACAGTTGTGTTATGCAGCACAACTGGTAAAACTAAATCTGTTCTTTGTTGTGTACCGCCTACTCAGAGGCACACTCTGCCTAACATACAGAGCCATGTCCAGCACATAACTGTTGAACATGTTCCATCTACAGATAACAACATTGAGTCGCCCTATACATTCCAGGGATATGTACCTCATCACAACGATGAAAACAACATGCTGGTGGGATAGAGTACCATCCCAGTCACTTGCCTTACTGTGGAACAGAGTCCCAATATACATCGGACAGAACCCCTCACTGACACTCTTCAATTGGAACCTTGATGAGTGGATGGGAAACAGGCAATTCATGCCAGGCATCACATCAGCAGCCCCACTAGAAAGGGGCTTAGGGTACTAACTATTAGAACTAGGCCTTGGGAGACTACCCAATGGTGTGGTGAAAGCTGCACAACTTGCGTAGGCTGATATATGCCTTCGTGGAGATAGTCTACTACATACCTATGAACCTATGTGACAGGTACATGTCTACAGATAGTAGACATGTACTTCATTGTACAGTCATGTTGTACAGCAGGCACATGGACCACATACACTGTAATGCTTGCAGATACTGGTGGCTGTTATGTACAGTGGGAGAGATGTGCACCTTATGTCTTTCGTGCCATTGGGATGTGTGCAGGGTGGGACAGTCCTGGATGGCTCCCTGTCATGGTCATGCTCTTACATACATCTCTGCCCATCCATCTTTGGCTTATTATACTGTGTTCCCCATACATATATATATATATATATATATATATATATATATATATAGATATAGGTACATAGGCAGGTAATAGGCTATCTGTCTGAAGGCATATATTAGTATAGCCAGAGTGTGCAGCTATCACCACCCATGGAGTTAGTTCCCTAGGCCTCTGTGTAGTAGAGCTGATGAAATGATCCATGGTGTGACAGTTCAGTTTCACATACACTCATCAAGGCTCCTCTGGAAGAGTGTCAGTGAGGGTCTCGGCTTAATATCGGTTGGGAGCCTGTTCCAAAGCAAGGGAAGTCTGTGAGTTAGTAATGTATCCCTCCAACATCTTCTATTTAATGTTGTGATGATGATATCCCTAGAGCATGTGGTACAGTGAGCTTGGGTTTACTTCAGATAGCGCATGTACATCAGTTCTGCATTGGACATGGACCTGTCTGTTGGGCAGAGATCTCCTGAGTAGACAGTATGCAACAGAGTACAGATTGAGTTAAATTCAGTCTTGTTACATGGGGCAACTGTTTGAGGCCAGTAATACTCTTCTTGAGGTACTTCAGTGGTCTTTCCAGCTGCTGAAGGTGCCTAGTCAGACTCATCGCAACTGTGTTGTGGTACTCTCTGACGGGTCTGATGACTGATGAGTAGAGGGAACCTCCTTTGACCTACATGCAAAGACCTTGGCAGTTTGTGGGAACACATAGCATGATATTCTAACCACTTTGTGAATGTGTTTCTGGAAGTAGAGATGACTATCCACATGTGTTCATAGATCCCTTATTATCACCTCCATATTTAGGGTGTTGGCACCTATGTGGTATTTGTATGACTGTAGCTCGAGGCCATAATTTTGACACCACATCTGTCTGACTGAGACCTTTTTTAAGGATGTCTCTGTTGTCCCAAACATTGATTATGACAACTATTTTGCAGTCATCCACAAACTTTGCTAAACATAGCCCTCATGTGTTTGACTGTATTTCTGAAAAGTGTACACCAGACAGGAGGGATCCCAGCACTGAGCCATGAGGGACAGCAGTTGCTACCAGCTTGAACAGGAGACCACAATTCTTGCCTTGTGGAATCTATCTGTGCCCCAGTTGACAATCCATCAGATGACATACATATTCATGCACAGGTTGTTGATTTTGTGGATACGACATGTGTCTGGGATGTTGGAAAAGGGCTTTTCAAGGTCTATGTGGGATGTGTGTAGCTCATTTTATTGATGTATGTCCTGGGTGACTGACTTGAAAACAGTCTAGCAGGTTTGGGAACCATGATCTGCCCCTAACCAAACCAAAATGGGTAGGGTTGGGTGTTTGTAGGCTCCCAATAGCTCTGTTTATGAGTTCCATCATGATGGACTCCATGGCCTTGCAGATCAGGCTTAGAAGGCTTATAAGACAATAGTTCCCATGGTCTGTTGTGCACCAACACTTGTGGAGTGTGCCAAACGTTTCTGTAACCCATTCAACAGTTTCATATCCTGTACAGAGGGTGGGTCTCAACAGACTGTTCAGGTGCATGGTCTGTTTGTTTTGGAGTTCACATATGACACAGCTAGGGAAACCATGTCATCCCACGGATGCCATGTTTTTAGGTTTGGAAAGAGCTGTTTAACCATTGTATATGTGATTTCTGGGTTTTCACAATCTCCAGGTATGATAATGGGCCCTTTTGTCAGTGAGAGGGGGGTAAATATGTATGAACCTGTCTGACAAGATGTTGGCAATGTCAGTCATGTACATGTATTCATTTACAGTTTGACTCAGAATATATATGAGTTTACATTGATATTTATGACATAGCAAAAAAAAGCTTCATGGTTCTCTATGGACTCTTTGACAATATTTTTGCCAGAACATGGATTGGATAATGTTAGGAGTGCTCATTGTTTATTGATGATACTGATCGGAGATTTATTGATCTTCTTTGAATTTGCACTTTCTTTGAACAACTTAAGTACTTGTAGTACATAGTTTGATTATGACAGGAGTCCAATATATTATACGGTTCTGTTTTCATATAACTGTGTGTGCAAGGCAGGATTTGTGAATAGTGACAAGTTTCTGGGGTAAGAACTGTAACTGCCAGATATGTGTGGCCCACTGCTGTACTCAGACATGGCCTAAGTGTGAGAGCATGCCCAGTATGACCTTTCAGTATGTTACTGACTGAAATTTGCTAAATTTGTTAAAGTGTGTGAGTATGCCCAGTATGGACATATATACTATATGTATGTGAAAAATCAAGTTGGTTTTTACTTCAGGGCTCCCCTTTGTGCTGTACATTGACAGGAAGCACACTGCGCCTGCAGGGCTTCCATGAGTCACTTTGCGTAGACTTATCAACATTTCTACATACAGGGGGGACAGCTATTAGTTGTACATTTCTACCTGGGGGGCACAACTGATTGTTACTGTGGGTGTACATAGGATGAGGGGTTCACCTGACACTAATACACATTTGCTAGGCCTGCATTGCTATGTCAGGTACTCCATTTCAGTCTGTACTGTTGCCTATTGTACTGGCTTGAAGCATACTACTGTACTATAGATCTTAGCTTCCAATTTCACATATATTAGTTTGTGACTTCATAGCCTACCCAACCCACATCACACTGCCTGGCCTGCTGTTATCTGTCTGCAGAGGCCTGGGGGGAAGTTACACATATGCCTCTTCAGAGGGCATGATACAGCATTTGTTTGTGTTTGCGTTAGTCTACAATTGTCCTGCTGTGTCTATGCCAGTGAAATGCTGCCATGGCTTAGTGATTCAGTACTGTAACTATAGTGCATAGTATCCTGAGTTTGAGCCCTGTCACTGCTTTTTATTTTTCTGCTGGGCAGACCAGACTGCTTAAGGAACAGTAAAGCAGGTGTGAGCGTGTTTACCTGACTTTGCTCGACTTTGCCCAACATTGCCCAACATTGCTCAACGTTGCCCGACTTTGCGCTAGTTAGCGCGGTGCGCAGCTCCATGCAATTGTGTTTAAATATGCTAAATAATGGTAAAATGTGCTTAGCACTGCTTTATATTGCTTAAAATAGGGCAATCATGCCTCAGGTGGTGCTGCAGGGCTGCATATGTCGGATGCACATAGTACACTCCCTATACATGTTTGAAAACAGGTAGTGTCAAGTTAGGCATCCCGTTTATTGTATGTGCGAGTCAGAGAGAGGTGTCATTTCCAGGGTTCCTACTGAGTCAGTGTATGTGCTATGCGTTGCCTCTTTGCCAAGGCCAAGGCATACTGGGCATACCACCTTCTGCCTACTGGGGCATGCTCAGGTTGTTCCTCCTCCCAATCACACTGTGCCTTTGCAGGCCTTGGCAATGGTGGAGGGCTGTTTGGCCCTGCCCCATGCTGTTCCTGCTGCAGCTGTTTTTGCAGGATCATATTGTGTAGCATGGCACATACCATGACAATTTGGGTACATGTAGTTGGTGAGTACTGCAAGGCTCCACCAGATGTGTCCAGGCACCGGAACCGTGACTTGAGCATCCCAAACACACGCTCAATAATGTTTCTTGTTTGTGCGTGTGCCTCATTATGGAGTTCTTGTTCGGGTGTGTGTGCATTTCTGATGGGTGTCATCAGCCACGGCTCCAGTGCGTATCCAGCATCCCCCACTAGGTGACCATCAGGGATGTCCCCATTTTCACAAATCTCTGGTACAGCTGCATCAGATGCCAGATGTGGGAATCGTGATAGATTCCAGGGCAGCCAGCACACACATTCATTATTATGCCCTGGGCAACGCACATGACCTGGCAGTTGATGGAGGGGAAGCCCTTGCGGTTGATGTAGACCTTACCCTGATCACTGGGTGGTGCTTTGATGTGTATGTACGTGCAGTCTATTGCACCCACTACCTCAGGGTATTCTGCTATTTGGTGGAAAAGACGCATATTGCTGGCCGATGCTTCATGGGAATTGGGGAAATATACGTGGTCACCGACAGTGCTGACATGGCATCCAGGAACTGGTGCAGTACCCTGGATGCTGATGCCTTTGAAACCCCCATCATATCACCAGTTGGTCTCTGGAAGGTACCTGTAGATAGTATTCGTAGGCCAACACATACCTTGGTATCCACTGGGATGGGTTCCCCTCTGTTGGTTCTGTGTGTGAGGCATGGCCGGCACAGCTCAACAATTTGCTGCAGGTGGTCTCTGTCCACTCTATAGCGCTCCACTCTCTCCAGCTCATGTAGCCCCTGGTAGGTTACCCTGGATCTGTACACTCTTCTCCGTCTCCTCACTGTGGGTTGCTTAGCAGCATTCACAACATCACCACCCTCAGCATCTTGCACATGTTGGTTTATGATAGCAATAGCAGCCCCTAATATTTTCTCTTACTTAAGCTTTTTAAATTTTCACTCTTTGTATACTGCAGTGTTGCAGAGGTCTTGGGAAAAAACAGGGTAGACTGCTGTTTGCAGAGTTTAAAGTGCTGGGCAGGGCTGCGCTAGTCTACTGCATGTGTAATTGGCTGATTCTGATATATTTCACCTGGCAGCTCTGCTAGTTCTCCTTGGTTAACTTCCTACTACTTCTTTTCCTTCGTTTTCCCTTTCTGTTTCCTCCCAGGGCAGTGCCGCGCTAAAAGGCGCAAACACGTGCACACGGGTGCACACGCTGTGTGCCTGTTTGCAAGAAATTTCAGATATATCCACGGAGTATGCCTTTGGTTTCTTGTTTTCAGCTAGAACAACTGTAGACACGCCTCTTGCAATCCTGAGCAACTCAGGGCAAACACAAGCCACTGTGCTCCAGTAAGCTTACAGTCTTTCAGACATACCCCCTCATGAAATCACCTATCTTCTACTCTACTACTACCCTACTCCTACACTTACACTCTAGGGACATGGCTCACATGCTGGGGAAAATTGGGATTCACTATCCTTATCCTCATTTGCATAGGATTGCCTACCAATGCTTGGTTACATCTCTCACACTGAGCTTCCCCCCCTTAGCAACCACTACTCAGTAGCCATGTTGTTTTCAGCCTGCCATTCACCTGCATGGCAGAACAAGCATTTTAGTGAAAATGCCCATTTTTGGCTATTTTTCAATTTTTTTCATTTTATTTAAAGTGCTGGCCGTTTGTGCAGCGCTGTGCTACACTTAAACATCAGCGATCGGGGGGAAAATGGATTTTAAGGATTTACAACATTTGCAAATGCCAATGGCCTTATATTTGGCCATTGGCATGCTTCCTCAACTAGATGCATCCTTTATTTGGAGCTGTCATAGCTCCGTTTAGCTATTTGCAGAACGGTACTCCGTTACCAACGGAGTACTTTTCTGCAAATAACACTACTCTTACACGGACAGGTTAGTGTTTCCTGGGTCTCAAATTTACCTCATTTGCATAGCTTTCAGCAGCAAATGAGGTAATTTGCATGACATAACACTGTCTGTGCAAGAGTAGCTTTAGAAGCTCTCATGCATGCCCCTGCTGGCTATTGCTGGATCTCTCGGCAGACATATTGGCTGTCTGCCATCTTACACTACTCTTAGACTCCGTGCAAGCCTTCTTAAATCCAGCCCTAAAAGTTATGCTCTGCTTATTACTATTTAGATAATCTACAATTTCCTGAAGAAAGATAAAATCTCTTGTCCGTACCAACCAACCATCATCCAAATATCTTGCACCACATATCACTGGAACAGTTGTGTGAATGTTATGACTGGTATCATAAATAAGTTGTTCATTTGTGTATCCCACAAATAGGTTGGCATAAAGAGGTGCAAATGAAGCACCCATATCCATCCCCTTCATTTGCAAAACACAATTATTGCCAAAATAAAACATCTTAGTGAGAATGTGTTCTTTAAGGCATAAAAATAAATGTACTAAACCACAGATGATATAGTTTAGATGTCTGGAACCAAATTCTAGAAACAGTAGCCCTGACCAATATAGTATGTTGGCATGGAGTGAATTAACATATAAACTAAACATCTAACAATATTTTTCCATCTTTAAATCATCCATCAGTTTTAGAATGTAGTTGTATCTTGTATTCTGGATCTAATATGAACTAAAAGGCATTTTAAATACTATGTAAGAAATTCAGAAAACTGGCTCTGTACATGACCTTTTCCTTTGTACTGTCAGTCTTCTGTGGAGTTTAACAGAGTTTATCTGGATTTTAGAAGAATATAAAATTTCTGAATCTTTGGTTCATCTACCATAAGCTCCAAAACCATTTTTTTTTCAAATAATACCCTTATCTACTGCTAGTCATAAGTAGTTATCTATTTCTTTTTTTACATTTCCAAGTAGGATCCAATACCATTTTATGGTAGCAGATTACATCTGTGTAACTGTAAATATGCTTCTTGTTTGTTTACATGTCTGTCCTACAGTGCAACTACCCCACTTTGTTTGCTTTATTAATGGCTATATTCTTAGCAACTGAAAGATGATTTTGTGCCATCTCTTCTTTACTGTTAATGTTATGTCTGGCAAAGCATTGCATACATTGATCAAAATCAATTCTTTCATTACAACTTCTTTCTTAAATACAACAACACTCCTATGGTAGGATGAGTTAAAGTTAGACGGCTTAAACCTAAACTCTGCCTGCTGTGAAGTTGGATGATTTTTTAGGCAAACAGACAAAAATGAGTCACAAACTGAATTTCTATACCAGGATTTGCGAGTATAAAAGTCAAACCATTATTTAACAATTTTTTTTGTTTTTATCAGTATTTAATTCATATTCAGAAATATTTTATGTATTAAATCTGTCGCTTGTTGCAATTGTGTTTTTCCCATCAATTGTGACAGAATTTGTAGGGTGTTCATACTGCTTTCTATGTTTCCAACCTCCTCTTTTGGTCTTCCTAAAGGGACAACATTGCTCTTTTTTAGAAGCAGTTGTAAAGTGTCACTCAGCTGTGGAAAAAAATATTTTCAGTTTCAGTTTCTATGCCCCATCCATTATGAGTCAGAATTCATACGAACAGAATTACTCAATGAATTTCTTTTACAACTGTTACCACTCTTGCTAGAATAATTTTTAATAAAATCTTTGGTAAAACAGACAGCTTTCTTGATAATTTTCAAAGTTAATTGTCTATTATGTTTATAGTCATTCAAAATATGTTGGTATTTTTAAAGCTTTTTATTTTATAATTCTTCTTCTACATTGGACAATATATTTGAAAACATTCTTTTACTAGATTGGACAATATATTTGAAAACAAGTTAAGCTGTATAGAAAAATCCTAATGTGTGTGCAAAGTTAAAGCTGCTTTAACTTTTTTATCTGTCAATTTGTAGTTTCTTTATTTGCCATTCATATAACTTAATTAAAATCTTCCCAAGCATAGTTGAAGCACCCTCTTATACTTTCTCTAATTTATTTTCCAAAATGTCATCGGCATCTGCAACATTAGGTTCTAGAATAATACACTGGCTTCTGGGCATTATATTGGATGCCTTATTTAGCTAATAGCATTTTGAGGAAGTGGATGTTACCACAAAAGTCTTGCATTTTAGTCTCTCTCTCTCCTTGACTCTCTCTCTCTCTGTGTCTCCACTGCCATGTTGGGAAAATATATAACCTTGGCCATATGTGGCAGTAAGTTTTTATTGAATGTGTTGAGTATTCGGCAGGTTGGTGGCAGTGGGATACTCAATGTGCCCCAAGTTGGTTTCTTGAAGATCCATGTGGCTGGAATGCTGTACAGTAACCATATCTTGAAAGATTCTATAATCTTAGTCATAGTGAAAGAGAAGCCATAGTGAAAGAGAAGCCTTACATAATCTCTGTTTAAATAAGGATATAATAATATAACATGAATAAGGATACAATAATAAAACAAGCAGATAACGGAAGAAAGATTGTTATTATGGATGTTAAATCTTATGATGAATGAATGTATAACATATTATCTGATACTATTACTATTAAGAAAGTAGAAAGGTTAGGATAGGCAAAAGCCTTCTTGTATGATTTGCTGATGGAAGGATGTATTACAGTTTATAATTATTTGTATACCCCTAATCCTGCTATACCTATTATTTATGTCTTGCCCAAACTGCATAAGCATATGACCTTGCTACCTATGAGACCAGTTGTGTCTGGTAATGGATGGATAACTGCAGCTATATCCAAGTACTTAGAAAAACAATTGATTCTCTTTAGTGTCATAGCAAGAGTTTTATAAGAGATACAAATGCTTTTCTTAGTAGCCTTGAAATTTGGTCACATGGTAATGACAAACATAAACTTATCTTAGCTACAATGAATATAAAATTACTATTTACAGTTATACCGAATGCTTTTAGTTTACAATGTATAAGATAATGTTTATGTCTATGTAGTGATTTTTCAGCCACTAAAGTAGAAATTATAAGTTCTATGCTAGAAATAGTGTGGATAATAATGTATTTTTATTTAATAACTAATTATTCCAGTTGCTAACTCTTATGCTAACCTAGTATTATCTAAATGGGAAGACAATTGTATTTTTAATAATGATGTGATAACCCCTTTTAGAAATGGGAATTTACTGTATTTTAAACATTTTGTCGATAATATCTTTCTCATTTGGACTGGTAGCACAGAAAATTTGAATGGATTTTGTTTCACATTTACAAAGTACTATACATTTTCTGATCTTCGACTTAAATTTTTCTAAAGTAAGAGTACATTTTTTGGATATTACTGTTATGTTTAATAATAAGGAATTTGGTACCATAATAGTATGTACCCCAGACATACAGAGAGAAGTGTAATAAAGAGTCAGCTTCTGACAGCCAGTAAATTGAACAAATGTGAAGATAATTTTCATCAATAATTAAATACTATGGCTAAAGGATTTTGTGTTAGGGGTTAAAACTCAAAATTGATCGAAACTACAAGGCAGTCAGTGTTAATGAGTGTGAAGGTCTAGAGATGCCTTACTTACTCTTCAAAAAAATCTATCCTGGTATGGGGGGGGGGTGATTTAATTAATAAAACTGAAATGGCATAATATAAATGGATACATTACTTCAGGGCTGATGTACCAGTTGTTCGGGATGTTCATTATTATGACAAAATTAGATTAATAGATATAAGTTAAGTATTTTTTTTTTTTACTTTATGGTGATTGCATTAACTTTTAATTGCTTTAGTCATGTGATTTTTATTGTATTTTGATAGAATGGCTTTTTGTATAAATTCAAAAGTATGCAATTATATTTTATTAAGCATTAAAAAGAGTTTCTACTTGAAAGCTTTGCTCTTATTATTGCTGATTCTACTATTTTGGAATACATTTTTGGACAGTCAGTTTCTGATTTTGTGTGTTTTACGTTTTTTTACTTTTGGAATGCTTTGCCGTCCAGGAGACCTTCTTGTTTCAGTATTTCACACTGTGGAGTTCACTGTTATGGGAAGCCTATGCATTGTTCTAGCTCCAGTTTGTGGATCATACAAGTCAAACACTTCCTATAATATTGAAAGATGTCCATTACCTACAAATCTGTCAGCTGGTATGATGTAACTTTTTGACAGTACTATTCTTGTTGGTACATATGGCCACATAGGTTCATAAGTTCTTAGGAGATTACTAACCTAATGGCTCAAGGGTCTTTACAAGCCTAGCAAGATTAATCCAGATTTTACCTAATTTTTTTATCCCTAGGGGAAAGATAACAAAGGTCAGCAAGCAAGTTTCTGACAATTTTACAGATTGCGTCTCTCTCCATAAGGGAGATGGACACCACCCCAGGAGGGAATTTTCAATTTCCCATTCATTGGTCCAGATTGCATTTGAAGATGGCGAGGGAAGAGTTCTGCTTCACATGAATAGGAAGCCTATTCCAGAGGAGGGGCAATCACTGGGACATATATCTGTCTCTCCAGTATGATCTATTCAAGTTAGAGATCAGGTTCAGATCCTTGGAGTGGGTATCCCTCGCTCAGTAAGTTTTGTGAATATTCAACATTTCCATCATGGCTGGGTTAGAGTCTGGCTTGTAGGTTAGGCATACATCACCCTTCAGTAGTGGTAGGGAACTAAATAGAGTGATAGGGCTTTTAATCCATCTGCATAAGACATGTTAGTAATACCCTGTATTTTTTTGGTGATAAACCTCTGAGGATGCTCAACTGTTGCAGGTGCCTGGTGAGGTACATGCCAAAGGGTGCATTGTACTCAATTATTGGTCTGATTAGGGCTGAGTACAGTGATACTATGACATCCTTAGGTTTGTACACTATGCCCTTACTTATATGATGAGCCACATAGAAGGATTTCCTCACCACCATGGACACATGGTGGTCGAAGTTCAGATTACTATCTAGCTGAGTACCCAGATCTGTCACCACTGGGTCTACTCTTGGGGGAGAGTACTATCAATGTTTTAATTTGCAGGGCTATTTCATTTCCCAGTGGGTATTATTATGCATTTCTTTTCATTTAGCTTGAGGCCAGGGCTCTGATACCAATCATTTGCTTGTGTCAGTCCTTTCTGTAGGATATCAGCATCATTTGGGGAGTCTTGATTGCACCAACTTGCAGTCATCAGCAAACCTGGTCAGCCAAAGGCAATCTATATTTCCTTTGACATCTGAGAAAAGTATATCTCAAACAGGAGGGTGCCCAACACTGAGCCCTGTGGTACTTCACTGGTGACTGACCTCTTGCTGGATGTGGATTCCCCCACTCTAATAACATGCATCCTATCTGTGAGCCAATTGGCTATCCATCTGGTGATGTAGAGGTTTATGTTCAATTTTGTGTGATTATTTATAATACCTAAGTGAGATATTGTGTCAAATGCCTTGACCAGGTCAAGATAGATGGTATGCACTATTCTACCCTCATCCATGGTCTTTGTGACCTTCTCAAAGAAGTTCACCAGAGTGAGCAGGCAGGACCTGCCCTTGATGAAGCCAGTCTAGGTTGGGTCTAGAGCCTACAGATTTCCTATCTCATTGTTAATCAGGTCCGTGATTATTCTTTCCATAGCCTTGCATATGAGGCTAGTCAGACTTATGGATCAGTAGTTTCTCGGGTCCGTTGATGATCCCCCTGAGTATAGATGGATGACTGCTGCTGTACTCCACTCTACTAGGTGAAACCCTGTTTGGGGACTGTGTTTAAATAGAGATCAGAGTTGGTCTGCTAGACCATGTGTCAAGTTATTTAATAGGCACCCTGGGATTCCATCAGGGCCCATTTGTGCCATGTTTCTAGCTTTAGAGAGTGCACTGATGATCTGTTCTTTTGTGATAACAGGCAAAGAAATGGTAGGGGCATTTCATGAGGAGTGACTGGAAGTGATGAGGAAGTGAAATTTGAGCTGAATTTATTGTCCATCAGGTTTTCTGTTTCTTCTGGATGAGTACAGGTGATGCCATCTATAGCCAACTCAGCGCATTGTTGCATGTTTCCCCTTAAGATATAAGACATAACTAAACATGCTTTGTGGCTTGGAAGGGTATTTTAATCTCATATTTAGCTTTTGAGGACTTGACTACTTCCCTGATTTGCCTGTTGGACTAATGAGGGATTTTTTTCTTTGTTGTGCACCCTTCCACTTGCTTCTAGACAGATATTTCTTCCTTCTGTTGTATAATCTATTTTAAAAGGTGTTTATAGTGCATTTCATTTGAGCATTAAGGTAGTTGCATCTTTAAAGGATTGTGAATGGTGATGACATCACTCATTTTAACAGTATTTAAAGCCTGTACTATGGAGTGCAGTTAGATTCTGATGAAGTCTTCAGTTTCAGGGGATGAAAGCACTCAGTCTGTGTCTTTGTATGTTGGAAGAATAAAAACAGCTTGGACTGAAGAGTTTGGCTGACAGAATGTGTTTCCTACTGCTTCACAGTGTATGTTTTGGACTTTTTTAGTTGTATTTTACACTGTGGTTACTTTTGTTTTTTTATTTGTGGTATAATTTATGCCAGAGGTCCGCCAGGGTGACTTGTTTTTCTGGCTAGACCTGGGTTTAGTTTGGTCAGGTACTGCTATTTCAATAGAATTGTTTAAGTGGTTGCACAGGGCATTTCTGTACACGTCTGTATAGGTTTTTGTGTTTGGGGGTTGGGGGAATTTTAAAATTACATGTTATTTCTTACAAGAAGGTAATCTGCCTTCGAAGCAATTATTTAGAGTTTTAGGGCTTGATAGGGGTTCTACCATTAGGTTTATTTCAAAGGAGACTCATTTTTGATCCCTGGTGGACTTATAGCTACACAGGAAAAGTTGCTGTCTCTAGTATTTTGCTCTTGTAATGTATAACTTTTGGCACACTTTTGTGATTATACTTAGATGCAAGAGCCTGCACCCCTGTGTTTCTGATGATTGTGAATCATACTCTGTTTTTTCCAGACCTCATTTGCATATCATTGGTATTGTCAATATATTATCAGGGTAAATCTTTGTTACATCATTTAATATGCAGCAGCTTTAGATGCCCAATAAACTTCAACGAAGTTACCATTAGTCAGAGTCTGTCCTAAGAATATGAACCTATTTCACCAGCCTTGTAAAAGGCCTTTGGGGGTCTTCATAACTAGAAACATAAAATATTCATAGAGATACCAGATGACAGATGAATATTCTAAATCAAACATCAACAAGGAAGTATATAATGAGACAGAATAATTTCTTGATATCATGAACAAATGTACTCAGAGACTGGTCTTTTTTTCCTTTTAGGCTAGATGAAATTTATTGCATAGGGAAAATTACACTTCAAGACCAAGTTTCATGTTAAACATTTTTTTTTCACTTTCCTAAGAATGTGGCCACACATGCACTTTTCCAAAAGGGTAGAACTAATCTATTTTTTTCCCTTTGGAAGAGTCTTTACAAATGTCAGGAAAATATGTAATATATTCTCTGTCATAAGTAATGATAACTGTATTTCATTGGAATCTGTGAATTATTACATTTTAAGAATATTACTTTGTTATAATGGCACAGAACAGACAGTGACTCTGAGATGCCTTTAAGTTTCACCTGTACAGAATTTATATTTCTAATATGCCTGGTATATAGCTGTCAGTTTTTTTTTCTAAGAAAATAATTAATTGTAGCTTTAAGTTTGCAAAATGCAGCATATTTTAATGGTTTAACAGTTATGTGTCAAACTATCTTTATGAATACTTTTAGCCATTATATTTTACTCTCATCTACTCTACGTGTTAAATTCAAACAACAATTTTCTTCCTTTCTTACTTAATGCTAACCTGCATTTTTCTTTCTGGAAGTGATGTGGAGAATGTATACCATGGGTTTACTCGTTTTAACTTGAGATGTAAGTCATGAGTGAACTACAGATATTTTAGCCCAATTAAAATTGTTTGTAAATACTTTTCTCTCTCACTCTACATATATATATATATATATATATATATATATATATGTGTGTGTGTGTGTGTGTGTGTGTGTGTGTGTGTGTGTATGTATGTATCCAATGTATTCATAACTTCTCTTGTGAAACTACATATACTGTGTTTTTATTAGTCTGTATGTATGTATTTACTGTCATGTGCAGCTTTTCTCCCTGGGTCTCCACTGAAAATTGACCACTTGTCCAGATGCACATTCCCGGTTAACAAATGTCAAATAAACAAATATTGAATAAAAAAATAAAATTAGCATTAGCATGTTTTGGAGTACAGAGGCCAGTATATTATTTAATTGCATATTAGTACAGACTTTGCATTTCTAGCAGTGACTTTGTTGTAAGAGATTATACCTCTTCATCTCTCCAACTTTTTGCTTTTAAAATCAAGATAAAATTGACTAAGAAGACTACATGCTATGGAGTAATCCCTTATAATCTCATAAGATATCATTAACTCTATCTATAAATACTGCATACTGAAATTTCCACATGCTGTTTTTTTTTTCTTTTTTTTATAAATTCTTTTACAAACTATAAGTGCTCATAAAAGTTTATAGTATCACATAAGTGAATTACATAAAAATATTGTAAAGTAACATCAATATTCAAAATTATGAACAGCTATGGGCAGAAAATAAAATGTAAAAATCTAATAAACAAACAAAACAAAAAAAAAAACAACAAAGCACTGTATTATGCCAAACAGGATCATGAGACTTCCTTTATTAAGCACAATTCTTCCTTATCATAAGGACATTTTTTCAGAGCTACTAACTAAATTGGACACATCCACTATCATCCAATAGAAAGCTTAGAACTTTAATTAAAAAAATTAAATATTTAAAGGAAAAGCGCATAAAATTGTCTAAAAAAACTTAAGAATAATATAAGAATAGTGTGTTGTTGTTGTTAAAGTACATTTAAAAATACATTTAAAATGCACATAGCAAAATAAAAAAAACTCAAAATTATAAAAAGAAACTTGACCACCAAGGGAATTATAGCTTTAGGTCATAGTATCTTGCAGTACAAATGGCATTGCATAAAATCTGTCTTGATTAGTATTTTCAACTCTGTGGAGTGCCATAACTGGGGAATTTATTCTGGTAAGAATTTGTTTTTAAGGCAGTGCTGCTTTTTTCTATTTCAGCACAACAGATATACATTTGCAGCGTCTGTTCCTTAATTTCTTATTCCTTCACAATCAAAAATGCAATGTCTGGAATGTACATTTTATGCTGGTTCTGAAACAATTGTTCATAGATTCATAAGTGTGTATTAGGCTAATGGCCCTGCAGCCTTTACAAGACCAGCCCATAAGATTACGCTGGTATCGTGCCACCCGACCTTAGTTCCCAGTGCCTCTGTTAAGTAGATCCACTGGAGTGATTCCCAGGGTGAATTGTCTATTTCCCATCCACTCGTCAAGATTTCTCTTGAAGAAGGCCAGTGAGGGGCTCTGTTTGACATGTATGAGAAGTCAAATCCACAGCATGGGCAGTCTCTGGGTTATGAACCTGTCCCTCCAGCATGTTCTATTGATTGTGGTAATGAGGTTGAAGTCTCTGGAGCATGTGGTGTGGAGGGATTGGGATTTCTTTAGATGTAGCATTCCTAACAGAGCTGGGTTAGACATGGCTTTGTAAGTCAAGCAGAGATCACCTCTAAGTAGGCGATATGAGACAGAGAATAGTTGGAGTTTTTTGAGTCTGTCCATACAGGACAAGTTTTTAAGGCCTAGGATCCTCTTTGTGAGGTACTTTTGTGGCCTCTCCAGTTGTTGCAGGTGTCTAGTGAGGTACATGCCAAATGGGGCATTGTATTTGATGATTGGCCTAATGAGGGAAGAGTAGAGGGAGACAATGATCTTTTTCTTCCTGGATGCAAAACTCTTAGTAATGAGATGTGCCACACAGAAGGACTTTCTAACCACAGTGGCAATGTAGTGGGCAAAAGATAGGTTGCTGTCAACCTGTGTTCCCAGATCTCTTATAATGCCTTCTGTGTTCAGTGGACTACCATCAATGTGGTAATTCATGGGAACTGTGGTTTTCCCAAAGACAATGATGACACATTTTTTAACATTGAGCTTAAGGCCATGGTTCTGACACCAGTCGTTGGTCTCAGTGAGGCCTTTCTGTAGGATGTCAACATTACTTGTGGAGTAAATAATAGCTCCCAACTTGCAATCATCTGTGAACTTTGTCAGCCAGATTCCCTTTCTGTTGACCTGGACTTTAGAGAAGTATATACCAAACAGGAGAGGACCCAGGACTGAACCCTGTGGTACTCCACTCATGACTGGTCGGCAGTCTGACTTGGAGTCAGCTACTTTCACACTGTGGGTTCTATCTGTGAGCCAGTTTGCAACCCATTTATTGACATAGAGGTTGATGCCTAGCTTAGTGAGTTTTTCTATGATTCCTGAGTGGGGGATGGTATCAAAGGTCTTGGCCAGATCAAGGTAGGCTGTATGAACCACCTTGTCTTCATCCACAGCTCTGGTGACTGACTCAAAAAAGTCGACCAGGTTGAGCAGGCATGTCTACCCTTCACAAAACCAAACTGTGTGGGCTCCAAAGTTTGGAGATTCCCTATATCCTTGTTTATTAGGTCTATGATGATGTGTTCCATAGCTTTGCATATCAGACTCATCAGGCTAATGGAGCAATAGTTCCCAGGGTCTATAGTCGCTCTTCCTTCATGGAGAGGGATGACTGCAGCAGTGCACCATTTGGTAGGGACAAAGCCTGATTTGATGCTGTTATTAAACAGGGCACACATGTGAGGTGCCAGTTCACTCTGTAGCTCATGTAGAACACAGCCACGGTATTGCCAGGTCCCATAAAAGCTGGATTCTTGGCCTTGGGCAGTGCTGTTTTAACCTGTGTAGAAGTAATACTGGGTGCCTGTCAATCTACTGGTATTGTGATTGGTCCTTTGGAGTGAGAAAGTGGGGTAAAGTTGTCATTGAATCTGTTGGCCAGTATATTGGCAATATCTGTTGTCTCTGTATAGGAGGTACCATTGTGCAGTAGCTCAGAGCAAATCTGGGTATTGCCATGGAGCTTTTTTACATAACTATAGAAGGCCTTGTGGTTGTCTTTACTATCTGCTGCAATTCTGTTTTCATAGCTAGCTTTAGAGGATTTGATGAGGGATCTCAACTTTTTACTGAGCCTGATAAGGGAGTTTTTCCAGTCTTGGGACTTCACCTTGTTTAGCATCAGTTTCCTCCTTCTGTTGTAGAGTTTGTTTATGGCAGGGCACCACCAGATTGACTTCCTTTTTTGGAGGAGAGCATCTTGGTTCTATTGGGCATGGCAAGATCCATGTATTTGTGTACGTGTTCATACAATGCATTGGTGTATGATTCAATGGTCATGCAAGTATTCTTCATTTGCATGGGTGCATGAAGTTAGCCACCTCTGTTTTTAGGAGCCCAAAGTTAGCTTTGGAGAAGTTTTTCATGGTGGTTACCTTTGCGGGGGGGTCAGTGGATGGGAGGAATGTGGATTTCCAAGGTGATTAGTTTGTACTCCGATATAACCAGGGAGGAGTTCACTATTGGTGTAGCGCAATGGTCACTCATGTTAGTAATGACCAGGTCAAGGATGTTGCTACCTCTAGTGGGGGTAAGAATGAGCTGGTCCAGGGCTTTGGAATTAATGAATTTCAGGAAACATTGGGCAAGTGTATTGGTACGTGAGTAGTTTTCCCAGTTAATGGAGGGGTAGTTGAAGTTGCCCAGTATGAGAGTGTTAGGTTGGACCCTAATATTCTTCAGGGTGCTTAGGAACATGGAGTGTGAGTCTTGGGACATGGTTGGGGACCTATAGCAGGCTATGACCTGAATCACTGTCTTACCCAATGTTAATTGTACCTGAAGTATCTCTGACGTATTATGTTGGGATACCAGTCTGGAGGTGTGCATATCCTTTATGAATATGGAAATACCACAACCATTGGAGCTTCAGTCCAAGTTCTGGGACCAAAAGGTGTGGAATGAATTGTAGCCTGGTAGTGCAGGGGTGCTTTCTGCCGCCTTGAACCAGGTCTCTGTTACAGTGAAAATGTCGATGTTCTCCATTTTAAGGAGTGCTTTGAGTGAGTGCATTTTGAGATTTAGACTTCTAACGTTGAGCAGCATGACCCTCAGATTGTATTTGTTTGTAGCTGTTCTGATGGTAATTTGGTCTTTGGAACACCACCTAAAAAGGCACTATAGGGGTGGAAAGAGCCTCGGCCAGTATCCAGAATCCCAGGAGTGACAGATGCAGGCCATCTCTGGCAAAGCATCGAGGTCTGTCAATCATGTCATGCCTGGTAGACAGATACTGGATCCCCTTAGAATGACACCAGAAATTTAGCCAATTGTTGAAATCAATCATTTTCTGCTTACACTGTAGTATCATTCTGGGTGATAGTAGGATGCTGCTCAGGGCTAGGGTCATACCCGCCTGGCTACATAATCCAAGATCACCTCCATGTCTCTTTTCATGTAGCCCAGGGAGGTACATCTCAGGTCATTCACACCCACATGTACAATGACAGAGTCATATTTGTACCTGTTGTTGAGAGACCTGAGTGCATGCGTTATGTGGCGGATTCTGGCATCTGACAGGCAGCTGACTGTTACTTTCTCCTTATTCAACCTAGTGAGTGGGACATCAGTGTGCCTCACTATTGAGTCACCTATGACTAGTGTGTTGGGCATGCTGTTTGGCCTTAAGGGCTTTGGTTGAGTGGCACACCATTTAGGAGAGTTATGCTTCTCATGATTAGTGTTGTGTTGTGGTGGTTGAGTGCGTTTCTGCTTTGGAGGTCTCTACTGTTTGGGTAGATTTTTATTGAGAGCCTCCGCAAAGGTGGGTGTGTGTTTTTTGTTTTTATGTGAAGGCAGTGCTGGTGTGTGTTCTAGAGAGTTATGTGTTCCATATGGTGTGGTGTAAGTGTTGACCTTCTCCTCTTGACCAGCTATTCTGGTCTTGGCTGGAGAGTGCGTGGCTTCCAGTTTGGATATATAAGTGCATCTCTTGCATGTCTGAGTGTTGGGAGGTAAGAGGAGAGGGTTGTCAGTGTACATGAGGTAGTTGCTACATTGCCTCAGGATGCCCAAGTTCAGGGCATCCTCAACTTATTTTCTACAAATGACAACATTGATGCCTGTTAGTTATAAATGCATATGTATAAACATTACCTTTTCTTGTTTCAAAAATTTGCATTGCCTGGTTTTGTTATTTTTGTATAACCAGTATCCCTTTTTCAATTTCATTCATTCTCTCAATAAAAGGTACAGATTGCAAGAAAAGTAGATACAGCTCGAAAATCTCTTGCTAGAACATATAATTAATGAAACTCTAAGTGAGTCATTATAAATCTATTAATAATGTTCTCAAATAAAGCATAGTTTAAGGACTCAGTAGTTAAAACTAAGGGAAATAAAAGGCAAGGCAACCTCTCATTGTGGGTAATTGGCTAAAAACAACAGTATGAGACCAAGTAGGTACCAGCAAAATGTTCAGCAATGCAACAAAATGTTAAATTTTTAATGGTTATCTGTAGTGCTACATAATAGATTGAACTATGATGTCATTTTTGGGCTTTTCCATTTTGCATATATTTGGGCTTTTATGCAAGATAGATATATTTCACAAGAATAAAATTGTTCTTGCTAATAAAATTCAGTATGAAAAGTCTCAAAATAATGCACAACATAATTCTGTACATTTGGCAATTCTAAAAAAAAAAGGATCTATTATGTTAAGAAAAACATCTGTGAGATTATTCACCTAAGCTATTGTTTATTCTACCAGAAGTGTATAGTCCTATTTTAAAGGTAGATATATGAAATGCTAGGATCTCTACTCAGGAGACTCTTTTTTCACAAATGTTTTGACCAACATGGAGTGCAGCATAAGATTCCACTGGTGCCTCTACTTAATGTTGCATGGTGGGAGTCAGTGCTGCTGACCTAACATGAAACTCTTCCATTCCTGAGGGGGAGAAAGAGGTGTCACAATGGAGTATCACACTCATGGTTATAAAGAGTTTATTTATATGTCCACTGTCCATCTCTAACACCTGGGGATGCAATGATTCAAAGCTGTTACAGCTGAGAACAACTGTCAGTGCATGCCCCAGGTATTCTCTAATGAAGGGGGGCATTCATCAGTATCACCACCAGGGTGATACACCAATGCGTATGATACATCCCCTTTCCTCCAGCATAGGTGGGCAGGTGAAATACCACTGCCTATTCTATCCCACTGAATCATCTCATCAAATGCAAGGTTCACTAGATGAATCTTGGTTTCATGGGTTGCAGTCAAAGCTCTCTCACTCTGTGTCACAGAATCTTTATAGTAAGAGAATTTGTATATCTCCCAAACTCAGC
Organism: Protopterus annectens; assembly: GCF_019279795.1. Lineage (NCBI taxonomy): Eukaryota > Metazoa > Chordata > Ceratodontiformes > Protopteridae > Protopterus > Protopterus annectens. Next base: position 1,731,164,881 of record NC_056731.1, on the reverse strand, counting down.
TGTAACTTTTAGAAGTTCACATTGAACATTCCCTTCAGAGCCTGCCAAATCTTGAATTACAAGACTCAAAATGTGTAATTGATTTGACTGCACTGTGAAGGTCCTTTTCCAGTTGTGCAGTTTATAGCATATGCTTACTGTTCAATTATTTGCTTATGTGGATGAAGTAAATACTATTTTCAACAAAGATCAATTCACAAGGTAGAAAAATCATGTACAATGGTATATGTACAATAGACAATGAAATACAGTGCAAATGTACCATTGTAAGTCCACTGGGCAAAACTGAGCAGTTAAAGTACTGAACATTGTACATACTATTAATGCCAGGTGGACAAGTTCTTATACAGTCAGTATAACAAGGGCATAGACATTGCATCCATTAACAATGAAAAGAAACTGCCTTTACACTAGCAATAATTAAAAAAAATCAAGAAAGCAAGCCCACTGTTCCCCTCACAGTCATGCATCTCTAAATATATTAACTTTGAGGTCACAAAGCCTCATAGGTAAAAAATTACTGCCTTACTAAAAAGTTCTGTAACCCTTTTGCATACCCTTAGATGGCCTTCATGAGGTTTACTGAGTGCTCTGGTTTCCTGTTGCACCCCATATATGAGGTTTGCTGGGTGCTATGGTTTCCTTTTGCACCCCAAAGATGAGTCATTGTTGAAATGTTAATCATGCAAATTGCTTGTAGGAGAGGATTCTATGTGTGAGTAGGTGCATGTATGTCTATGTGCTTGTGTTAATGCACATATTTGTGTGTGTGTGTTGGGGGGTTGCAACTGGCTGGCACCTATTTCAGGACTGTTTTGTCTTCCTTGTGCCTAATGAATGCCACTGTAGGTTCCAGCAACTCCATAACCCTGAAATGGATAAAGTATATAGCGGATTAACTAAAAAAAAAAAAAAAGTCTTCCTCATATGCCAAGTGCCTGACCTTTCTCTGATCCCCTGTCATCTATTTTATAAATCCTGAAGTAGTTAGTTTAAGCAATATTTTCAGAAATAGGAAACTAATATGAAAAATGACTGTGTTATCTCAGAATCACTTAAAATGTACTTACAGCACATGTAATACAACATAAATATAACTGCATTCTAAACATAAATTCAGAAATATCGCATAACACCAGAGACTATTTTTTTCACAATGCTGTTAGCATTTGCAAGCTGCTGAGGTAATTATGTAACCTGAAGAACTGTAGGTATTTGTAAGCGCATATGAGTCAACACGTAACATAGTGATAACTTTTTTGTGGAGAACTAGTACTAAGGCCATTGTGAGAAATCATCTGAGTATATGGCACTATTCTGCCATAAAATCAGCAACTGCAAAGTAAAAATGTTAGATAGCTTTCAGAGTATAACATAATAAGAAAAAGTTGAAACTGCAAGAGAAATTAATCAAAATAACAACAGGTAATAGAAGGACATTCTATGAATCTATAAGAGCTGAAACACATACAGAATCAATACATTTGAGCATTATGAAGAAGAATGGGAAAATAACAGAACATTTAGTACATGCTCAGCATAATTATTAATTTTCTATTGTCACTGGACAATAAAAGGCACACGGATAATATAAGACAGCCATTACTTTCCATACCTCCTTTCTAGATAACTTTAGATGACTAGTAATCATATTCATAGTTGTCTGATAAGATAGCATTACAGACAAGGATATTAAAAATATAAAAAAAATATTTTTGATCCTACTGAGTAATACTTTGTTAATAAAATAACAAAGCAGAAAGTTATTCCCTAAGACTGAAAGCATGATGAGGTAATTCAATTTAATAATCATAAAGGCAGTGGAGGCTAGTGTCATATTTACAGACATGTACATTTACTGAGTACTGTAAGGAAACCTGAAAACCTTGAGAGGGGGTATTGAATTACTAGAGGAAAAAATGGTTGAATAGAATTACACAAAAACTGACCACAAGGATTTAGAAATGAAAGGCAAATTGTAATGGATGTCATATATTTCATGAATCACATACTTAATGAATGATAGATTATTGGTAAGTATAATGTTGTTGGATTTTTAAAGAAAACATTTGAAAGCATATATTTTTAAATATTTACTGTGACTCTTCACTGCTTTGAACTGAAGACTTGATTGACAAAAACACCTGGTTGAAAATCAAATACTGAAAGTTAGATGTAATGATTCTGTGGGAAGTACTTCATTCTTAAGAAAAAAATGACAATTTAGTCTGAAATGTGGAAATCTTCTATAGCAGCACGTATATATACTTTGAACTCATTGGTGATATTTAGGAACATTTAAATATAAATACTTTGCATGATACTATAGAACTGCAAAACATTTCAAATGGAATCAAATTTTGCGTTGAAGCACAGAAGCCTCAATATCTTACAGGAGCAAATTAAATATAAAATATGAATAGATGTAATAACCCAGATATAAATATAAACAGACAGTAACATTCCTTCTTTCATTTATTCATTTTCTCTGACATCCTCTTTATCCTCTTTAGGGTCATGGGTCATGAGAGTTGAACTCTTATTCTAAAAAACAACAACAGGTAAAATACAAAGAACATTTCTGGATGAGTTATCAGTCCATTGCAGAACGTATTCTACTTATGATGAGACAGTATATCTAAAGCTACATTTAGATTAATGGGTACATTCTAAAATGTATAAAATACAGTGATAGAATGTCACTGACAATGCCTTAGGGACTTTAATTTAATTTAATGTATTTATTTGTATTCTTGGATACATGAGAACGGGTCAGTTATCAAGTAAACAGACACCATAAAACATTAAACAAAAAGACTTCAGACTTGAATATGGTGTTGGAGTATTAAGATCTTTAAAAATAAGAAAAAAGTAGATAATGTTAGATTCCCAACTTACTGACCATATGTACTTACCTTCTTGTGTAGCATCCATATACCAAGCAGCACTTAGTTTCACACCATTTTTAAGGGAGCTACATCCCCTGCACGCCTAACAAGTGGGGATCTCTGACCCTCAATTAATATATATATATATATTTATATATATATATATATATATATATATATATATATATATACAAAACCTCTGATGATACAACAACTTAAAGAAAAGAAAAGCATTTTACTTTTTTCCAGAGACAGTACAATCTCAAAAGCATATAATATTTAAAAATCAGAGTATTGGGCAGAGTTTCACTTTTGGGGTACATTTATTACTTTCATTTAGTTATAGACATCTATACAAATTGTGATGACTTGCCAGGATGTAGTAAACTTACAGTCAAAGATGAGGGGCCGGATGTACGAAGGCTTGCACGGAGTGTAAGAACAGTGTAACATGGCAAACTGGCAATATGTCTGCCGAGCGATTCAGCAATAGCCGGCAGGGGCGTGCATGAGAGTTTCTAAAGCTACTCTTGCACGGACAGTGTTATGGTATGCAAATTACCTCATTTGCTGCTGAAAGCTATGCAAATGAGGTAAATTTTTGATCCAGGAACCACTAACCTGTCCGTGTAAGAGCAGTGTTATCTGCAGAAATGTACTCCGTTGGTAACAGAGTACAGTTCTGCAAATAGCTAAACGGAGCTATGAGAGCTCCAAATAAAGGATGCATCTAGTTGAGGAAGCATGCCAATGGCTAAATATAAGGCCATTGTCATTTGCAAATGTTATAAATCCTTAAAATCCAATGTTATTTTTCCCCCGATCGCCGATGTTTAAGCATAGCGCATCGTCGTGCAAACATGCTGCGCTTTAAATAAAATGAAAAAAAGGGAAAAATAGCCACAAATGTGCATTTACACTAAAAAGCTTGTTCTGCTATGCAGGTGAATGGCAGGCTGCAAACAACATGGCCACTGAGTAGTGGTTGCTAAGGGGGGGAAGCTCAGTGTGAGAGATGTAGCCAAGCATTAGTAGGCAATCCTATGCAAATGAGGATAAGGATAGTGAATCCCAATTTTCCCCGGCATGTGAGCCATGTCCCTAGAGTGTAAGTGTAGGAGTAGGGGAGTAGTAGAGTAGAAGATAGGTGACATCATGAGGGGGTATGTCTGAAAGACTGTAAGGTGATTGGAGCACAGTGGCTTGTGTTTGCCCTGAGTTGCTCAGGATTGCAAGAGGCATGTTAACAGTGGTACTAGCTGAAAACAAGAAACCAAAGGTGTACGCCGTGGATATATCTGAAATCTTTTGCAAACGGGCACACAGCATGTGCATGCGTGTGCGCGTGTGTGGGTGCGTGTGCGCTTGTTTGCGCGCTGCTGCCCCTTTTGGAAACAGAAAGGGAAAAAGGAAGGAAAAGAAGTAGTAGAAAGTTAACCAAGGAGAACTAGCAAAGCTGCCAGGTAAAATATATCACAATCAGCCAATTACACAGGCAGTGGACTAGCCCAGCCCAGCAATTTAAGCTCTGCAAACAGCAGTCTAACCTGTTTTTTCACAAGGACTTTGCAACACTGCAGTATAGAAAGAGTGAAAACTCAAAAAGCTTAAGGCTGACAAAATGTTAGGGGCTGCCATTGCTATTATAAACCAACATGTGCAAGGTGCTGAGGGTGGTGATGTTGTGAATGCTGCTTAGCAACCCACAGTGAGGAGACGGAGAAGAGTGTACAGACCCAGGGTAACCTACCAGGGGCTACATGAGCTGGAGATAGTGGAGCTCTATAGAATGGACAGAGACCTATTGCAGCAAATTGTTGAGCTGTGCCGGCCACGCCTCACACACAGAACCAACAGAGGGGAACCCATCCCATTGAATGCCAAGGTATGTGTTGGCCTACGAATACTAGCTACATGTACCTTCCAGAGACCAACTGGTGATATGATGGGGGTTTCACAGGCATCAACATCCAGGGTACTGCACCAGTTCCTGTATGCCATGTCAGCACATGTCGGTGAGCATGTATATTTCCCCAATTCCAGTGAGGCATTGGCCAGCAATATGCATCTTTTTCACCAAATAGTGGAATACCCTGAGGTGTTGGGTGCAATAGACTGCACGCACATACACATCAAAGCACCACCCGGTGAGTGGGGTAGTGTCTACATCAACTGCAAGAGCTTCCCCTCCATCAACTGCCAGGTCATGTGCGATGCCCAGGGCATAATAATGAATGTGTGTGCTGGCTGCTCTGGAAGCTATCACAATTCCCACATCTGGCATCTGACATAGCTGTACCAGAGATTTGTCAATGGGGACATCCCTGACGGTCACCTAGTGGGGGATGCTGGATATGCACTGGAGCCGTGGCTGATGACACCCATCAGAAATGCACACACACCCAAATAAGAACTCCATAATGAGGCACACGCACAAACAAGAAACATTATTGAGTGTGTGTTTGGGATGCTCAAGTCATGGTTCCGGTATCTGGACACATCTGGTGGAGCCTTGCAGTACTCACCAACTACATGTACCCAAATTGTCATGGTATGTGCCATGCTACACAATATGATCCTGCGAAAACAGCTGCAGCAGGAACAGCATGGGGCAGGGCCAAACAGCCCCCACCATTGCCAAGGCCTGCACAGGCACAGCGTGAATCGGAGGAGGAACAACCTGAGCCTGCCCCAGTAGGCAGAAGGAGGTGTGCCCAGTATGCCCTAGCCTTGGCAAAGAGGCAACACATAGCACATACACTGACTCAGTAGGAACCCTGGAAATGACACCTCTCTCTGACTCGCACATACAATAAAAGGCATGCCTAACTTGACACTACCTGTTTTCAAACATGTATAGGGAGTGTACTATGTGCATCCAACATAGGCAGCCCTGCAGCACCACCCGAGGCATCAGTGCCCTATATTAAGCAATATAAAGCAGTGTTAAGCACATTTTACCACTATTTAGTATATTTAAGCACAATTGCATGGAGCTGCGTGCCGCGCAAACTAGTGCAACATTGGGCAAAGTCAGGCAAAGTCATCTAAACATGCTCACACCTGCTTTACTGTTCCTTAACCAGTCAGGTCTGCCCAGCAGGAAAATAAAAAGCAGTGACAGGGCTCGAACTCAGGATACTGTGCACTATAGTCACAGTACTGAACCACTAAGCAATGACAGCATTTCACTGGTACAGACACAGCAGGGCAATTGTAGACTAATGCAAACACAAACAAATGCTGTATCATGCCCTCTGAACTTCCCCCCAGGCCTATGCAGACAGATAACAGCAGGCCAGGCAGTGTAATGTGGGTTAGGTAGGCTATGAAGTCACAAACTAATATACGTGAAATTGAAAGCTAAGTTCTGTAGTACAGTAGTATGCCTCAAGGCAGTACGATAGGCAACAGTACAGAATGAAATGGAGTACCTGACATAGCAGTACAGGCCTAGCAAATGTGTATAAGTGTCAGTTGAACACCTCATCCAATGTACACCCACAGAAACAATCAGGTGTGCCCCCTGGGTAGAAATGTACAAATAATAGCTGTCCCCCCTGTATGTATAAATGTTGATAAGTCTATGCAAAGCGACTCATGGAAGCCCTGCAGGCACAGCATGCTTCATGTCGATGTACAACACAAAGGTGAGCCCTGAAGTAAAAAACAACATGATTTTTCACACACATATAGTATATATGTACATACTGGGCATGCTCACACACTTAAATAAACGAAGCAAATGTCAGTCAACAACATACTGAAAGGTCATACCAGGCAAGCTCACACACATAGGCCATGTCTGAGTACAGCAGTGGGTCACACATATCTGGCAGTTGCAGTTCTTACCCCAGAAACTTGTCGCTATTCACCAATCCTGCCTTGTGCACACAGTTATATGAAAACATACCCATATAATATATTGGACTCCTGTCATAATCAAACTATGTACTACAAGTACTGAACTTGTTCAGAAAAAGTGAAAATTCAAAGAAGACCAATAAAGCTCCAATCAGTATCATCAATAAACAATAAGCACTCCTAACATTATCCAATCCATGTTCTGGAAAAATATTGTCAAAGAGTCCATAGAGAACCATGAAGCTTTCTTTCGCAATGTCATATATATCAATGTAAACACATATATGTTCTTAGTCAGTGCAAACTGTAAATGAATACATGTACATGACTGACACCGCAAACATCTTGTCAGACAGGTTCATACATATTTACCCCCCTCTCACTGACAAAAGGGCCCATTATCATACTTGGAGATTGTGAAAACCCAGAAATCACATATACAATGGTTAAAAAGCACTTTCTAAACCTAAAAACATGGGGTCTATGGGATGACATGGCTTCCCTAGCTGTGTCATATGTGAACTCTAAAACAAACAGACCCTGCACCTGAACAGTCTGTTGAGACTCACCCTCTGTACAGGATATGAAACTGTTGAATGTGTTACAGCAACATTTGGCTCCCTCCACAAGTGTTGATGCACAACAGACCATATGAACTATTGTCTTATAAGCCTATTAAGCCTGATCTGCAAGGCCATGGAGTCCATCATGATGGAACTCATAAACAGAGCTATTGTGAGCCTACAAACACCCAACCCTACCAATTTCGGTTTGGTCAGGGGCAGATCATGGTTCCCAAACCTGCTAGACTGTTTTCAAGGCAGTCACCCAGGACATAGGTTCATAGGTTCATAGGTTGGTACTAGGCTATCAGCCCTAGGGCCTATACAAGCCTAGCCATAACACTTCCCTGGCTATTTCTTCCCACACTATTTACTTTCCTGGACCCATGTCTAGCAGTGAGATGAGCTACACACATCCCACATAGACCTTGGAAAGCCCTCTTCCAACATCCCAGACACATGTCGTATCCACAAAATCAACAACCAGTGCATAAATATGTATGTCATCTGATGGATTGCCAACTGGGGCACAGATAGATCCCACAAGGTAAGAATTGTGGTCACCTGTTCAAGCTTGTAACAACTGCTCAGTCCTGGGACCCCTCCTGTCTGGTGTATACTTTTCAGAAATACAGTCAAACACATGAGGGCTATGTTTAGCAAAGTTTGTGGATGACTGCAAAAAAGTTGTCATAATCAATGTGTGGGACAACAGAGACATCCTTAAAAAGGGTCTCAGTTAGACATATGTGGTGTAAAAATTATGCCCTCGAGTTACAGTCATACAAATACCACATAGGTGCCAACACCCTAAATATGGAGGTGATAATAAGGGATCTATGGACACATGTGGATAATCATCTCTACTTCCAGAAACACATTCACAAAGTGGTTAGAAAATCATGTTATGTGTTCCCACAAACTGCCAAGGACTTTACATGTAGGTCAAAGGAGGTTCCCTCTACTCATCAGTCATCAGACCCATCAGAGAGTACCACAACACACTTGTGATGAATCTGACTAGGCACCTTCAGCAGCTGGAAAGACCACTGAAGTACGTCAACAAGAGGATTACTGGCCTGAAACAGTTGCCCCATGCAACCGGACTGAATTTAACTCAATCTGTACTCTGTAGCATACTGTCTACTCAGGAGATCTCTGCCCAACAGACAGGTCCATGTCCAATGAAGAACTGATGTACATGTGCTATCTGAAGTAAACCCAAGCTCACTGTACCACATGCTCTAGGGATATCATCAGCACAACATTAAATAGAACATGTTGGAGGGATACATGACTAACTCACAGACTTCCCTTGCTTTGGAACAGGCTCCCAACCAACATTAAGCCGAGACCCTCACTGACACTCTTCCAGAGGAGCCTTGATGAGTGTATGTGAAACTGAACTGTCACACCATGGATCACTTCATCAGCTCTACTACACAGAGGCCTAGGGAACTAACTCCATAGGTGGTGATAGCTGCACACTCTGGCCTTGCTAATATATGTCTTCAGGCAGATAGCCTATCACCTACCTATGTACCTCTATATATATATATATATATATATATATATATATATGTAGGGGGAACACAGTATAATAAGCCAAAGATGGATGGGCAGAGATGTGTGTAAGAGGGTGACCATAACAGGGAGCCATCCAGGACTGTCCCACCCAGCACACATCCCAATGGCATGAAAGACATGAGGTGCACATCTCTCCCACTGTACATAACAACCACCAGTATCTGTAAGCATTACAGTGTATGTTGTCCATGTTCCTGCTGTACAACATGACTGTACAATGAAGTGCACATCTACTATCTGTAGACATGTACCTGTCACATAGGTCCATAGGTATGGAGTAGACTATCTCCATGAAGGCATATATCAGCCTACACAAGTTGTGCAGCTTTCACCACACCATTGGGTAGTCTCCCAAGGCCTAGTTCTAATAGTTAGTACCCTAAGCCCCTTTCTAGTGGGGCTGCTGATGTGATGCCTGGCATGATCTGTCTGTTTCCCATTCACTCATGAAGGTTCCAATTGAAGAGTGTCAGTGAGGGGTTCTGTCTGATGTACATTGAGACTCTGTTCCACAGTAAGGCAAGTGTCTGGGATGGTACTCTGTTACACCATCAAGTTGTATTCATCATTCTGATGAGGTTCATATCCCTGGAATGTGTAGGGCAACTCAACGTTGTTATATGTAGATGGAGCATGTTCAACAGTTATGTGTTGGACATGGCTCTGTATGTTAGGCAGGGTGTGCCTCTGAGTAGGCAGTATGCAATGAAGAAAAGATTTAGTTTTACCAGTTGTGTTGCATAACACAACTGTTTGAGGCCAGTAATCCTCTTGGTGAGGTACCTATGTGGTCTCTACAGCTGCTGGATATGCTAAGTCGAGTACATCCAAAATGGTGCACTGTACTCAATGATGGGTCTGATGATGTAAGAGTAAAGTGCCAACACTATCTCTTTGGATCCTGATGCAAACCCTTTGTTGATTAGGTGGGCCACATAGGATCTCCCAATCACTTTGGCAACATGGTTGTCAAAGGAAAGATGACTATCTACTTGTGTCCTCAGATCCCTTATCATCTTTTCATTTTAACGGGGTAACACCCATGTGGTAGTTTGTGGGTATTTTGTATTCAACAAAGAGGATCACTATGCATTCCTCCAAAGTGAGCTTTTGGCCATGATTCTGACACAACACATCTGTCTCATAGAGTCCCTTCTGGAGAATATGTCTGTCTTCTGGGGAATCTATTATGGCAAACACTTTACAGTTCCCAGGAAACTTAGTCAACCACAGCTCTCCTGTGTTGGCATGTACATTTGAGAAGTCTATACCAAACAGGAGGGACCCCAGGACTGAACCCTGGGGGACACCAGTCGTTACTGGTGTAGAGCCTGACATGTAGCCAGCAACTCGTAATGTGTGGGATCTTTCTGTGAGCCAGTTTGCAATCCATCTTGTGATGTATGGATTCATGGCCAGGTTGGTGAGTTCATCTATGATACCTGACTGGGGAATGATGTCAAAGGCCTTAGCGAGGTATATGTAGGCTGTGTGGAGCTCATTTCAATCATCCGTAGCCTGGGTAACTGTCAAAGAAATCCTCCCAGTTCAGGAGGCGTGGTCTGCATTTGACGAAGCCAAACTGTGTGTGCTCAACTGTGTGAAGATTCCCAATCTCTGTATTGTTGACTTCCATTATAAATGGCTCCATTGCCTTGCAGAACACACTTGTCAGGCTCATAGAGCATGAATGCCAAGGGCTTTTCGTGGTCCCACCCCTGTGCAGTGTGAAGAACGTTGCTTTGCAACATTCTATGGGTACATATCCTGTAGAGAGCATGTAGAGAGAGGTGTAGGTATCCTTGATGAATATGGATACATCCTCACCCTATGTGCTGTGATTCAGGTTCTGATGCTGGAAGGTATGGAATGAGTAGTATCCTGGTAGTGCTGGTGTGCTGTCTGGAGCCTTGAACTAGTTTACCGATACTGCACAGATATCAACATTCTCCATAATGAGAAGTGCCTCGAGTGTGTGCATCTGGAGGCTGAGACTTCTGGCAATGAGTAGCATTTAGCTCATTTTGTTGTTATTTGTGTTAGTTACGGGGTTTGGTTTGTCCTGCGTTACCGGTGTTCCACACCTGACGTCAGCGCCTCATTGGTCCCATCTGACCATAAGCTAATCACCCTACATATGCACATTCTGGACCCACACCCCCATTAAGGAAACCATGTTAAAAAATTTCTCCAAAGCCAACTTCATGCTTCTTAAGACAGAAGTGCTGAACTGCGGGACACCCATGCAGATGGACAATACAGTTACGACTACTGAATCCTTCACAATTGCACTTCATAACCACTTACATGACTGCATGCATTGTACTATCCCAAACAGAACCAAGACGCTATCCTCCAAGAAAAGGAAGCCAATCTGGTGTTCCCCTGCCATAAACAAACTGCACAACAGAAGAAAAATACTGTTGCAAAAGAGGGTAAAATCCCATGAGGGGAGGAGCTCCATGGTCGACATCAGTAAGAAGCTGTGATCCATGATAAAATCCTCCAAAGCTAGTTATGAAAACAAAATCGACACTGATTCTAAAGACAACCACAAAGCATTCTATAGCTATGTCAAGAGTCTCAATGGCAGCACTCAGATCTGCTCTGAGTTACAGCACAATGGCACTAAATATACAGACCCAACTGATATTGCCAACATCCTGACAGATAGGATCAGTGCTGACTTTACCCCCCTCTCACCCATGAAAGAGCACATCTCTATAACGGAAGACTGCAAAGTTGCTGTCATCATGGCTGCACAGGTAAAAAACACTCTCCAAAGCCAGGAACACAGCATCCATGGGACCAGATAACATCCCAGGCTGTGTTCTACACAAACTACAGAATGAACAGGCACCACACCTACATACCATGTTCAGTCATAGCCTCACCTCAGGCTTTGTGCCTGCTGAATGGCGCACAGCGACAGTTATCCCACTACATAAGGGGGGGGGCACCATGGACCCCAGGAACTAGCTGCCCATTAGCCTGATGAGCCTGCTCTGCAAGGCCATGGAATGTATCATCATATAACTTATAAAAAAGACATTGGTAATCTCCAAACTCTGGACCACAACCATGTTGGGTTTGTAAAAGCAGATCATGTCTCCTAAACTTGATAGACGTCATTGAAGCAGTCACCAGAACCATAGACAAGGGTAAGATGGTTCACACAGGCTATGTAGATCTTGCCATGGCTTTCAACACCATCCCCCACTCTGGAATTATAGATAAACCCACTAAACTAGGTATAAATTGCTGTCACAAGATGGGATGCCAACTGGCTAACTGACAGAACACACACTGTGAAAGTAGCAGACTCCAAGTGCGACATTAGACCAGAGACAAGTGCAGTACCACAGGGTTCAGTCCTGGGTCCTGTCCTGTCTGGTATCTACTTCCCTGAAGTAAACTTTAACATGGAAGGTCTGTGGCTAATGAAGTTTCCAGATGACTGCAAACTAGGAGCCATAATCGAAACTACTGAAGATGTGGACATCCTACAAAAGGGCCTCACTGAGACAGATGCCTGGTGTCAAAGCCATGGCCTCAAGCTCAATGCCAAAAAGTGCATTGTCATCTCCTTTGGTAAAAACTCTGTAGCCATGAACTACAACATAGGCGGTAGTGTACTTAACACTGAAAGTGTAATAAGAGACCTTTGGTCACAGTTGGACAGTGGACACACCTGTGATAATCACATCCCCGCAGTTGTCCGGAAATCCTTCTACGTGGCACACCTCATCACAAAAGGTGTCTCATGCAGAATAGAAGAGGACATTGTTCCCCTCTACTCATCACTCACTAGATCCATAACAGAGTACAACGTCCCTTTTGCTATGTACCTCACAAGACATCTACAACAACTGGAAAGCCTGCAGAAATACCTCACAAATAGCATTAGTAGCCTGAAATACATGCCATACACAGACCGTCTCAAAATGCTCCAGCTGTACTCTCTCGCATATCGCCTACTTAGAGGTGATTTCTGCCTAACATACAATGCTATGTCAAACACAGAGCTGTTGGACATGCTCCACGTAAAACACTCACAATCCCTCTGATCTTCGGCCCCAAAACCCAGAGTGAAATACAAAAGGAAGTGGTGTATCCATTTATCTTATGGATACCCACACCTTCAGGTTAGTGGCACAGCATGAGGCCTTGGAGACCATGCAAGTGCAACTAACATTGGGCAAAGCTGCTTATAAGATTGTATCCTGTTACAGATCACCTACCTTGTCTCAGGAACCTCACTCAGTATTCCTGAGAACAGTGGAAAATATAAAGGTCCTACCAAACACCATTATATGAGGACATTACAACAACCAAAACACTGACTGGGAGAATTACTCATGTACAACGTCCTTTGCCCAATGCTTCCCAGAGTTTAAAAACTCAAATGCTCTGGAACAGCTGGTTACCATGCCCACTAGAGATGACAACATACTGGTCCTGATCATCACCAACATGGGGTACCAGTGTGCCACAACAGAAATAAACCCCTCACTGGTAATATCAGATCATAAAGTAATCATGCTGGACATCCACATCACGCCCCCCCACAGTCAAGGAAACCACTGTGAAGAAAGTTTCTAAAGCAAACAGCACACTTCTCAAGACCAAAGTGGAAAGTTCAAAAGCACCCTTGCTATAGGATAATGCTATACAATCTGCAGAATCATTTATAAGTGCATTCTATGAGCATCTACAGGGATGCATGGATCGAGACATGCCAAATAAAACCATGATGCACTCCTCCAAAAATAGAAAACCAATCTGGTGGTTGTCACACATAAATAAGCTATGCAACAGAAGGAGAGAATGAACATATGACAGAGCAAACTTCACATAAGGAAAGGCATCACTGATCATTATTAGGAATAAACAATGATCGCTCATAAAATGATCCAAGGCCAGTTTCTAAAGACAAATTGCCAAGGAATGTAATAACAGCCACAAAGCCTTTGTTAGCTATACCAAACATTTAGGTGGCAACTCTCAAAAATGCTGGCAGCTACTGCAAAATGGAAAAAAGATACACTGAACCAACTTACATTGCCCACATCCTGGGGGACAAGTTCAGTGCAAACTCCCCCCCACATCACTCCCATAAGGGTCTGTGGCCATCCCAGAAGAATGCAGAGCACCAGACTTCATGGACATTCAGGTAAAAACAGCCCTCTTCATAGCTAAGAACACAGCATCAATGGGACTGGATGGTGTCCCAGGCTGCGACTTACAGCAGCCCCAAAAGGAACTACACCCTCACCTACATTCACTGTCCAGACTCAACCTTACCACAGGCTATGTACCCAAGAAATGGCATACAGCAACAGTCATCCAGCTCCACAAAGGGGGTGCTACAACAGGACCAGGAAACCATTGCCCTATAGGCCTACTCAGCCTGGTCTGCAAAGTTATGGAGCAAATTATCATGGAACCCATAAACAGAGACAATGGGGACCTCCAGACACTGGACTTTACCCAACTTGGCTTTGTTAAAGGTAGATCCTGTCTCCTAAACCTAGTTGACTTATTTGAAACAGTTACCAAGGACATAGATGGAGGTGAAAGTAGTCCACACAGCCCACCTGGACTTCACTAAGGCCTTTCAACACCATTCCCCACTCTGGCATCATGGACAAGCTTACCAGCTTGAACGTTAACAGCTATGTCACAGGATGGGTGGCCAACTGGCTCACAGATCAAACACACATGCTCAGAGTTGCGGGTGCCATTTCCGACTCTAAACCAGTCACAAATGGCATCCCACAGGTATTGGTCCTGGGACTCCACCTGTTCAGTAGATACTGCTCAGACGTACAGGCAAGCATGGCAGGAGTATGGCTGAACAAGTTTGCAGATGACTGATAACTGTGGTCCATAATCAACTCCACGGCTGACACAGACATCCTACAGAAGGGTTTTACAGAGACAGATACCTGGTGTCAAAACAATGCCCTCAAGCAGAATGCCAAAGAATGCATAGTCATCCCCTTTGGATAAAATAAAGTGCACACAAATTACTACATAGGTGGTAATCCAGTATGTACGGAGAATGTAATTATGGACCTGGGGACCCAGGTAGATAGTAAACTCTCCTTTGATGATCACATTGCCAAAGTGTCTACAAATTCCTTCTATGTAGCCCACCTAATGTCACCTAATGTAACCCACTTTGTCTAGTCTGATGATGTCACCATCCTACAAATATACCTGTGGAAAGAAAAACTCCCAGTAATCTGTATAGCACATTGTGTCAATGCGTACTGCTGTAGTATCATTAAGTAGAAAGGTAGGGGTTTGAGTCCTGCACTTAACAACTGTATAAAAGTGTGTGTGTATCTGTTTGTAGAGGAGCAACCATTTTGGAGACAACTACAACACCTTAAATGTGGTATACCCATCTTTGTCAAGTCTGATGATGTCATCATCCTACAAATATACCTGTGGAAAGAAGAACTCCCAGTAATGTGTGTAGCGTGTCATGTACATGCATACTGCTCTAGTATTGTTCAGTAGGGGTGTGAATTCTGCACTTGACAACTGTATAAGAGTGTGTGTATCTCCTTGTAGAGAAGCAACCTTTTTGGAGACAACTACAACACCTTAAAAGTGGTATACTTATCTTTGTCAAGTCTGATGATGTCACCATCCTACAAATATACCTGTGGAAAGGTGAGCTCCCAGTAATGTGTATAGCATGTTGTGTAAATACATACTGCTCTAATATCATCAGGTAGTTAGATAGGGGTTTGAATCCTGCACTTAACGACTGTGTGTGTATTTCCTTGTAGAGGTGTGACCTTTTTGGAGACAACTACAACACCTTAAAAGTGGTATACTTATCTTTGTCAAGTCTGATGATGTCACCATCCTACAAATATACCTGTGGAAAAGAAAACTCCCAATAATGTGTATAGCGCATTGTGTAAATGCATATTGATCTAGTATCATAAGGTAGTTAAGTAGGGGTTTGAATCGTGCGCATGACAGTGTTTGTGTGTATTTCCTTGTAAAGAAGCAACCTTTTTGGAGACAACTACACAACACCTTAAAAGTGGTATCCTTATCTTTGTCAAGTCTGATGATGTCACCATCCTACAAATATACCTGTGGAATAAAAAGCTCCCAGTAATGTGTATAGTGTGTTGCGTAAATATGTGCTGCTCTAATATCAGACAATAGTTAAGTAGGGGTTTGAATCCTACACTTGGTGAGTGTGTGTGTGCTCTATGTGTGTGACACAGTTGGTCACTGTGTTGTAGGTTTTGCTTTTACTACTGTATGACATATCACAATGACAACAGTATGTGCATTGCACGTCAGGTAGCTGTGTGGCAAATACATATACGTACATGTGACCTCAATTATTTCAGAGGTGGGAACCCTGCTTTCTCCATGAACACATCTGTTATCTTTGCTAGAGTGTGCTGCCGCTTTCCAGACCTTAGGTCACATCTGTATGCTTGTGACAATCCCAGCCACTGCAGTGATCCCTGGCCTAGGTCATCCGTGTCATGCACACTTATTACGGTTTCTATTGAATAGTGTGAGTGAGGGTTTATGCCTCAGGTATATTTCAGACCAGTTAAAATGCAGCAAAGTCTGTCAATGATGGCTCTTTATTATAGGTGTACAACAACCTTTGTGGATATGCATGCAGACCCCTTATTGCTTATGTGATTCACCGAGGGATTTCAAAATACCTTTGGAAATGTGATTACCAAAGGAGAGATGATGTAGCACTTGGCTGCATGTACACATCGGTACCTGTCAACATGTGGGGGACTACTACCTATGTGGTACTGTGGGGATACTATGTTTTGTAAAGGTGGATGACCATGCTTTAGTTGGCTTATAGCTGTACAGCATGGGTTTGACAACAGGTATCTGTCTGTATGATACCCTTGTGGAGGATGTGTGTGTCATCTGGAGAATGCATTATAGGCCACAGTATGCATTTCCAGATGTGGATGGACATATCCCTACTGCGTTTGCTTGTACCTAAGTGAGCTATATGGCAGTTAGGAGTGGTCCCAGGAATGGGTGCAGGTGAACACCACTGATTACTGGCATAGTATAGTTCCTGAAGTGTACAAATGTTACTGTGTGTCCTACATCTGTGTGTCAGTTGTCAAGACATATCTAACGATTGTTTATGTCAGGCTGTAGAGGTTATGTATACTACCAGAATGCAAACCAATGACAGATAGTAACAGTATCACCCACAGCACAGTGTCAAACCATGTCATACACACATGTGTACCCAAGTTCCAAAATGTGTGTAGTACAATGCATACTGGCCACCAATAGAAACTATGGAGTGTTAACACTGTGTAATACAGGGCATGTCACCCTGCCCATGCGTCCACTATGCACGTACATGCAGACAGTGCATCTCCACAATGTTACCAAATGTACACCTGCAAGCCTGTGCTGCACACATCCCACACCTACTGTCCACTCTCTAACACATGCTACCAATACTACACTCATCAGCCAAGTGGCACGTGGGCGGACAATACACTATTGGGATTAACACTGGTGTAAACAATACTACATTGACAATCATAGCTTTAATGGATCATGCCTGCTCAGCTACAGGTTCAAGGATATCATTACACTTTACTGCTGACAACATGCTAACATTGCTATATTGCCATAAAGTCACCCTGTGCATCAGCACCATGTTAGACTGTTCCTGCATCAATGTTACAGATGACAGGAGGTGGCACAGGTTTCATCATATGCACAGGGTGTGTTGTTGGTTTGCCAGAGGCCTACATTGAGCCATAAAATCGACATGTATGTGTGTGTGTGTGTGTGTGTGTGTGTGTGTGTGTGTGTGTGTGTGCATGTGAGATCCAAGAGTACTGGTATGGGCCAATGTTGATGTAATGTGTGTGGGTATGTGTTAGCCCTAGGTGTCTGGTTTATGTGTGTATGTATGTGTCCGCATGCACACAGTTCCACCATGTGGCTGCCATATACGGGGATTTGTGGGACAGCCACAGACAGTACCTGCCAGGCTTTACAGATCACCATCCCGGCCATGGATACGGTACCTGTGCCTGGCAGGGGTGCTACTGACAGTATCAGGTACTGAGCCAGACTGAGTACTACCCTCAGGGGTAGACATATGTACACTGGACCCAGGTCCCTGCTGGGACTGTCCAGAGCCATGTGCATGTGGTCTTCTAGGAATGTCTATGGACAGCCCACCCCCAACATTGCTGGGGCTGGTACTGGCACTATGGGAGCAGCTGTGAATTGCGGGATGTCTGCGGCACTGCCAGCTGCTGATGTTGCTGGCATATGTCCATGTCGACGTCTCACCCATCCCGCACTGTCCTGGCACATGGACATGACATTGCAGAGGACATCTAATGTCTCACCCCAACGTCTATCCATGACCTCAGTGTAATTACGGATGGCACCTGCTAGGTCATGGATACTGTAATTTAAAGCGGTGTTATGTGCCCTCTGTGCCTTAGTCCCTGTCTGGTGTAGAGTTCCATATGTGCCTGTGCCTACATGACAGCCTGGAACATGTGTGAGGTTGTAAGACCTGTGGCAAGTCTGCCAGGGGCATGATGACCAGCAGTGCTCCGACAAAAACCCCTGGACATCTGCCTATGTGGTACCATCCCAGACCTCTGGGTATGGCTGCTGTGTCCGGATACATGTGCCATAGGTACCACACTGTCCTGGCCAATGCCGACGGTAGACTGTCCCTCAGCTAAGGGCATTGGTGATGATGGATGTATTGGCAGTATGACTGTGTGCATGGATGGGGTGGACAGCTGTGTACTGTCGATTGGTGGCCCAACGACAGACCCTGGCAAACATTCCTGTGCCTCAACACACCGTTCCTCATTATCACTATTTGTGTCAGTGACATCAGGTTCCCTTCTGCAGTGAACCAGCCCAACCTCAGCACCTGTGAGAGGAAGACAGGAAACACACTTTACGACTTGTACATGATGTCAGAACACATGAACAAATGCACACATGCACACATGCACACATGAACACATGCTCACATACACATGTGAACACATGCACACGTGCACACATGCACACATGAACACATGAACACATGAACACATGCACACATGCACACATGCACACAAATACACTCCTCACTAAAGCAGACACACACACACACACACACACACACACACACACACACACACACACACACACACACACACACACACCACCAGCAATCCAGAACATACCCAATAGCGGTTGATGGTGGGGTACAGTATCACAAGACAAACAGTCATATAACACGTGTCAGAATGCAGGACATGTGTTGTTCAACAGCATGCAGTGCGAGTGTAGACAATCCTTGCTAATAACAGTATACATGGCTTTGATGCATGTGTGTTCTTGTTCAGTGATTGGCCTCACCCTGGAATGCAATGTGTACATGGACACAACATTGCTGTGCAAGTATTACAAGCTCTTCAATGTGCTGTGCACCATCATTCACAGGTATACATACCATGGCTGGATGTTTATCTGTGTGTCACATAGATATCCGTTACTGATTAGAGCATCTGTGTCTTTAGCAGATAATTGTGGACACAGGTTTATCTCATGCATGCTATGTATACACACAGGATGAGTGGTGCGTGTATACCTGATGGAATACCATTGCTCATCATAGCCATTGTACAGTAGTTATGGTGAGTGTAGAACATATTGTGGACATGCTAGTGCCAGCCATGACATGGCATGCTACAACACAATTGCAACATTAAACATCACACATACCCAATGTGTGTCATGTGACCTATACACTCAATAGCATTAAAGACATATATGTGTCACTTTGTGCAAATGGTGATTGCTATGCATATTGTGTATAGGTGCATATGTTTGCACACACACAACATTGAGGTGTATAGCAATGAATGCTATGTGTAGTACTGTGGTTACTGTAACTGGATGGCGTGTTGTACCATGAGCCATCATCATGCAGCATCATGTGGTCACTCAAGGCTACTTATGTGTGCCAGAATGGCACCTATCATGCTGTACCTGAACCACAATACCATGGCTACATTCACCATTTCACAGCCAGTTGTTACATGGATTTGTAAGGTGCCCAATAGGGAGCATTGCCTAACATGAATGTGTTGTGTGTTGAAGAGTGTCACACTGCCCCATGATAGGCCTCTACCCCTCAGGTATATTATGTGTGCTGTGTGGATGACATTTGGGATACTGGAGTGTGACCTTACAGCGTGTGTCTGAATACGCCATGTGTAGCATATTAACATGTACTGCGTATGACGGAGTTGTGTATGTCGTGTGCATGTGTATCGACTACCTATCCAATGTCCACTATAGTGTAGCCACAATTGTTTGGGATGCTTTGTGTATTGCATGTGTTTGAGGCAGCCACTCACGTTACTGAGATGTGCATAGTCTCACAGCAAACATGCACAGCATGCATTATGCGTAGGTGTGTTACATGTGTACATGGCCTACACCTCACCTATGACATGAACATTTTATTTGCAATATTAAATGTAGAACACACTCAACAGCATGGGTCTGCTGCCTTGCTGTCACACCAGAGGGACCTACAAGGATATGAAACAGTTTGTCAGTGGCAACAACTGAGGCATTGCTACGGTGGGTTTGCAATCTTACAGTAGCACAATGGTTGACAGTTACAGGCCTACACATCATGTTCCAAATTATCAGTATTGAACAACACCAGGCTCCACATCTTCTAACTACACAGCACACATCTCACATATGCATGATCTAACAATACAGGTAACAGTAGTCTACAGATATGCCATCTTACCTGCATGATCCATGTGAACTTGCTGGGAGGCTCCGGCCTCCATGATGATACATGTGTGCTGTTGTTGTTGACCGGGAGCCCCCAGGCTCAGGAGCAGCTCATCCACTCTGGTGAGGGGGGGGATAGTTGGCAACCCCACCACCTGTGGCAAGCTGTTGCCTATGGACATCAGACACATGCTGTCGGACATGTCTAAGTAAATCACTGCAGTGATGTCATACCTGCTCATATGTCCGGTTATGCATGCCTATGTTATTTATCCTATGGACAACATCTTGCCACAGCTCAGTCTGCTCATGCTGGTCCTGGCTGGTTCTTGAAAATAGCAGGGTGTAATGTTGGATGAGACAGGTGGTTAATATTTCATCCTCTGCACGACTATAGGCAGGATTGCGATGGTGGGCCATGACCCTGGAAGACAATGAAACAATATGTGTGAGCAAGTCATGTGGCATACTTAACATTCTACAGTACAGATATCACTGAACTGCCATAAATAGCAAACTATTGTCTGTCAGAGGATACACACTTTCAATACCACATATCAGTGCTCAACCCACAACTGCCTGACAGTGCCTGACACGCTCTATATATTAAAACATTTTCTGCACAGCAACAAAGAGAAACCGCTATGTAAGACTATTCAACAGTACATGGCACACTGTATGTGACACAATGCACCACCTAGCCACAGGAGGTATATATCAAGCTAATGCATAACGAAATATGTAATCCATGCAATGATTGTAAAGTCCAGTTACAGTATTACCAGTATACCACACTAGTTGTTGATGGAAAACCCCTGCCTACAATATGTGCACATTCCTGAATATAGGTGGCATACTGCTGTACTAGACTATACATGTTGCTAGATACGTACTTATATCCTGTAACACACATATGACCGAGGGCATGTTACAGGCATACCCACACACACATCAGACATACATACAGGACACAGAGGCATGGCAACCCAGATGAGCTTTACGTGTGTAGCATACAGTACTGTGTGTCAGTACTTACAAACCCTTATGCCTGAGGTATGTAATCTGTGAGGACTACAGGGAACACACAAAACAGTGTTTCCAAGCAATGTGGACATACACCATACTGTGCTGTTTAGGACTACAGCTTCAGGTTGTAATACAGTTCATACAGGGGTTTGGTTCACCAGCAGTACCAATCAATGAGCATACATGTACTGCTTTATCCTCCAATGGCACACCCCTGTTAACACAAAGGGACTACGTCAGACCGTATGCCATACTGCTTTTTCTGGCTAGAAATAGCATACACATCTTTTGCTTGGATCAGAGCTAGGACACATAATACCATGACAGAAACAGTTTCCTACTAAGCTATCCCACATATACACAATTGTGACACATTCACCAACACATTCACCATCACACTCAGTCAACCTCACATAACAATTATTGCAACAAGTACATGTGGGTGTGTATTGGTTCATAGGTAGGTAATAGGCTATTGGCCCTAGGGCCTATAGAAACCTAGTCAGATGGTACCCTGGCCTTTGACACCCAAGTAATTTAATTTCATGTGTCCCTGTCAAGCAGAGCCACAGAAGTGATTCCCGGGGTGTATTTCCTATCTCCCATCCAGTCATCAAGACTATTCATGATGAGTGCTACTGAGGAGCTTTGTTTACTATTGATAGGTAGTTTGTTCCAGAGTATGGGATGTCTCTGAGATAGGAATCTATCCCTCCAGCATGTTCTGTTTATTGAGGTGACAAGGTTTAGGTCCCCAGAGCATGTAGCTCGTAGGGATTGTGATCTGTTTACGTGGAGCATGTCCAACAGCTCTGGGTTTGACATAGCTTTGTACGTTAGGCAGAGGTCACCTCTGGGTTGCTGGTATGCGACACAGTCTAGCTGTGGTTTTGTGAGATGGTCTGCATAGGGCATCTGTTTGAGGACAGTATTACTCTTTGTGAGGTATGTCTGTGGCCTTTCCAGTTGCTGTAGATGTCTTGTGAGGTACATACCAGAAGGGGCATTGTACTCTATAATGGGTTTTGTGAGTGAAGAGTAGAGGGGAACACTGACCTCTTTTTCCCTGGATGACACAGCTTTTGTGATGAGGTGTGCCATGTAGACAGATTACATGACTAGTGTGCCACTGTGATTACCAAGGGGGAGACTACTGTCCTCCTGTGTGCCATGGTCTCTTATCACACTTTCGGTGTTAAGTCGACCACCACCTATGTGGCAGTTCATGGGTACAGAATTTTTAGCAAAAGGGATGCCAATGAATTTCCGACATTGAGCTTGAGGCCATGGCTTTGTCACCAAGCATCTGTCACAGTAAATATGACTCTGTCTCTCTCTCTCTCTGTCTATATATATATATATATATATATATATATATATATATATATATATATATATATATATATAAATATATATATATATATATATATATATATATATATATATATACACATACATATAAACATCCATTGGTGTACATATAGATATACATATAGGCACATATACAGTACACCTTTCATGGTGGCAATATCAATTATGTGAAGTATGTGAGGTATATAGTTATGTAATGATATTGCACAGTCTTGTGCGAAATGCATTGAAGGTGTTCTCAGCCCATGTGGCTTTAGCAGGCCTCACTGGCTGCAACACTGCAAACCTAACAAATCACACCCACAGCATTTAACCACCACATGTCATATACCAGCACTGTATGCTGTCTTGTTTGCCACACACTACTACCTACATACAAATATGCACATAACAACCTTCACCAACATATATATGACCTCCCTTCAGAAACAGTTGCAGTATGTCCCTTGCTCTATGCACATGTACAGATGCTAATATATCTGACACAGATATATCTCTCCATATGTGTGCGCCACACACACACACAAGGTCTACACTGTTGTAAGAACCTGGACCTCACGGCTGACCTGTTGGGCCTTGCTGCAACATGAACATGTGTCACGTGTGAGCACACAGTAATATTAGAGGGTGTATACATAGCTGCAAATGCTAGATTAGCATACTAGCCTGGTACAGCAGTTGCCAATGCTAAGCTACACGATATGACTATCATGCATTTGTTACACTGTCACATCCATGGTTATATAGCTGTATGCGCTACTCCCCCAAACAGCCATTGTCCACACTACTGTACAGAACACAGATAACATGGTTCAGATGTTTGACATTTAATGTTGAGCTACATATATCACAGTTATGTCCCACTGCACACAGCTACACACTGATTTGTCCATGGCAGTAGTTATGCAGGGCATCTGTGCATAGATACGTACTGCTGCCACCTATTGATGTTTCAAAGTATGTAGAGTAGTCTTCAAATAGATCTACTACATGCCAGTAAATACATATCTGTTACATACCTTTCCTTTGTATGTGTTCGTAGTGTTCAGTTTGGTGTGTCTTTGGCTTTTTGTTTGTTTTTTTTTCCCTGCTGGTGTGGGTGGGGGTGTGTGTGTGTGTGTCTCTCTCTCTCTCTCTGTCTCTGTCACTGTCTCTGTCTCTGTCTCTCTCTCTCAGCATCTGCAATGGGATGATTGCATGTTTGGCCAGCAAGTACAGCCTGCTTTTATAGGTGTCTGCACATGTGCATGTGATGGCCTCTGCACCAACTGGTGGCCACCATTTGGTAATTGCATGCAGCCTGCTGTGTGGTAATTGCAGTACTCACTGTCATAGCAACCCAATGCTATAAATTGCTGTGTCAGGTAGGCATAGCCCTTTCAGCTTTCCAAAGTGGGGCCGATGCTTGTTTGCTGTGGACACCGTTGTGTAAGTCAGAAGGTTGGTATAGTTCTTATATCTGAAACTAGGGGTGTAGCCAGTGATTTAAATGTTGTACTCAGACCTGAACGTTGCCACTTCTACTGCACAGTTGTCAGTGTAGAATTGTACTCACCCCTACAAATGCTAACACAAGATACATGGGAGTATGTAGTCTCTTTTCTACTTATACAATTAACTGCCATGCAAAAGTAGTTATTGAGATGTATTCATTTGGCACATGAACTGTTTGTGAACTGCTATACTGTGAATATTAATTTACTCACTTTTGAACAGTTTGTGCTTTTTTAGTGTTGACATTAGCACAGGCTGCTCAAGAAAACTGGACAAATTTCAGTACTGAGTATGCCTGCCTACATCCTTGGTAGACCCTGAACACACAAGTATATTGTACATTTGGGTAGGGGTGCAGAAGGACAGATAGCATTATGTATTAATGTGTGAACTTTATCTTGCTGAACTTAAAGGGTTGCTGTGCACCTGTTAGTTTACCAAGGCAAGTAGTCTGTCTGCGTAGCTCCCAACTGTGGACCTATCCAGATGGTAGCCAGAGGTTAGCCTGTTATTCTTTGTCTGTGCACCACACCGGCATTTTCAGCACTGGAACAATGGCATTGTCACAGTTGGTTGCTACCAGTACATGGCTACATCCCTTGGTATTTTAATGTTGTACTCCTACATAAGGGTATGCTTCTGGAACTCCTTCCAAAGCTATTTGCACAGTGTGTAACAGCAGAATAGCTGATATGCCTGTGTGTTTCTGCCTCTTCCAGGCCTCTCAAACACTCAGGTACATATTTGAACAGACTCAGGGAAAAGTAGGTAGAAGTGAGGTACACATTTTAAAATATTAGAGACATTAAGTTGAGACTTTGAGAGAACCAGAGCATATGGATTAATACACATTTCCTGAAGTACAAGCAGTGTCTAACTCTTACTTATTGTCATTATTCATTAAGTGTAATTCCCCACCTTTCTGCCTGACGTCAGTACCTTTCAGAGGGATTCAGAGTGACACAGCTAAAACCTGTCTCAAAATCAGGGACATGCCTGAAAATTAGTCAGAGTTGGGAAGTATGGCCTCTGCCCTAATCAGATATGCTAGTGTTTGTCCTGCTATGATACTGTGTGGGGGTTGTAAAGTGCTGCTGTAACATTATTTCCTGCTAGAATGGCTGGTTCTCTTTTCACAGTCATGTAATAGAATTCCACAAGAACTGCTGGTAAAGATCCACAGAACAGGATTTGTGTTATGGCATTCCTATTTGTCTATTACATTCACTCATTCTGATGCATGATATATTTATTTCAGCACCAATTTGTTGCATGTTTACCATGGCTTAGTGGTATTTCATGCAGTCTAGTGTATACAAGGTCCAGGGTTCGAGACTGACAGATGTGTTTTAATTTGCTGCTGAGCAGAACAAGGGCCCTGACATACAGAGTGACTAAGGCACTTTTAAGCAGTTGTAAGCGGGTTTGCGTGGGTTTGCGCGATGCTTAGCTAAGCGCACACAAGCGCACACAGGCGAGGCGCACACTTGCGCAAACCCGCTAACTACTGCTTAAAAGTGCTTACTCCCACTAACCCCCGCACTCATTTCTTTGAAAGAAAAGAAAATGGGGATATAGGAAAGTGGTGAAAACGGGGGACAAAGAGGGGAAGACAGTAGGGAAAACAGCTCAGGATGTGCAGGACGGGTGTAGGGAAGGCCCATAGCTGCCCATTTCTTTAACAGCAACAGCTGTGCATATGCAATAAATTTGGAGGGAAATATGAAACCTTCAACCCCAGTGAGAGGGGTGAGGACAAAAAGGTATGTTGTACTACCAATTAAATATCGGTTTATGTGTCCAGCGGACATGTGTGCAAAATGGGCAGCTATGTATGGGGTGTAATTTTTTTTTGGGAGCAAATTGCCCTTTTTTTTCAGGTGAGAGTGGGATGTGGGGTAGGGGAAGTAGGTATATTTGGGGAGGTAGGTTGGGGAGGTAAACAGAGAAGACAAACAAGACTCATACAGGGGCAGAATATGACACATGTGGTGGGTGAACACCACTGACGGGGAAGGATGTTTGGAAATTGTGAGCCCATGAGCCCACAGATGGCAACAGTGGAACAGAGATCCCCACTCATAGGCAGTCACCACTACACCTTCACAGCCCAGAGGGTGGCTGTGCTGGGGGCTGCATAGGAGGGGCAGGCTCACCCGTGAGTCATGCCACTCGTGCCTCAAGCTGGCATAGAGGATCAGCGACAGAACACTCAATCTCCCTACGCACCACAGCCCGGACCGTTCGGAGGGTGATAGGTGGCCCTCCTCTGCCCATGGTTGCATGGGGGGGACTAGCCCCATCCCCTGCAGCACTTCCACCTGAAAGTGGCACATGGACAATGGAGGAGGAGGTCCCAGGCTGGGCACCTGACCTGCTGGTGCCAAGTGCCATCACCAGCTGAGGTGGGACAGGTGGGTCCGCTGGGACCGGCCTTCCCATACGTTCTATGTTTAGGAGGATTTAATGAAAATATGGGTTAGTAACAGTCAACAGCATTCCCAATTAGTTATAACAGCATGCAGAAGTATTCCCATTAACCCAACACACCAGAGCTCCAACAGTTGAACAGCAAGCATGACACATGCATATATGGGACAACAGTGGACATTACAACAGCATGCAGGTTTAATTGATGGCAACAGGCCACCAATATTGTGGTATTTGAAGAGGGCACATGCATCAAAATAAATGCAGATATTTATAAACCAATAGGACATATGCCCCAACAAATGTTTTGAGATTAGACATACATATAAAGGTGTGGAATTGCATTTTTATGCACATACAGTAGGGTGGAAAATGATAGCTCCATTAACAACTTATATATCCTTCTAGTTTACACTACATTCCTATTGACTGCAGTTATATGTCCCGTACATGTATTATTACACTACACAATTGTCCTTAGATCGTGAAATGGGTTTTGCTAGATCTTTATATACATGGGCTGTATCTGACATACAAACTGTCCGGGATGCAGATGTTACTGCTACATATTTTGTGAGTTGCTCAGATACACTACTGCTGAGATGGTACACTGACAGCTCTACTTTCATATACTTATCTAGATATGTTTAGGTGAAATTATCAGTTATATGTTAACAGCTCCCTACATTTCTGCCAGCACAATGACATTTCTGGGGAACACAATACCAAGCTACTCATGTGCCAGATTAACTTGTACATGCTGGGCATGAACCAGCAGTTGAGGACTGTGAATATGCTGAAAAGCTACTGGCACTTCCTTCATCCACTTTATATGGGCCTACCCAACTGTGTGTTAACAGCACTTAATGCAACAGTACTATTTCTATAATGCAAGAGTACAACAACATATCAAAGAAAATGACACAGACACACTCCAGGAATTATACCTTTATTAAAGACTTAAAACACTTTTCTAGAGGCTCTCTCATTTATTTTATATGACAGTACATGCAGAATAATTATTAGAGAATTATTATACCTTTATTTATTGTGTTTAAATACTTTTTTCAGGCTCTCTCATTTATTTTACATAACAGTACAAGCAGAATACGTGCTAGCCTGCCTGGTGGCACAGCCTTAGCAGCCTATCTGCATAGGCTTGCTGATTCGCAGCACGGACACCTCCAGCTGTGAAGTAATTGAAGTGATATTGAGACATACCTATCCAAAGTATACACTAGAATAGCAATTCTTACATATTTAATTCCATGGCTACTTACTTAGTAGTGGGGAATTTGCCATCCCACAGGCCTCCTGGATCCACTGATCCAGCTGATCTGCCTTGCGTCCTTTCCGGTCTGCGTGGTGGTGTCTGACCTGCTCACCAGTCCGAGGGATGCCTGTGGCACTGGTGAGTTCATGAGCTAGACCGTCCCAGGCTTCCACTTTGTATTGGGTGCCCTGGTACTGGCCCTGCAGGAGTCTATCCTCATGATTATGGACAAGGAGCCAAACCATTACTTTTGACTCCTCAATGACCCAACATTGCGCTCGAAAATGAGAGCCCTCTCCAGCACCGGCCATTGCTGCCTGCAGATGGGAGCTACAACCATTTATGGCTAGTATTCCCACCTATGGAATCATTTCCGGCACTTATTTGTGATTGGCCAGTTTTGAAAAAATGCAGCTGAAGGTACACCAGCTTAGCAATGGGCAAACGTACATTGATATGTATGTGTGTGTTGAAAGTGCATACTTATGTAAAGCTGTCATGGCCTAGTGGTTCAGTACTGTGATTATGGTGCAAAGTATCCCAGGTTCGAGGCTTGTCATTGCTTTTTATTTCACTACTGGCCAGACCGGCTAGGAGGTGTGGCTATGTTTTACCGACTTTGCTCAACTTTGCCCGACGATGCTTTACATTGCTCTATGTTGCTCTATGTTGCTCTACGTTGCCTAACGTTGCTCTACATTGCCTGATGTTGCTATACGTTGCCCGACGTTGCTCTACATTGCCCGATGTTGCTCTACGTTGCGCTGGTTAGTGCGGTGTGCAGCTTCGCACACACATGTTCTGTTTGTGCTAGTTGGCGCGATGTGCAGCTCCATGCAATGCTATTGCGCTAGTTAAAGCGGTGCTAAGCAATGAGCAATTATAGTGAAATGTGCTTAATACTGGTAAACTTTGCTTAGCAGTGCTTCACATTGCTTAAGATACATTACTTATGCATTCATCAGTATGCATAACCACTTCACTTTCTTATATATATATATATATATATATATATATATATATATATATATACATATATATATATATATATATATATATATATATATATATATATATATATATATATATATATATAAAATGTGCTCACTACTACATAGGCCATTTCAATGCTTTTTACTAAAATGTCAGTGATAAGTGTCAGGAATTCTTTTCATATACGGATTTCCAACAGAAAAAAATAAGGGGAGTGGTGGGACTCGAACCGGGAATGCCTCCTCTTAGTGCGAAGGTTCTACCACTACGCTATTGCTATTTTGCTTAATTTGCATATAAGTTTCTTATTATCCTCTTTGATGTCTTGTCTGCTAACTCTAGCTAAGCAATGGGCAAACACGCGCAAACACGCAAATACGGGCAGCTATATCGGGTATAATAAAAAAAAAAGAAAGTTTTACATTTTATTATTGTACTGGGGTTTAGAATGTGGGGGAGTGTTGTGTTGGGTATGTACACATTTGAGCAGACTTGTTCATGTCAGTTGACATTACCCTATTGTGAGATTTGCAGGGGCGTGGATTTTTGGACTGCTTGGCAGTCCGACATGCCCCGTACACTCGTGCATGTTCCATGTTAGCCTTTGAGTTGAGGCAGCGCACCCTCATTAATATGCATGGTGCGCTGCCGTCTTACTCTTACACTGGCGTTTCCGTGTAAGACTACTCTACTCTTACACAGAGGGTTCGTGAATCCTGCGGGAGGTTTGAGAAGTACCTTTTCAATTTTTTTAAATATAATTACTTTAAGAAATCAAAAAATATTCCAAGAGTAAAAGGTTACATAAAATTCTAGAATGATGAGACAAAATTTAATTATATTTTATGAAGCATTTAGAGATTATCTATTCACTTTTATATATCTTAAGATGTGTAAGAGACCTAAAGGACTCTTGAACTTAAGGTATTGCCCAAAAAGATCTAGCTCTTAAGGTATCTTAAGCATGTTGTTTCACAATAAAAGTAGTTTTAGTGTAGAACTTGTTTACTTACACAGAAATTAAAATTCACACTTTAAAGCAGAATCCAAATCAGCATAAAATGGCTTTGGATTGACATTATAGAACTAGAAAATATTGTGGCTTTTGATACCTTTATTATTGAAAAATCAGGGGTCTCCCTCTTTCATATGGGAGTATGTTTTAAAGCCTATGAGAAGCAGTAATTACACTCTGTTGATTCATTCACTGTTCCTTTTTAAGCAGGAATTCCTGGCACATTTGAAAAAAACATTTTTGGAAGTCCCATACCACAACGTTCAATAAAATGTGTTACTTGGATATAATCAATACTAACTGAGATGTAGTGCATGGAGCTCAGTGACTGCACTCCGATATTTGGAAAAAGACAACCAGTTAAGTGCCAGAGTGGTGTGAAATCCAGCCTTAACAAATATTTAACACACTCTTCTAAAGTTGTTAAGGCTGGGTTTAGCAACAGCCAGTAAAATCTTACAGTACTCACCAGCAAATGACAGTGGAGGAAATAATAGATTTGTTTCTGCCTGTTGTCTATACTGGAAATATGTGTGACACCTGTGCCCTGGCCCAGCAATCAAGGAGCCTCAATCCTCACTGCTAACACCAGAGAAGGTGTCTCATATATGAGGAAAGGATAACAAATACACAGAGTAAAGTGAAATTTCCCTTAAGAGCACACAGAGATCACAGTCAGTCTGGGGCTGGTCACTCCCTTGCTCTCCAGGTCCCCAATAAGACTCTCCACTGGCACAGCTATAGGGTCTAGATCTCAGCTTAGTGGGCAAGCTAAAACCTCTAGCACCCTCTCTGTCCAACCAATCCTTCGTGTCTCTGCCCACGTAGCTCTCTCACACACACACACACACACACACACACACACACACACACACACACACACACACACACACACACACACACGCACACACGCACACACACACACACACACACACACACACACACACACACACACACACACACACACACACACACACACACACACACACACAAACATGCACTTTGAGAAGAGTTTATACAACCACATAGACACTCCTGGGGAAGGCTGACACAGTTTCTCTAGCTGTGACCCATTCTCCCAGATTATATGGTAGTTCCACTTGCCACCATCCTTAATACTTATTAGCTACTCAAAGGCCCTTAAAAGGGTGTCCAATTATTACTGTGCAATATTATTATCCAATTGGTAGTTGTGACTAAACAATCAAGGCTTATTTAGAGTGACTTGGACAGTAAACTCTATAAATATGCAATGTACTCTAGAGCTTAAACTATCTCTACACAAAACAGCCACAGTTGAAAGGTTTTAAAATATTTAATAATAAATAAAACAACAAGACAATACTTTCTACTACACAGTGCTAGTAAAGAGTTCAGAGATCACACAGAAATACGTAAAATAAATCAGTAGTACAGTTCTGACATCACAGAAAAACACTTACCCAGGGATTCAAGAAGCTCGGTGCAAGGACGGTTTTATCCTTGTGCCGAGTGTCCTCACTACAGATGGCACAGCAGTGCCATATAAATATGTATGAGGGCATGCCGCCGCATCCTCAACATGCACAGGAAACGTGTGTGAGTGCAGGGGGCATGTACAAGTGCTCTACGGAGGTGTGAACATGCCCCGACACTTGCAAAACCTACTTTGCCTACTAGTAGAGCCCGCCCCTAATAGTAAGTCAGTAAGTCAGTGTCCATGGATACCGAAATGTATGCTATGCATACAAGAGTGTCCATGAACAGTGAAATAAAATCGAAGTAGTAAGCACACAAGCACGTAGTAGAATGTAGAGCCCTCTCCCTAGAACTGTCACAATTAGATCCCCTGTCCCTGTGTCCTTATTATACATTTGAATTGCAGCAATAGCAAAGGTATAAGCAAAGCGCAGCATGTCTGTGCATTGCCGCCCTCTGCTGAGCGTAGCTTACACATTATATTCATTCAAATAGAGAAAAACATGCAGAATCACCGTAAGTGTCAATAGTGTAGTGTTTAGAGCATCCGCCTATCAAACAGGCAGTCACGGTTTGATCCCAAAAATAGCAAACAATTTTCCATGTGAAATTAATGTCGTTTTGCCATAAAGCCGACATTAGAGTATCGCATGAGATATTTAACTTAAATATAATTCAAGCAAAGTGGCACTGTCATAATGAATAAGGTACTAGCAAGCAGGTGTAAGCACAAATAAGCAGCAGTAAACAGATATAAGTACCAGTAAGCAAGTCTGAATGCACTTGCATGGGTCTAAGCAGTGCCCAGCATAGGAAATGTATATAAGTAAATACAGATATATAATATATATATATATATATATATATATATATATATATATATATATATATATATATGAAGAAAGAATGACGTAACAATAAAGCATACAAAAGGAATGAGAAGGGAATCAACA
>NC_056731.1:1730902143-1731127143 GCF_019279795.1 Protopterus annectens | reverse complement strand
ATCGTGCGCCTGAGAGACAGGGGTGAGGAGAACTGGAGTATGTTATGATGTATATTAAAAGGGTTACATGTGTCCAGTGGACACGTGTGTGAAATGAACAGCTATGTATAGGGCAAATGTTGTTCTAGGAACCTATTGGCCTTTTGTTTCCATAGGGTAAGAGTGGGATGTGGGGGAAGGAGAGTAGGTATGCCCATGGAGGATAAGTAAGGTAGGATGACAGACAAGACAGCATACAGGGTTGGTATATGACACGTGGGGGGATACACCTTGGACGGGGAGGAGTGTTCGACAGTCACAAGCCCATGAGCCCCCAGATGGAAACAGTGGGATGGAGGTCCCCAGCCATGGGCAGCCACCACTGCACTGCACCAAAACAGCTGCAAAGGTGGTAGTGCTAGGGGCTGTCTAGGAGGGGCAGCCTCACCTTGTAAATGTGACACTCTGCCCTTGAGCTGGCGTATCTGGCCTCGAAACCCCTTACTGAGCCCCCTACGTACCACGTCCGGGACTATACGACAGTGGACATGTCCATGTCTGGACCTGCTCCAAGGGGGGACAAGCCCCATCCTCAGTGGCGGTACCACCAGAAGGTGGTGCAGAGCCAACAGAGGTGGAGGTCCAAGGCTGGGCCCCAGATGTGCTGGTGCCCGGTGCCATGGCCAGCTGAAGTGGGACAGGAGGTTCTGCCAGGACCTCCAAACCCATACAGCCTATGGTGTTGCAGTTTAAATACAGATATGGCTTAGTAATAGTCAACAGCATTCAAGATTACTTACAACAGCATGCATAGATATGACCATCAACCCAACACAACATTTGCAGAGAGAGCACAACACATGCATATATACTGCATGGCATCTGTACAACGTTTAGAAGACTTGTGACTTCAGCTATGAACAGGGGCTCATTATTGTGATGTCACTGAGAACCCCAGGCAGTCTTTCATACCACTGTTTCATGTGACATATGTCCAGTCAAGGATAAGATGGCAGTAACTCATCACTATCACCATGTACTGGCTGCAATCCTCACACTATGCTCCTGCTGTTCACAGATGTGTGTTCAGTGAGTAACACAGGAAATAAATGGTTCAACATACTGACCAGTCCACAGATGGCCCTACAGATGGGGTCCCTCACAAACAGAGCACTGTCTTGTCAGTTTTAAAACATGCAAAATAGCCATTACCACACACACCTTGTTAAACAGGCAGTTGTCTCAATGAAGCATAGCTACACGTACATGCTGTAGTCATGTCTGGTACATCACCCTCCTGTCTTTAGGCTATTTCCCACTGTGTATGTTGTTTGAGGAATATCCAGATATCATCTGTGATGCCGTTTACCAAACACCAGATCCAGGTACCACTCACAGCAACTGTCATGGGCAAACACCAACATGATGTTCCAAGATATTGTACTGTGTTTTTCATGTGAATGGCTATGGGAACATCATTACAGCTGTTCCACATGCAATCAGCTAGAGGAGGACTGCAATAGGTGCAGAGGCCATCACCCGAACATGACCATCACTTACAATACACAAGCTGCTGCTGCGCAGGAGTACACCTCCACATCCACCAGAGAGTGTGTAGGAGGGACAGACAGAGGAAAAGTACATCAGAGAAGGGCTTGCAGACTAAAACCTAAGCACCGTCTGTCACGCACCTACCAGTACAGGGGTTCAACTCCCTGACTTGAATAGTCATTACTATTACAAGTGCATGCAGTTACTCCATGTGCCACAAAGCTGACTTGTTGGTGTGCTGTAAGAACATATATGTGTGCTGGTGTGCGGCATCTGTAACAGAGATATAGTAAACATACATTAGGTGTAATGGACTCACAATGACACTATTTGCCAGGCCCACAAATACACTCCCAAACCACTTAGTTTGCCACACTGCAGTAATGCACAGGTACTACATGTACCACAGGGGATATCCAGAGGTTCTATGGGCTAGGGCATGTGAACGTGTTTGACATCTGTCGGTATGCCAATGGGAGTTATACTGGGAGTGACTGTGGTTGGGAGAAACATGCCCCACACGCAGACACAAGGTGCCAGTACTGACATGCATGTGTGCATTGCTTCATGGGTGTGTAGTGGTTGGCTGTGCAAGATGGCTGTACAAGGCTGGGTGAGGGGTAATCTTTGGCATCACGCCACCCGACAATGGTGTGCAGTGTGGTACAGGTTTGTAGTGTCTGCAATGTCCCACACAGATGGGTAGTGTATGAACTGTCCTGACATCCTAGTTACCATTGTGTATGGCCATAGCTTTGCAACACATGCCATGTCTGTGTTTGATAGTCCTTGACATGGACATTGCCTGGGATGTGCATGTCCCACAGTAATGTACAGTGACATGTACAGGTGTACCTGGTTTGGCTGGCACATGTTGTGTACACAGACTGTTATCCTCCGATATGCCAATACTGGCCTGGTGTGGCAGAACCTGCTTATAGTCAGCAGGTTGACCCTGCACCTGCATTGATAGCATGATACTGGTATTCCCTGGTGTCAGTGGCATCTGTCCATACAATGCACATGTGTAAGGCATTGTATGGCCTCTGTGGATCACATTTGATGGCACGACATATGTTGCAGGCATCCAGTGGGGAACATAGTGAAGGCGCATTGTCCACAATTATTTGCCTATTGTACTGCTGTACAGGGTGCCATGCCCTCTGCAGCTCACTGCAATCACACCATGCCTACTATCTGTCATCAATGTGCAGGGTACTAGCAACGTAGTGGTATATTCTAGGCAAGTGTGTTTGTGTATGACACATGGGTTCAGGACGTATTCCGGGTAATAGTAGGGTTGCATACTTTGTTCACCAGGCCTTTTGCTAGATATAGGGGTATGGCTTGCCAACACCGTCCCGTGGCTGACTGACATCTGTACTCCTTGTGAGGTGGGCATTGTGCCATATAGGATGGACACCATATAGGAAAACTACAAAACCTGCTCCCCAACATGGCCAGTGGTTAGACACTCACAGCCTCCTCTACACGGGCTTTGAAGTCAAACACACACACACACACCTGCCATGTCCTGGAATAGAACCCCTACCTAACTAGTGTATCACACTACAGCATTACGCAGTTACAGCATGTGCTACAGTGATTTCTGGGTTACAGCAGTCCCAGAGGTGTATGTCTTGGTGGGTGACATCAGCAGGATTACCAAAGGTGGTCATGTGAATTGTAAAGAGTGTACATACTCTAAAAAGCATAGTTCCTGTCTCAGGTATATACACACACACACACACACACACACACAAACACACACACACTTGGTATCTCTTCGAATGGAATCCCTACCTAACTAGTTTATCACACTACAGCAATACACAGTTACAGCACACGCTATGGAGAATACTGGGTTATAGCAGTCCTAGAGGTGTATGTCTAGGCGGGTGACATCAGCAGGATTGCCAAAGTTGGTTATGTGAATCGTAAAGAGTGTGCATACTCTAAAAAATATCATTCCTGTCTCAGGCAGAAAGAAACACACACACAGTTGGTCTCTCTTGGAATAGAACCCCTATCAAACTAGTTGATCATACTACAGCAATATGCAGTTACAGCATGAGCTACAGAGAATACTAGATTACAGCAGTCCCAGAGGTGTATTTGTAGGTGGGTGACATCAGCAGGATTGCCAAAGAAGGGCATTCCAAGTGTACCGCGGGTTGTACATGTCTGTTACCTGCATGTACCCCGCTGCTTACTGTCATGAAAACACATTTACACCTGCTTAAAAGTGTCTTATGCAGTCCTAATTGACAGTATCAACAAGGCTTGCAGGTCTCGAACCCTGGACCATGAACACTGAGGTCACTGGATGTATCACTAAGCCATCTGGGTTGTACACATGTTGCATGGAGTCTATAATGCACATCCTACTACAGGTATTCCACACTACTGAAAACAAATGGGACAGTCCTTTTGTGTACATATGTATAGTACCCTTGAATGTACTGTACTCTGTGAAACAACAAAGACAAGTCTACATCTGTCCAACTGTCATACCTACATATATATATATATATATATATATATATATATATATATATATGTATATATACCTATATATATATATATATATATATATATATATACCTATTTATATATATATACATATATATATATATATATATATATATATATATATATATATATAGATATATATAGATATATATATAGATATATATATAGATATATATATACACACACAAACACACACACACACGTCTGAACATCCTTTGTGACACAGAAGGGTTCCAAAGGAACTGACGTGTACACAACACAGAGGCATCTCTTGTGTTATAACATTTAAATCATAAGCAGTTCACCAGAGAAGGGATGGTTGTTGTGTATGTGGAGTTTGGGATGGGGAATGATGTCTAATGTAATCTACCCTGGGAATTGTGGAGTTAGGGTGGGGGAATGATGGGTATGGACCTACACCCCAGCAACCACTTCTGTGTCACTGCTCGACAGTGGCACAGGAAAATAACATACCCAACTGTAGTCGTGCTTGACTGTGTATTCTTTACCATTCCTAACTATGTAATACTTTGTAGACACCGGTCACCACAGATGGCTACCATGGTGTGCTAAAAGACATTACACATGTGTATGCCTGGCTACAGGGTAGGCAAACACACAAACATGCACACACTTGCCAATATTGTGCATACACATCTTGCCTATGTAAAGGTAACTAGTACAGTGTTATGCAGTTGGGATATGTGCCACAGAACACATACAATTCCACTTACTGATTCCACGTCTGAGCTTGGTGACATCACAGGACTGATTACTTGCAGTGGGGAGGGGGGAAGAGAAAGGTATAGCAGTTGACAAGGATAAAGGCCAGTGCAAAAGGAGGTATCTCTTTGGAATGCAGCAAAACCTGCTACCATGATAGGATGCAGACACAAATACACACACACAACCACACTCAGCCTATGCTGACACAGACACACTCAGGCATTTGCTGAGACACACACATACACACACTCAGCCATTTGCTGACACATATTCGCAGGCATTTGCTGGATCACTATTACAGTACTACACAGTTACAGGATGTGCCACAGAGATTACACATCCCAAGGCAGTCAGATTGCCCTTCTACAATTGAGGACAACAACATGGAGACTGACAACCATGAAGCACATAGCTGTAGACCTGTGTGTTTAAAGAAGGTGTCCATTACAACCTGTATGCACAGACAAGACACATCATGTGCAGGTAGACCTGAGAGGTATACTTGTAGCACAACAGGAACCTGAACTGGAGTATGGCCATCTGCAGAATGGACAACTACCATCACTATACAGGGTTACAGTGGGCATGCTCATACACTTAGTAGCACAGGGCCATTTGGGATGCACTATGACTACAACTACACAAGGTTATACTGGGCATGCTCATACACGTAATAACAAAGGGCTTGCTGGATGCATTGACTCAAATTACACAAGGTGGCAGTGGGTACGCTCATACACTTAGTAGCACAGGGCTGTTTGGGATGCACTCCGATTCTAACCACTGAAGGCCACAGTGTGCATGCTCAAACACTTACATGTACAGAACATATTGTAATGGACTCCTATTGTAAACACACAGGTTTTCAGTTAGGCACATCTTACCTGTCATTATGTATGCACATCATACTGGTTTACTAGCTGATACCTGTATCTGGCCTGTAAATGATATATCTGTGTTTGTGCTGTGTGATACACATGCATACATGTACATGAAGTACTGACATATATATGTTACGTATACACATTCATGCATGTGTGGACGTGACAGACAATAGGCTACCTGGGTCGCACAGGCAGATGCTACCTACAGCATGTGTCACACACCTTGCTGCCCTGAAAGGCATACATTGATAGCAGGTTGTTTACAGTGGCATTATATGTGGAACAGTGGCATGTGCAAGCATAATGTGTGAGCCACCTTGTGTAATGGTACTGAGGTGCAGTAGTCAAGATGACCTCTCCTGGCTGTGTTAGTAGCTGTCATTATTAGCAGGACTGCTACCCTAAGTATATCTCATATTGATCATATACACAAGTTTTGCCGCTGTCCGTCACCTTACATGGGGCATTTGCTACCAAGCACATAAATGCCACACGCAGTGATGTCATGGCACGTGTGGCAACTGCTAGATCAAAACAATGAGCCAATGTCCTGCTGTTATTATGAGGTTGTCCAGTGTCTGTCATTCTGGGCTGTTATGACCAAATGACGAGCTTTCAGCACAGTGCACACACATCCATGTTACACGAGTGTGTAGATAATAACTAGGTTGCATTAACCCATATAGCTGCATTCCAAGGCAAATGTCCTACAGACAGATCTAACACCCTGACACCTACATGACAATTGCAATGGATGCTTATGCTAACCCGTGCTAGATGTGTGGCCTTAGTAATCCAGTTGCTCAATGTAGAACCTACAATGGGGAATACTGACATCTGTGCAGTGAGAAACACCTGGCTGAAGGCTCTGTAGTGCACAATTGCACTACCACCATATAACCCAGATCCAGACATGCGGGCCATGGGCCATAACAGTGGTATGGACCATTCCAAGTGGTGGTGTACACATATTCATAAAGGCTACTCACATGTAAAGACCACTACTGTGACATAACACATCACAGATGAGTCAGGTACAGGCGACAGTGGCAAATGCTGCATTCCAGGTTGTATCCTCATATACATCCACCACCATGTTCCCAGACTACCAACACACATCCATATGTGGTATGACATAGTATGGTAGACTACCAGATGACCCTCGATTGGTGGACTGTACCTAGGCCTACATCAACTGTGCAAAGTACCCATGTACAGACACAGCTGCATAATGTGTTATGCAATGCAATAATACCACTGTTTGTAACCAGCTCAGTTGTACATATACCAGGGTCCCTCGTATATTGTCAGCATTAACATGGTCAACTGTTGCTGTACTCCAGTAAACAACACCCTCATGGTTGGATATGACCTTACCGTACCTGCCCTGGATATGTACATCCCACACTCATACAGCATAAATTACATTACTATAGCTTACATTTACCTTTCTACATACAGGTGGCTACAGTCATTACACACATGCACATGGCAGATAGCATGCTAACAGTACATAAGGTTCGATATCTATGTTGACAGAGGTAATATCCCCTCTCTACTGGTCACCCATGACACCTATCATATCTTACAACACCCCATGTGGCATGTATGTCTTTAGACATGTCCACCTAATGCAATGCCTGCAATCATACCCAGATAACATGACCATAGGACCTACACAAGGCCTGTATTGACAGACTCAGGGAAATCCAGCTCTGCTCTGTATGTTCCTGAGTAGTCACAGGTGATATGTTCATGACATGTACAGCCATGTGTGGCCACAGCTCCTACATATACCCCATGTCAACAATTGCAAGCCATGCATGCTGTGTGCTGTCTGGATATTAGCCTTAGTATCACAATAGCCTGTACATGCTGGGGTGAGATGTTTACAAGCTACAGACCTCACACATGCTTGAATGAGTGTACTGCCTAGCTCTAACAGACCACATTGCTGGCACTCTTCCAGTACACATGAGGTGTGTGTGTG
The DNA here is from genome assembly GCF_019279795.1 of Protopterus annectens. Classification (NCBI taxonomy): domain Eukaryota; kingdom Metazoa; phylum Chordata; order Ceratodontiformes; family Protopteridae; genus Protopterus; species Protopterus annectens. Next base: position 1,731,119,481 of record NC_056731.1, on the reverse strand, counting down.
GCAAATATGATGTGCTCACTGTTGATCATTACGGTGCCCTGGCTTCACCATGGCACTGTCAGAGTAACAGTTCATAGGAGCATGACATGGAATAATGCTGTGTGTGTCATGTTGATATGTGCTGTGTAATATATGTACACATGGCTACTCGGTGAAAGTGGTGGTGTCCTACCAGTACATAAATACAACATCCATTATGGTGTAATGCTCATTTATGTTTCACACATGGCATGGGGAAGGTGTGGAATGTATCCTCTTGACTTGCTAGTGCACGTACTGATGTAGACCGCATGTGTGTACATGTATTGCTGTTTGTGTTGATTCCATGTGTGTGCAGTGTCTGATGTCTGAAGGTGACTGTTGTCTTAGTACATCATGCTGTTGCAATACAGCCCCAACATTGCCAACTGTATATGGTGATATGCTTTAAGTACATTAAGCCGTACATGAGGTATGGACAGATGTTTGGACATGACTACTAAGGGCTGGAGCTTCCTTGCAGATGAATTATTACTGAGGACAACTCACTGGTGTGTTACAACCAGTCCTACAATAACCTGTGTACCTACTATGGTCAGATTTTGTTAATTGAAGTGGAAGACAGACAATGTAGAATGCTGTAAGGGTGACACTGAAGGCAAACCTCATGACACCTGTAACAGTAATACCTCCCCTGTGCATATATTGTGCATATATCAGCACAGTTGTCAAAGGAAAGAGTCAGTAAGCATTGTAACAGATGTGATAGTGCTGTACTTCTGTGGTACCTATCATGAGATAGGCCAGTGTTTGATTCACAGTACTGGCACGTGTGGGTGTATGTCCATATATGTCAAGTTATGGTTCGGAATATATCCCACATGTTATCACTCTCCTGAACACTGTTGTTGACACCAGTACAGAGTGAACTGTATAAAGAAATGCATAGGCAGATGGTTAAACCTCACACATGTAAAGTGTCTGTATGTGTGTAACATAGGTGTATATCTTTGTGAATGCCAGTGTGTGTGTGTGTGTGTGTGTGTGTGTGTGTGTGTGTGTGTGTGTGTGTGTGTGTGTGTGTGTGTGTGTGTGTGTGTGTGTGTGTGTGTGTGTATGGCTGTCTGGTTCCTGGAGTGAGGCTATATTTTACCATAGTGAAATGTTAATGCCCCTCCCCCATCCACTCATAGCAATCTAGCATCCCTGTTGATATCATCAGTCGTAGACGGGCATACTAACCGCCTGTTAACATGTACTCCCTGGGGTGTGACCTGTTGTTACATAGCCTACTGATGGACCCCTTCCCCACATACACTCACTGCACTGTGGTATCCCTGTCGATGTCCTCGATCTTAGGCCATTCCAAATACCTGTACGTGTGTAATCTCTGTGGTGCGTCTTGTAATTTCGTAGTACTATAATGATGATATGCACATATGTAGGGGTTCTCATCTGAACGCTGGCAACTGTGGGTGTGTGTCAGAGTGTGTGTTACTGTGTCTGTGAATCCCTGAGTGTGGGGTGTGTCTTTGCTTGCATGCTGTCATGGCAGTAGGTATTACCGCTTCCCAATGAAAAGCCACTATTTCTACTGGCCTTTAGCCTTGTCTTCCAGCATACAACTCTTTTACCCACTCTGCGCTCCAGGTAGCTATACCTGTGATGTCACCCACTATGGATGTGACGTCTCTGAACACAGTAGCTTACTACACAGCTATCATGCTCTTGGATCATTAGAACAGTAAACATAATTGAAACATGGGAAAATATAACTGTGATGTGGAAGCTACAACGTGCATGCAGGTATTGTCAAACTGACCTGTGGGTAGTCAACATGTACATATGGAACTCCCGCAAACACCAACATCCCCCGGCACATGCAACTACACCTGAAAGAGGAAGGCAGAATGTCAGGATCAACAAGCCGTTAGAGTTGTTACACAAGATACATACTGTCAAACGTACAAAATGCACTCTACAACTGCAATACGTGGTATGTATGCTGCCTGTCAACACTACTCAACAATATTAATCTACAATTGCCTACCTAGTATGTTCACCCTGTGCATCAGACCATATGAACATGACCCTGCACCAATGGTGTGGATGACAGGGATGTGGCACAGGCATCATCATATGCACAGGGTGACAATGTTTGCCAAAGGCCTAGGCTGTGCCATTGGATGACATCATGCATGTGTGTTAGGGCCTGTGATATCATTGGGCATATGTGGATGTTATGCGTGTGTGTGTTGAGGTGTCATACATTTGTTTCCAGTGTGTGTGTGTGTATGCATGCACACAGGTCTAGCATGTGGCTGGCCTACACAGCAGTAATATTGAGAGCTGCAGACAGTACAAGGCAGGTTTTACAGTTCACGGTGTCTGGCCTTGGCCACGTGACCTGCGCCTGCCTGGGGTTACACGGGAACTACCAAGCAGAGGTCCAGATTGGGTACCGTCTGATGACACATGTCCACTGGATTCATGTCCCTATTGGACCATCCAGGACCATGTGCTTGTGGCCTGCTGTTTCCTGGTGTGCACTGCACAGCACCAGCTGCACTGCTGCTGCTACCGCCACTATGGGAGTGGGCATGTGCAGTAGCATGTTGACGTAGACTTTCAACAGGTGATGTAACTGACCTATGTCCATGTGCCTGACACCTCACTCCCACCAGATGTTCCAGCACAGATATTTCACGCTTGAGGATTGACATGGCACGGTTAAGGACTCCCACCAAGTCACCCAATCATCTATCCAACACATCTGCAAGATGATGGTGAGCATTTGCAAGTGCCTGGATGTTGTCAGTTAATGAACAGACAGCAGCTCTCTGATGCCTCAGACCTTCTCTGTTGTGCCATTCAGCATGTGCCTGTGCCTCCATTACAGCCCGAAACATGCGTCTGGTGACTCCAGCTGACGTGCTTGGTCTTGCAGGGGCATGTTGGCCAGTGGTCCTTCTATGAGCAGTGCTGGGCACATGCCTGTGTGGGACATCACCAGTCTGTTGACTGGGATCATGGTGTGCAGGTACATCTTCCATAGTCGCCACACTTCTCTGTTCCATGCTACCACCTGCCAACTGTCCTTCCTCAATGGCCGGTGGTGATGGGGTATGTGCAGCCAGGGGAACTGTGTGCGAGGATGAGAGGGAGACAGGTGGAATGGCAACCAATGGCACAGATTCAGCCCCTGACAACCCTGCTTGTGCCTCAATCATACTATCATCATCACTGCTAAAGTCTGTGGGGACACTAACATCAGGTGGACCGCAGGAGGGCAACGCACCTACATCAACACCTGTGAGGGGAAGACAAGAACTGTACATTACAAGTTATACCAGACACACACACACACACACACACACACACACACACACACACACACACACACACACACACACACACACATGGACAGACACACACAGACAGACAGGCAGACAGATTCACACACAGACAGACACACACACACAGACAGACACACACACAGACAGACACACACACACACAGACAGACATACATACACAGACAGACACATACACGCACACAGACAGACACACACAAACAGACAGACAGACACACCCACACAGGCACACACACAGACAGACAGACACATGGATGGACAGACAGACACACACAGACAGGCAGACATACACACAGACAGACAGACACACACAGACACACACTGACACACGCTACATGCAAGTGATATGGCAGATGGCAATCAGCTTAGACAATTATAGTTTCGGTGTAGGCAATTATAGTGGTACTTATACATCCCTGAGTTGCACACAACAGCATGCATGTGTTATAGCAGACAGCATGCACCTTACATAATTATAGTGGTGGTTAGCATCATACCTGTATTGCACCATTTATGTTAGTAGCCTATGCCCCATACCTGCAACACAATGCATGCACTTTGCACCATTGCACTGCACTGCCACAGTGTGTTCGACATACACCATATGTTAACAGACCACCGCTGACCTTTGTACATCTGCCACTGATGCTCTGTGTTGGCCACTGCCCCTATGTGTGAGGAGATGAGCTGTAGGGTATGTCGACTGCATACTATGTTTGCCTGAGCCCGAGCTTGCATATCTCCCCCAAAGCAGTGCATGTCTGTTCAACATTATTCCTCCTACCCCTGAGCTGAGTGTAGACATTGTGCATGTGACTGTACACACATGTTTGACATGGCTGTCCCTACTTTGTAATGGTGCCACAGACCAGCACAGGTTTACAGTACACCGGCCTGCTGTGTGGCGTATGACCTTGCCAATGACATGTAGGATGATATGTCTTCTGCTGACGTGTTGAATGACATGGATACATGTGTAACACAATGGTGTCCTTTCCAATCTACAGTACGGTAATGGTGTCCCAATGCAGGGATGTGTTATACTACCATGGGCCTTCAGCTAATGCAATGCTGTCTGTTCATCCTACAAATATGCAGGGACATACTGCACATTGAGCTGATGTGCATAGCCATTGCAGGGCATCTTGTGGCTTCATAATTGCTATACAGTGCGAGCTACCAACACAGTTCATAGCCATGACTATGTTCACATACAATACATATCTAATGTGGAATGTGACCACATCACCAAGGTGTATACACAATAAACTCTAATGTGGAATGTGTGACACAGGTCACAGAAGGGTATACGGCTGACACCCCTGCACATCTGCAACCATATTACTGATACCTGGAAACTATGCCCACACATGGCTAACTTACACGTACTCTATGTCCCACATGCCATCTGTGTACCTCACACACATGAGGTGCAGGCATGACAGTGATGTCTGACACCAGCAAGGTGAATGTACTGTATCTGTGGCTTGATGTGGATGTGTGTGTATGTTGTGCAACACATGTATGTATTTGGATAATGTATAGGTGAATGCTTCCATGTCATGACACACTCCAGATGTTCAAGACATGTTATGTTGTGGTTACATGTTATGCCTACACAAGCTGTGCACAGGCCTGTATGATGTTTAGTGTTTCACATCTGCAATATCACCATTACAAAAAGGCCATAGTTGTATTGTGTTGGGCCAATGTACAACAGGGTGTACACACATGTACATCACTTCTACTGTGTATGTTGCTTCATGTCTCTGGCCATCCTCCATGGCCATGTGTACACATGTTCAGTCCAATGGTTGTGACAGCCATCTTATTTCACAGGTCAGTGTTATCCCATATGACATACACCCATAGATGTCATATGCCCCACTGAGGACAGGGTTATGCAGACAAAGGGTGGTATGTATGGGATGTGAGACATGTTTTGGAGGATAGTTGAGCAGTGTTGCAGTCAGCCCACTACATGTCATGACATGCCTGATAGCACATGACATTGTGTGACATTCATAGAAAGGGTATACTCTGCAAAGGTGTATCCTGTAGGCCAGGCATACTCCAGCTCCAACACATTTAGTGTGTGTGCACACATATGCTCTCTGTACAGTACTGTTCATATTCCCAACATGTGTAATGCTGATATGTAGTACCTGTCCCTACAGTAGAACACACCTCCACCACTGTATTCACTGTTGTTCACACATCTGGCAATGACAGTTTGGAAGGTTTAGTGTAGGTGTTTAAATAGTCTTCAATTGTTTCACATAGGTAAACAGTGTGATACATTGCAGGTCTGACCAGTGTCTATTAACAGGACTACCATACATTATGTGTACGTGTGTTATGGCAGATAGCATGCTATTAATATGTTCCGTGCATTATCAGGCCTGGTAAATAATAACAATCTCACCTGATACAGGCTGCTGTCAAAGCAAAACACCAGTGGTACATAAACAGGTGTGTCACAGCAGTAAGATCATTATTCACACGTGTGATAGTGACAGGGTGCAATGTCCATGTTAGCACATAAGCCAGTACAATACACTATACTATGGAGTATGCACATCTGTGCATACATAGAGTAGCAGACTATAGTATGTGGCACGTGTGCATACATGCCTTGCATATGATGTTACATTACATATTGTACAGTAACACATGTAACTATGTGATATATAGTTGTGTTTTATGTGCAGTAGTGACTGACCAGGCAACTCCAGGCTCGGTGGTTGAGAGACACCCACCTCCACAATACCAGCTAAAGCTTGTGGATGGAGATCTGCAGGTGCCCCAGGTTGGCCAGTAGCTCCTCGGTACGTGTGAGTGGAGGGGGCTGGGTGAGTGGCCTCCCTCCTGTTGCACCTTGTTCCCTGGCGATTGCATTAGCATGCTGTTTTGCCCATCTTATCAGGTCAGTGCAGTGTCGGCGCACCTGCTGACAGGTGCGATTGTGACCGCCAACATAATTTACCCTCCTGCAGAGTTCCTCCCACAGGGCATCCCGCTGCTGTGCATCCTGTGGCACATGGCTGAAGAGCGTCATGTAGTTGTCAAAGAGGTATGGGATGAGGACCTCATCCTCCAAGCGGCTGTACGGCAGCAGTCTGCTACATGGCATACCTGAAAGACATAACGATGGGGACAGGTTACAGTAACTCACAGAGGTGTACAGCAGTACAGCTGAATAAACATGTGTATCACATTTATTAAGATTACAAATACGTCTTTGTAACTCTACATGACACTAACACCACTGACATGTATAGGTCACACACATTTGACACCTACTGTGATGTGATGTTATCGCCATATATGTGTGTGTCATGTGATGACATTGCTCATACACCATGAGGATGTTGTCTTGATGTGGGCATGTCTTTTTGCCTGTAGTGGTGTCTTTACCTATCAGCACATGCCTGGATGTGTTCACATAATGCAATCGACTTTAATGCTGTGTATATGCCACATATATAGTCGTACATAGCCATTAGGGACATTACCTGTGACCCTGCAGACTTGCAAGCATGTATGCATTTTGCCATATACATCTACATGGCACTGTATAGCTGTGTAGCATCCTGCCATGTATTGCCTGTGTTGCACATGTGTAACACATGGGACAATAGCTACCCTGCTGGTATTTGCAGAATTGGATATCAACTATAGCATGTATGGTCATGATGATCTAGTAGGCTATATGCCCTGGGCCATTTATGAGCCAAGGCAGACAGGTTACCCAGCTGCAGGCAACAGACAGGAAAGTTTCAGTGGCCAGTTCAAGCAGTGCCACAGAACTGATACACATGGTTACTGATATATTTGGCATACGGTCATCATACCTTGTCACAGAGAGGGGCAATGCGCAGCTTCACTGGACAGGGTTACATAGTATGGCAAGAGTACATTAAGTGTATGGGAGAGGGATCTGTCAGGCATGTTGTGATCCTTGTACTAAAAAGGTGGATGTCCATGATGTATTTGTTTATTTGGGATCAGAATGTGTTAAGTGTAGCATGTCCAACACCTCTGGGTTGGACATGGCTTTATTCAGGGTAGGCTGCATGCTACACAGTGCAGCTAGGGATTGTGAAGGGTAGTGTAGGCCATCTACGCATGGGCAATAACCCTTAAAGGAAATATGTGATCTATTATGGGTCACATGGGTGTTGAGTATGGCTGAGCAGTTATCTCTATATTCCTGGATGGCACCCTGTCATGATTAGGGGTGCCACATACGACCACCTGTCTTTTGTGATGACATAACTATCAAAGGAAAGTACTGTCCAGCTACATCCCATACACACAGTTGCCATTATATTGACCGCTGCCTAGGTGGTAGTTAATGGGTACAGGGTTTGTAACACAGGGTATGACAATACAATACTTAGCTGTCAGATTGTGGCCATACATCACACACCACACATCTGATACACTAAGGCCCTTCTGTATGTTGAACACAGCACACAATGAGTCAATTATTGCTCCTAGTTCATAGTCATTTGCAAACATTAATAGGCTGATGCCTTCTGTGTTAGTCTATGTGGTATAGATAACAAAGAGGGGGAGTACCAGGAATGACCCCTGTATTACTGTGGCTGGCAATGGTGTGATGTGCATGTATTCGTCAGACACCTTCTGTAGTGTGGGTTCTGCCAGCAGTCCAGTTGCCAACCACTCCTGTGACATAGGAATATACAGCTAGTTTACTGAGTGTAGCTGGAACACAGTATGGGTGATGGTGTCCTACGACCTGGCAAGGTCATGATATGCAGTGTGAATCAACCCTACTGTCATCTACATCTGTACCGAGTACATCAATTATGTTGACCACGGTTCATGGTCGTACAGACCAGACTAAGCAGGGTAGTTGTGCACTATGTCCCATTATCAATGGTGTCTCCCCCTTTGTGGGATATGATAACTGTTGCTGCACACCATTAAGTGTGTACACAGCCTGACATGGAGCTATGATTGAATATGATGTGTATGTGGATAGCTGAATGTTCTTACATTTGTGTAGGATACACCCTGGGATGTTGACAGGTCCCATGAAAGCTGTATGTATGGCTTTAGAGAGTGCAGTTTGTACCTGCTTAGTCGTTAGTACAGGGGCCCTGTAGTGCACATGGATATATTACTAAGTGTACCTGTTGGGGGTGGGGGGAGGTGGGAGTGGGTTTAGGTTCTCTGAGGCCCTATCTGGATGAACAGGTGCTATTTCTGTAGGTGCAGTACTTCCCATGCCATAGTGCTGTACAGCACGGCAGGTCTTGTTGATGCCATTACAATTAATGACACAGCTATAGAGTGCTCTGTGCTTGGCCTCATAATATGTGGCTGATTAGTTTCACAGTAGCTTTGCATGGTTTTATATGGTGTATCTGCATCTTACTGAGGCTGACCAGGTATCACCTGCACTCATGTGTGTTCACTCTTGCAACAGTTACTTCCTTCTGTCATACAGTTTAAAGCATGGTACCACCAGTTTGCCTACTTGTATGTGTTGGGTCGAATCCTGGTTCTGTTTCAATGGCACAATTTCTGCACATATGTGACTGCTTAAGGTTCATTTGTGTAGGATTCAGCATTTGCACATGCATTGTCCATCTGCATGTGTGCCATGGCCATCACCACTCTGCTCTTAGGAAACATAATATTGGCATTGGAGACTAACTATGTGTAGCATACTGTTAGCCCTGTTTGTGTGACTACTGTGATCCAGGTCAGTGGGGTCAATGAAATCCAACATGCAATGAGCGCAGGTGTTGGTACATGTGGAGTCTTCCCAGTTCATACCAGAATAGTTGAGAGTAGCCATTATTATGGTTCTGTCTCAGAGATAATCTTCCTCATTACAACACATTATGACAGTTGGGAAGTCCGCGGCCTGGTGGGTGATCTGTCTCAAGGTGCATTTTGAATTCCACTTTGGCACAAAGGTAGTTGTTCAGCATAATGCATCTGATGTTATGCAAGAGCAATTAACGTGGGGGTGTACATATCCTTCAGGAATATGGACACACCTGCGGCCCGTGTGTTCCAATAAAGGATAATGGGCAAGAGGTGAGGTATGTGTTATAACATGGTCATGCAGGTGTGCTCTCCGGAGCATTGAAACATGTCTCAGCCACTGCACAGATATGTTCTACATATTAGAGATTGACATATGTGTGTCCGTATAGTGTTTCTGACATGTATCATTGTGTAACGAGACCCGCAATTTATTGCTAGGCTGTCCCTGTAACAGCAGTGGACCCTCACTTGAACCGTGCATGATGAAGGCACTATAGGGGAAGCATGAGCCCTAGGCAGTATCCAGATTCTCAGGGGTGACAGGTTCAGACCCTGTCTGGCAATGCATCATGGTCTGTCAACCATGATATCCCAGGACGAGAAATACTGGATAACCTGTGACATGCACCACTACACTAGACAATTGTGGAATACAATCCTTTTGTCCCTGTACTGCAGTATCATTCTGGCCAGTGGCAGAATGCTACCCAGGCCTTGGGACATACCTGCAGGGCTACAGTTCCTACATGTGTTTCCATGCAGTCCACGCTACTGCATCACAGCTCCTGCACAACAACATGGAATATGCCAGAGCCATGTGTATAGTTCAAAAGGTGGTCTGAGTGTATGGGTATGTGTCTAATCATTGCAGACAGGCAGCTGACAGTATGTATGCCCTCATATAGGTCGGTGTGTAAGATAGTGTTAGAGTTTGCATTCACAAATGAGTACTGTTGGGCATGTTTCCAGTCATGTGTTCAGAGGTGTGGCATAATTATGCAAACTATGTCATACAGTTTGTGTATTTCGTTGTCTGTCTCTTCCTGCTTGGGGGGGTCACTTGTTTGGCCAGATACTTAGACGCGTCTGTGAATGTGTGTGATTTCCGGTACTGTGTGTGGGTGTCCTTACTGTGTTCTGGTAAGGGTATGTGTTGGTTGTGTTGATGAGCTGCATGTGTTAACCTACACCTCATGACTGTCCAGTCCAGTCATATCTGTAGATTGGGCTGCCTTCCAACTTATCCCTGTAGCTGCATCCCAGACAATGTGTGGGGTGTGGTGACAGGTGGGTCTGGCAGTGTCCATGGCATAGAGATTACATTCCCCCAGGATGGCCACATACACAAAGCTGACATTAGGAAACACCAGTAGCTGACTAGTGGACATGCCTGTATGAGCAGTCAGTTCTACAAGTACCAAGTACTGTATTTAGTTTACGTATTGCTTATGAAGATGTTTTAGACAGTGATGCTCACATGTAAATGTTTGTGTTATGGACGTGAAAACACTGGCTATTATGGAAACATTGTAGCTACCTTTAGCAGCAATCCTCCTCTGAGGAGCACATCACATCCTTTTAGTTGATTACAGATGATGCAAGTGTCTACAGGTCTATTTCCTTCTCTGGGTATATACTCACATATCCACCAGAACCATGAGCTCTGTTGGGCACAGACACCCACTCTTCAAACAGAGTCATGTATCAATAGGCTCCGATGCCACTATCAACATGATCAGGATATAATCAGATAGTGTGAGCCATCACCTATGATGCGGCTATTACACATGGGCAGCTGTCTCCTACATCTTACACTCCTACTGCAGATGTTACACTGGGGTTAAAGATGATATGCAACCTGTTTCATTACCAGTGCTGTGCATTACCTTACATACAGTATGTGCAGGTGGCTGATAGGTTGGCAATGAGCGGTTGGGCTACACAAACCTGGTAGTTCAATCAGTGTGTCTGTACTCTCAATATCCACTCTATGTAGGTGTGCACATAGCCATTTGGCCCAGCCCTGTAACAAGGGTCACTACACATTTGCATAACATGTACACATGCACAGCTGTTATTGCTTGCAAATGATAGTAGAGAGGTGAATATTACATGTGTTATGTGCATGGATAGTTACCTGGCTCTCCCAATTATCTTTGCTATCATGCTACTAACCTGTCAGATGAATACTAATGCCATGTATCCTGCCATTGATTATTGTAATTGCCAATAGACATAACTACTGTTTGCATAACATAACAGAACTGTTATGTAGAATAGAATACCGATCTGCCTAGAATACTGTACATTACACAGTTATTGGCACAATATCCCACAATACACACCATATTTGCACGGTAAGCCCACCTTTAACATGTTCATCTGACTTATACACCCATACATATGTCGACTGTTACAATATATCGACATTTACTATCCCCTGTTATAGCACATACTTGTTGGACCAATCCTGACAATGACAGTGGCTGGAAGCTAATTGGTGGGTTCCAAGCCCATATCATCCCTTGTGGTGTATGTGGAGTGTGCCGTGTGACCTACAGCAGTACACACATAGAATACTACAAGAATTACTACTGCTCAACACTACATCGCTACAAGATAGCTATTTCCACTATATGCATTGATTACACTGTAATTCTTACAGTACAGATACTACATACACAGACATACTACATATTATACATACCGTTTTAGTAATCGGAGGTGTTATTAACTAGTGTAATACTCATTTTTAGTTTGTCTTTCAGTGTTTTGTACTGTCCTACAGGTAGATACAGATGGTTTGAATGTGTGACAAGGCAACCTTTTATAGTTACAGATCAGTAACGTGCAATCCCGATGGCCAATTGGTTTTCCTAAGTAGCTAATTACATGCACATCAGCTGCACTGCTACTGCCTTAGCCAATACCATGGCTACAGTGGAGTATAACTGAGTACTTCACTTTGGCATTGTCCCTTTGCCTTACTTGTGAGGAAGACAGTGTGGAAGTTTTGTTTGGAATCTATTGCAACAGCTGCATGGAGATGAACAGTAATATATTGTGTGTAATGCCTAGAGGAGTTGGTCTAAATGTGAGTACTGCTGTTATATTTCTGAACATTGCTACTTGTGCAGGGTTTGTCTGTACCTAATACTTCTGCATATGTTTCAGGTTGTTTGACCAGCTCAAGGCTACGTAGCTATGCATATAATGTTAGGGGGTTTACAGTGTGTTTACCAGACATATTTAGTTTGGTGTTATTGTGTATCATACTGTGCTAATAATCAGTACTCGGTAAAACTTCCGGGTGTACGAACCTTTCAACCCTCTGAAATGGGATTAGTTCATACAAACCCTGTTGCATCAGCAGCTGTTCAATTGTATAATGGCAACTATTTCACATAGGGCCATGTTAGTGTGTCTTTGTCCAGGTATGTTAAGGTTTCAGCAGATGTTGTACAGTAGTTGCATAATTGGTTATGGTATGACAATATGTATTGATGTAATTATTTCAGTTGTGGTGTAGATGTTGGTGGGTGTACATAGCACATGCAAGAGTGTAGGAACCCCTTTTATACAACATCTATATGTGTGTGGGTGTTCTTTCCTTATGTGAACACCTATCCCTAAGTGGACTAATACTATGGTAATTGCAGGCTGATTCATTAAGGCACTATTAAATGCTTCCTGTATAGCATGCAGGTACTGTTAGTCCTTGAATCCTTTTGGCAATACATCAGAATGTAATAAAGATTTGCAAAATGAAAGCTGTCTGTGTAATTCTGTCATGGATATTTGTAGTCATTGCAGTTGTGTTGGTGACTGTGTCCATAGAACATATTTGTAATAGTGTATTGGCATATACTCTTCATATGTTATGTTCATATTGTTTGGGAGGGCGGAATGTGTGATTGCTATGGTCCATGTTTAACTCAGATATGACCACTTCAGATATATATATATATATATATATATATATATATATATATATATATATATACATACACATATATACGTGTATATGTATATAGATAAATACATTATTGCATATGTTTATCTGTACCTCCATAGATGTGTAGATGTTTTTAACCTCTCTATATATCTACATATGTATGTAGACCTGTATATATCGACATGTCTCTATGTATCCCTCTCCCTCTCTCTCTCTCTATATATATATATATATATATATATATATATATATATATCTATATATCTATATATTTATATATATATATATATATATATATATGTATATATATATATATATGAGCATACACATTTAATTGGGTATATGGCGGGCTGTCCTATTTCAACACATTCTTCCCTTTTGTGTTTTAACCTGTCTGCATACAAAACTGGGATAGGTACATCCCAGGTAGCTTAGTGTTAGGTTACTCTGAGGCTGCAGTACATGGTTGTGGGTTCTACTCCTGAAAGGGTGTTATTATTTTACCTCTCAGATTAGGCACTGGTAGGGAAAGTGTGAATAACGCACATTTATGAGGTTGTGAGCAGGTTTGCCTGTGGTCTGCGCGACGTTAAGCAAAGGTCAAATGTGTGAAGCGCTTCTCCGTTTACCTTGTTTCAGCGCCACTTACCATCGTGCAAACACGTGGAAACCCGCTTACAACTGCTTAAGAGTGCTTTAATCCACCTGCATCCGAAAGCCCTTATTCTGGCCATTAAAATAACCTAACAGCCCTTGCAGGTCTTGAACCCGGGTCCATGAACATCACAGTCACTGACATTACTACGAAGGCATCTGAGATATGCATGAATGTTATGGTGTTTAGAATATACATTGTACTACAGACATTCTTCACTACTGAAAACAAATGTGACAGTCAGTTGGTGTACATATGTCTGATACATTTTAATGTTTATACGTTTGTGAAAGTAGGTGTTGCAATGTGACATGACAGGGTGTATTATGAATGAGTAAGGTTCTTGCTTTGCGTCCTTTTTATATTGTCCCCATACTCCATGCATGCTCCTCCAGTTTATTTATTGGACATCCGACCCAGGCCCTCCTTGATGCATGATTGCATTACCGATCATTCCTCCCCCACCCCAATCTTCACATACACAACAACCACCACTTCTATGGTGAATTAGGTTAATATTAATTGTTATAATATCAGAGATGCATGTGTTTTGTGTACACTCCAATTCCTTTGGAGTGCTTCTGTGTCACGAAGTATGTTCATAGATTCTTATATATATGGCTATTGATGTAACTGTATAATATATACATATATATATATATATATATATATATATATATATATATATATATATATATATATATTTCATATTAGTTTGTAACAGTAATGCATCTGTAGACTGGAATGTGTTGGTTCACAAACTACAGTACATTACAATCTACTGTACATATGTACACAAAGTCACTGTCCCATTTGTGATCATTACAGTGAAATGCATATGGTATAAGGTGTAGTCTCAAGACCATGAAACATGTGTACACCTCGGATGGCTTAGTGGTACATCCCATGACTATAGTGTGTATGGTCCTGAGTTCGACACCTGCGATGCTTTACAAATGTTTTTTCTTGCAGAACAAGGCTCATTTAAGCAGTTGTAAGCATGTTTAAAAGTGTTTGTATGACATTATAGCAGTGGTTAAACACAGTTAAACAAACGTTGTAACATACATCTTGTGCGCGCAAAGACGGCCACATCCGCTAACTACTCCGGATATATACCTGTCAGTGGCGTAACATCTCACTATGTGCTGACATGACATTACATTCTCTGTTGACTGTACTCTCCAGCACACATGGGTTTATATGGGTGTTTTGAATGTTTATTATACAGACGATTACTACCTATATATGCAAGCTGTGGTTAAGGTATACTTTTGCACAAGAAAAACATCCCTGCCTTTATCGGGATTGTAACCTCAAATGCACAGATACTATGCGGATGCTGTAACCATTACACTGTTGACATTAACGTTGCTTCTGCCTATTTCCTAGTTAGATGATTTCTATGTGTAAGCTAGGCTAAGCAAAGGGTGGGAGCCCCCATACTCATTGAGCTTCATGTACTCTTGAAATAACAACATATAACAAATGTACTGTGAGACAATACATTACATTCCTAACTACATTAGGCATATCCCCTCACTGACACACTTCAAGGGAAACCTTGTTGTGTGAATGGGTAACAGACTATAAACTCCTGGGATTATGTGTCCCAGAACCATACAGCCAGGGGGTGGGGGTGCCTGTCCAGTTTGATAGCTGTAAGATCTGTTGGGGGATTTGAATGGTGTTGAATTGCCACATTAACATGCCCTCTTTAGATCACTAAGTGCCCCTATCACCCTAAACAACCTCAGTCTTCAACAGCTTCCAGCAACTCTGCCTGGAATTGCTTCATTGGCTATGCTTGACAGAGGCTCAGTTACTTCATCAATGGTGCGGGGAAGGCCAACACACTGTTGCTATGCTTCTAATTGCCCTTGGGCAGATAGATAGTAGGCTATCTGTGAACCTCTAACGTGAAAGCCATCACAGCCATAGTATGTGAATAAACAGACCTTCAGATCAGTGTGAACTCACCATGTAGTCAGGAAACAGTTGAGTACAGCAAGAACATACAGAACACTGATACTTAGTCACTCCAAAAGCTTATCTTGGAAGCTAGAAGACTTGTCTAAGTTTAAGGCTTTCTATTGCTTACCACTAGGTTACCTACAGGGGAGATGAAAAACAAGCACAGATGGGGAACATGCATGCACTGATACCATAACGGCCTATGTATCAGTCTTATGCTTTGGAATACTGGCCAAGGCTATCCGCACCCCCATGGTGCCTTATTTAGGAGAGTCTCAAAGGTGAATGCCAGCTCTGTAAACAGCACAATAGCAGATTCAATGAGGTTTATGCTACTCAGCACCAGGGGTTGTGATCACAACATGCATGCACTCACAGCACTGCTCAGGATGGACAACATCAACATCTGTGCATTAAAACTGAAATCGGTCTTAAGGCTCCTGAAAGCACGCCAGCACTACCAGACTACAACCCGTACCACACATTTCAGCCACAGAACAAGGACTGACAGACATGGAGGGGCTGTATCCATATTCATCGAGATATCTACACCTCCAGGTTAGTGGGGCAGCATGATACCTCTGTTATCATCCAAGTGCAGCTAACATCAGCCACAACTGCAATGCGGAATGTGGCCTGCTATGGATCACCCTCCATGACCCAGGACCTCCACTCCACCTACCTGGAGCCAGTGGAAAACACGACAGTCCTAATGCACACCCTGGCATTGGTCGATGACAACTACCATACCAATAACTGTGAAACGTACTCCAGTACTCACTTCCAGGACCAGCGCTTCCTGGAATGTATCACCTCATATGCCCTGTATCAGGTGGTAACCTCCCTAATGTGGGGTGGAAACTACTAGATGTGGTCATCACCAACATGGACAATAGGTGCACCACAGTGGAGGTTAACCAGTCACTGGTTTGATCTGACCATTAGCTATTCACTGTTTCCACACCCTAGCATCTCCCCCACCCACAGATACCACAGTGTATACCTTCCCTACAGCTAAATTTACACTACTAGTGACAGGGGTGGGGGGTTTCACAGCCCCCACGCTAAGGGGAAACACTGCTCAAGATACAAACAGATTTATAAATGCAGTCTATAAGCACCTACATGGATGTATGTATCGTGCCATCGCTGATAAACCAAAACTCACTCCTCCTAGACAAGGACATTGGTCTGGTGGACCTCTGCAATAAACAGGCTATACTACAGAGGTAGGACAGTGTTCCAGACACACAGCAAATCCCATGAAGGGCAGACTTCCGTGACCACTATTAGTATGATATGTAGGTCCCTCATGACATCATCCAAGGCTAACATCAGCAGGAGAATGCGCAAGGATTCAAAAAATAACCACAAAGCCTTCTTTGGCTATGTCAAGGATCTATGTGGTGACACACAGATTTGCACTGTGCCAGTGAAATATAGCACAAAATATGCTGACCCTACTGATATCGCCAACATCCTTGCAGATACATTCGGTGCATACTTCACCCCCTAAAGAGCCCACAACACTACTTGAAAGGTACAGTATCCTAACCATCAGTGACACACAGGTAGAAATGGCCCTCTCTAAGGGCAGAACACAGCATCAGTGGAGGCAGATGTTGACACAGACTGCATCTTGCAAACTGTACAAGACAATCTGCCCCCCACCTAATTAAGCATTCCTACCTCAGCCTCTCCACAGGCTACATGCCCATACAATGGTGCATGGCAATGGTTATTCCACTCCATCATAGTGAAATCACAACTGACCATGGTAACTACCACCCCATAAGCCTGACTAGCCTAGTCTGCAGTGGTATAGTTCACATCCTCATGGCACTCATTGACAATGACATTGGTAACCTTCGAACACATGACCCAACCCAGGTCAACTTGGTTGAGTGCAGTTCATGCCTACTGAACCTGTTTGACATCTTACATACAGTCACCAAGACATTAGATGACAGGGAAGGTGGTTCACACATACTACCTGGACCTCACCAAGGCTTTTGACACCATGCGCCTCTCAGGTATTATTGATAAACACACCAGACTGTACATTCACCAATACATCACAGGTTGGGTTGCCAATGAGCTTACACACAAAACCCATATGGTACGACTACCGCTCTCCAGGTCCAACTCTTGAACAGTCATGACTAGTGTCCCAAAGGACTCAGTCCTGGGAGACCTACTGTTTGGTATATATGTCTCAGATGTACAGGCAAACACAGGTGGACTACAGCAGATCATGTTTGGCAATGACTGCAAACTGGGAGCCATGACTGATAGTCTAGCTGACACGGACATCCCTCATGGGGCCTCACAGAGAACATCACAGGGTGCCAACGACACGGCCTCCAGCCAAGTGTTACTAACTGCATGGTCATTCCATTGTGGAATTGGCACCCACATATTAACACATGAGCAGCAGCCACTTTAATACAGATGAGGTAATGGGGTATCTGAGGACTAAGGTAGATAGTGATCTCCCCTGTGACAATCATATCTCCACAGTAGTTAGGACATCCTTCTATGTAGGCAAACTGACTACTAAAGGATTCCCATCTAGACATACTGGGGTTATAGTGCCCCTTTACTCATCACTCATCAGTCCCATCATAGGGTATAATAACCCATGTGGTATGTACCTCAGAGAACATGTCCAACAGCTGGGAAGTCCACGAATGTACCTCACCAAGGGGAATACTGGCCTCCAACATATGGCCTATGCAGCCAGACTGAATAAACTCCTGCTTTACTCAGTGGCATCTCATTTACCCAGAGATGATCTCCACTGACCAACACAGCCATGTCGAACTCAGGCTTGATGGATATGCTCCACCTATGGGAATCCATGTCACAGTGGTCCACACACTGTAGTGAGCTGACGTTGCCACAACAATAACTGGAAGATGCTGGAGGGACAGCTTCCTGTCACAGACACACCCCATACTTTGGAACAACATTCCTAACTACATTATACAGAGCCCTTCACTAACACACTGCAAGAGAAACCTTGAAGGGTGGATGGGGAACAGTAGATGCACCCCGGGGATCCCACCATTGTCTCTGCTCCACAGAGGGATGGCTAATGAATCAATGGTGTGGCAGAAGCTGACACATTTTGGCAGGCCTTATGAATGGCCTCTGGCAGTTGGCCAAGTACCTACCTATACATACAGTATCTGCATATGCTGATAGCTTCATTTACTGTTCAGGTGTTGACTTATCTTGTGTCAATGGCTGTTGTCTGTGCAATAGTTGAGGGCTGCCTATCTTGGATGCACACAATAGACTGCCTATACATGACAATTTACAGGTAGTCTTGTGTGTATGCCATCCATTTTTACTGTGTGTGTAGGTGGAGAAAGGTGTCAGTCCCTAGGTGCCTACACTGTCAGTGTGTGTGCTATACGTTCCCTCTTTGGCAAGGCATGGGCAAACTGGGCACGCCTCCATCTGCCTACTGGGGCTGGCACAGGGTGTTCGTGGTCTGAGTACCTCTGTGCCTGTGGGGCCCTTGGCAATGGTGGTGGGCTGTGAGGGTCTTCACCATTCTGTCCCTGCTGCAGTTGTTTCCGCAGGACCATATTCTGTAGCATGGCACACACTATGAAGATGTGGGCACATGTTCCTGGAAGTACTGCAGGGCTCCACCAGATATGTCCAAGCAACGGATATGTGATTTCAGCATCCCAAACACACGCTCTATGATGATTCTGGTTTGTGAGTGTGCCTCATTATAGCGTTCCTGCATGGGTATGTGTGCATTTCTGATGGGAGTCATCATCCATGGTTCCAGTGCATAGCCAGTATCCCCCACCAGGTGGCCATTTGGGATGTCCCCTCCGGCAAATAACCAATACAGCTGTGAGGCATGCCAGATGTGGGAGTTTTGATAGCTTCCAGGGCTGCCAGCACACACATCCATGATAATGCCCTGGGCATTGCACATGATCTGGCAGTTGATGGAGGGGTATCCCTTGTGGTTTATATAGCGCCTTCCCTGCTCACTGGGTGGAGACTTAATGTGTATGTGCATGCAGTCTATTGCACCCAGTACGTCTGGGTATTCTGCCACATGGTGGAAGAGATGGGGTCTATATAATAATACCGGAAATCCTTTTAAGCGAACACAAAAACACCAACACGTATTGTGCGAACCACAATTATGTCCAACGTACTAAACTGCAAAATTCAAAAAGTCGAAGTGTCATGGTTGGCCCATCTGCGGTACAGCTCTGTAAGGTAAGTGTGTGATAATTATGGACCTTAGGGTTAGGGTGCAGGTTAAGGTAAGTGCATAGATAGGTAATGTATGTAAGGTTTAGTGTAGGGTTAGATTTAGGGTTTTGTTAAATGTATGTGTGTGGATTATTTGTTTTGTTTTGGTATATTGCTGTAGGGTAAGTGTGCGATAGTTTCGGACCTTAGGGATAGGGTGCGGGTTAAGG
The DNA here is from genome assembly GCF_019279795.1 of Protopterus annectens. NCBI lineage: Eukaryota > Metazoa > Chordata > Ceratodontiformes > Protopteridae > Protopterus > Protopterus annectens. Next base: position 1,731,099,277 of record NC_056731.1, on the reverse strand, counting down.
TAAGTGCATAGATAGTAATGTATGTAAGGTTTAGTGTAAGGTTAGACGTAGGGTTTTGATGCTTTACTTTAGGGTTAGAAGTAGGGTTTTGGTTAGTGTATGTATGTGGTTTATTTATTTTGTTTGGGTAGGCAGTATGTAGTGAGAGGTGGAGTTGGCCGACTATGGGGATTCAACTTTTTGTATTTCGTGGTTCAGAACGTTTGGCATATTCACAGTTCGTGCATTACATGTCAGTGTTTTCGTGTTCACTTAAAGGGATTTTCAATATTATAATATAGCCTCAAAGAGACGCATATTGCTGGCCAACTCCTCCTGCGTTCAGGGGAAGTATATGTGCTCATTGGCATGTGGTAACATGGCATCCAGGAACTGGTGTAGTACCCTGGATGCTGATGCCTGTGAGATATCCATGATATCCCCAGTTGGTCTTTGAAAGGTGCCTATAGCTAGTATTCTCAGGCTTACACATACTTTTGTAACCACTGGGATGGGTTCCCCTCTGTTTGATGTGGCTCTGAGGCATAGCTGGCACAGCTCCACAAGTTGCTGTAGGATGTCCCTGTCCACCCTGTAAAGCTCTACTATCTCCAGTTCATGTAGTGCCTGGTAGGTTACCCTGGGTCTGAACACTCTCCTCCTCCTCTGGTGCCTGTGGTGGTCGTGTGCATCATCCTCCACACCACCTTCAGTCTCCAACACATGCTGGTGGATCAAAGCTATGGCAGCCCCTAACATGTACATAATAAAAGTTCCCCGTCTGTATACACCACTGGTGCGGAGTGTATGGGAATACACAAATGTGTGTAAGGTGCTTTCACACTTTATAGTATTGTGCTATGGATGTGGCTGATGTAAGTGGGTGTGTATGAGCTATTCCAGCTGCTGCGTGTCCTAATTATAGGTTTTGCAATGAGTACTGCAAGTGTGGGGCCTTTACTGTGGAGATCTACTTGCCTGCCTTGATTAATCTGTTGCCCTTTAATTCACTTTTATACCTGGATCCCCTCCCATTATCAGGCATGCATCCACCTGTCATGTTTCTTGTTTTGTACTTTCCCTACCCAGTCATGGTGAAATGTGCCTTGTAGCCGATATACTGCATATCGCCTTTGTTTTGCTTTGACACTTTGCTGTTTTCTTTGCAGTACAGCCTCTCCCCTTCCCTGTTCTGCAGGTAGCTGCTTGCAGCCTTGTTAGCTGTTGTCAATGGCCCACTGTAGACTCCTAGGTGTTAATTAGTCATTTGTACTCCAATTTCACTGCTGCAGCATTTCCTTATTTCTTTCCTATATCCTTCATGTTTCAGCTGCAGTGCGCGACGCTCATGCCCATTTACCAGGTTTACATGCGTTTTCATCTCCATTCACATGCATACTCGGTTACCTTGGCTAAGCATAGCTATGGGTAATTTGACACACCCCTATCCTGCAGCTTTGCCTAGCTAGGGGCAGACTGGTTTAGCTATGCTCCAATGTGCTTACAGCAATGGCGACACACCCCTCTCTTGATGTCATCTTTATCTCAAGGGCTCACCTTGGTGTTATAACGCTATGCTGTGAGGTGCTTTCTTACACCAGCGGGGAATCTGTGATTCACTATTACTTCTCTCATTTGCATGGTATTGCCTACTAATACCTAGCTACTGCACATAACACTGTCACTTCCCCTTAGCAACCCTTGCGCATTGAGTATGGTGTAGCATGCCTGCTATTGACTATTATAGGGAAATTGTGATATATGTTTCATCATGGTTTTATTCTATATTTTTATATATTCCTTGCGATCCCGTTTGTGGACCGCTGCCCTGTGCTTCCACGTTGCGATAGTGCGACTATATATATTAAATGTTAATTTTATATTTTGTACATGTTTTTTTTTCTTTTTTTATGCCAGTGGCTATATATTTAGCCATTGGCGTATATTAACATTATAATACATGTGTTTGGTCGGCTGTCATGGCTCCGATTTTAGGTTTGCAAAAATGTAAACCATTTTCTACGGTTTACATTTCTGCATGCTTACACTACGCCTGCACCACTTCCTGAATCGCTACATACCTTCATTTGCATGCTATACTGCTGCACATGGGATAATTAGCATACAAGGCTCAGGAGTTGTGTGGGCGTAGCGTATGCAGGTAGTGCACATGGAAACAGCTCGTACCTGAATCACTCGGCGGCCATATTTGTGTTAGAACACCGATGCTTCGCCTGCACCTGGTGCAAGCTTCATGAATCCCGAGGTTAGTCTAATCTTTCTAGCTCCTAGCTATTTCTAAAAGAAAAACCAAGTCTAAGATAACTTACATATGAGCAAAACAGTGCTGTGAGTTGGATGTTCAAGACAAAAATGCTTAATGCTTTCTGATTCTCTCTGTTTAAATTGTTATTGCAGTCCTTGTTCCCATTACATCATTTCTTTTTACACTTTCCTGATGTTTCCAGGCTAACAGATACTACATATTTGTTATCTTGCACCTGCAGGAAACTACATCAATAAAAGACATTCCCTATGTAAACTCTAGTAATTATTCCTTAAGTTAAAACAATAGGCTGGATGCTTCACTCCAGACTCATCAACTCCAAATTCTAACTTCAAAGGGACACATATGAAATAATTTAAACTTCAAAGGACAGATAAGAAATGCTTGACTTAGCTTTCTTTGCAGCAGAGGGCAATGTTGTTACATTGTTTTAAGTTCAACATTTCACAGCATATTCTTTCATTTAAGAAAACAAGCCTGTATTTCAACATTCATATTTACAAATGACAGAATTATGTACCAAATTATGTCTAGGCTGGCAGCCTTCACCCATCTCTACCAGTCTTCACATTATGTTCCCAACTTCTTTAAATAAACCTAGCTGTTAAAATAACAGCATGTGTTAGAATTCATTTTCTGAAGGACTCAAAGTCTGAAACTCAAATGTATGTCATTATTTAGCAGATGCAAACCTCAGTAGATTGTCCAAAATCCACATATTTTATGAGGAAAAGACCAAGAATATGAAGCAGTAATCTGGATGTTTTGAGAAAATATGGACTTTTGAAAGACATGAAAGGTGAGTGTAAATGTAACAGAGTGTGTTACACTGCCTTTCTGACAGTGCCCACTAAGTGCTTTATGGCTTTGAAAGTCATCAAAACACTTGGCATTTTTTTTTCTTTTTTTTGTCTGTAATGAGTAGTACATGGAGCAGATAAAGCTCATTACTAAATGCAATCTTGGGTATTGACTAGCATTTGTATGGTATTACATTGGGATGAAATGCCTAGGCTGGAAATTACTGCAGGGTCAATAGCCTAGTAATCTCCTATGACCCTATGATCTACAAAGAAATATAATAGCTTCACTCTTCTGGTGAATTTCTTGGTATCCATGTCTTGAACACATAATAAGCACGTTCAGATTGGCGATGCAGTTAATAAGCATGTTAAGATTGGCGATGCAATTATAATCCTCTATATTGGGATAAGATGCAAAAAGTAATACTTTGTTGCATTAAAAAGTCACATGTTAATTCTGTACCATATGAGCAGCAGATCTCTTACTGTCCCCATCTGAGGCTTCCTCACCATTCTATCAAAGTACTATAAGGCATTGATGAGGATGTGGCTTTGCACCCTAGAAGGCAGCCAGCTAGACTTGAGAGAAAAGCTGCAATTAAGCCATCTGTCAGATCAACAAATCATTGACAGGTACCACCTAGACAAACAGCTAATGCAGGCTGATAGTGCATATGTTGTGAGGCAACCCCATCCCTCTTAAAACAAAAGTGTGTCTCAACCTGAGTGTACTGGCATCTGAGGACATTCCAGAGACAGAAGGGGGATGTTGTAGGAATGTCACAGAAAGTTGACAGTCATATCTTGTCAAAATTCTTGGCAGCAATGTGCAACTAGATGGATTAGTGCACACACTCTCCATCTACCCCCATGAAGTGGAGAACTATTATGCACCAGTTCTATAAACCTGCAAACTTCCCACATAAACTTGATGTAATAGGCTGTACCCGCATCCCCATCAAGACCTCAACACATCCAAAAGCAGACAGATAATCAACAGAAAGGGCTGGCCATCACTGAAATGCCTGTCTGTGTGTGCAGCAGATGGCAGTATAACAAACTTAATGTCAACACACGCTGGAAGTGTCCACGATGCTGCCATATGGAGGTAAAGTGATCTGAGGGGCCACATTCCAGCCTGATGAAATACCTGAGGGAATACTACTGGGTAAGTACAGAAACACAACTAGGATGTAAGCTAAGGACATCTCTGTCAATGTCATCTATGATCACAATGTATGTGTTTACTCCCCACAACAGATGACTGTGTTTATCCAATTGACCTGTGGCTAATGACCCCATACAGGAAACCATCAAACTCTGCAGAGACATCCTGCAATAGATTGCAAAAAACAACATGAAATACCATTAAGCATGTGTTTGGTATATTGAAAGCTAGGTTCAGATGTCTTGACATATCCAGGGGTGCACTTCAAGACACAACTGAGAATATAGCACAGATGATAACTGCATGTGCCATGCTACATAATGTGCTCACAACAGCATATGGCAGCCTTCCAACTGCAGGTGTGGGTGAATTACCACAAGAACCCCAAATGCCTGAAGATGACATCCCACAGTTATCAGAGGAGGAGCAGGAGGACACAGAGGCCAGAAGAGATAGGCAGTACGATGGAAGGTGTGGCCACAAATCCATGCCCAGGCAATCACGCACAGTCTAACACACAACTTTGAGTCATGACAAGCCACATGTACATAAGTACAGAGATTAAGCATTGATGTTCAGGTGTTGCTCCACCACAGCACCACAGATGGCATCTAATGGCAAGTAAATACTAGATGTACACAGTGATCATCAGATATAACAACAGAATCATAACGTATAAAGTATGAACATATATAAATCCATCCCAATGTGGATCAGCAACTCCGGCCACAACTGACATAGGTATGCATACAGAGTATTATTGGTATATGTGTGCATGGCAGACAACACAGAGCACACATCTGTGAGTCACATTCCTATCTGTCCACTATCAAAAGATGCAAACATGAAAACAACTCAGGAAATAATGTAGAACTGTTGTCAATATCACAAGCAACATATATCAATATAAAGTAGGGATAAACTAATATAATAAATGGAGCCACCTATGGTTAGTAAAAATGTTGAACTCCAATAGCATCAGACTTATCAGCAAACACAGACAGATGACATTGTCAGTGGTCTGTACAGCAATTGCCATCACCATGAGGTGAGACTGAGACTGACACTACCAGATAGAGTGGATCAACTGTCAGTGTTACTTTAATGCAGTCTAGGGCACCCATGTTGATGGCTCACACCACAGTCTAGTCTGCCCCACCATGTATGGAAAGACTTGGCCCAGGTTGCTCCATAGAGAATACTGATGGGAAGATACCAGCACATGGAATTATGCTGTGGGAAGGAGTATGAGTGTGAGTTGACTGTCTGGTTGTGATTGCTGGGTTCTCATCAGATAGTCCAGAAGTGGAAGTGTGTGCATGTTGCAACATAAACATCAATGCCTGATAGCCAAGGTTTGGTTTGCTGAGAGAGGGCCTCTCTCATGTGGCAATTGGCTAAGCATTGTCAGGGCATGCAGAACCCTGCTTGTACAATGGCAATGCTGTAATACCATCATAGCCAGGGATTTTAAAGACTGTGCCACAGACAACATACTTTCATTCTCCACAGTCAGTGATGACACAATCTCGCCATGTCCGCACTCCTATCCACAACACAATCTGTGGCATGGTCACATGCAATAAATGTCAGTGGCCACCCTCTCACACATGCCCTTGCACACCAGCGACTCACCTACATCTACTGCAATTGGCAGTATCAATGTCTTGTGGGGAAGTTTCAACATCAGCAATAGACTCAACATGGGACTATTGTCCACAGGTCTCATCATGTCCACCATCTAGTGTCCCTCCATCTTCAGAATGGGTGGACAAGTTTTCCTCCACATCTGAGGTTACAGCTGCAGCCACATGACTGTCACCATCTGAGCTGGACTGTAACACCATATCAGTGTACTGTGTGCCAGGGGCCAGGTTACCATGCTGAGACACATCAGATCCTACATCATAATCAATGGATGGGCTAATGTAGGATAAAGGCAGTGGAAGTGCTAAAAGAAGATACAGATGACAGGAGAACATGCTTACATCACATGCTGTATATCATTACTGACATATGACTCATATATCTCACTTCAGTGTTACAGATAATACTGACTTAACATGAGGTCTTGTCTGTATATGGGCCATAGAATCTATATAACAGGGAGCTGACAGTTATGTTGCAAATCCAACATACATAACATATGTGAGGAATACAAGTATAACACATACATGACAATCCTTGTGCAAAGATTGTGCCAGTGGAGAAGGATGAAATGAAACTGTTATAGGGAAACAAAGTCATAAACATAGCATTCTTAATCACACCCTTGCTAGCATGGACCACTTAAACCATGTTAAAACATACAGTAGTTATTATATACACATATCAGTTTTTTTTACATGAGATGCTGATGTAGGCTGTCCTATGAATAGGTATAAGACACAGTATTAATTAATGGAAGATGACAATAGGAATAAAAGCAATGACAACTGTGTCACTCATTCCTCTCTTACACAGATGACAAATAGGTGGGGTAGTTCATTTAGATGTTTTATTACATAAAAACACACCAGCATGGATAGCAGTATCATAAAATATAAACAAACTAATTAACAAACAGACCTTACAGACATACATGCTTACATCTCAACATCTTACTACAAAATGGCAGTCAGGCTCACACATGCTCAGTATTTATACATCTGTGCAAGCCCTTAGATAGCTTCTTAAAGGTACATACACACACATTGATCTACAACATTTATGAAAGAGAGATAATAGCATACTAGTGACACTCTCCTAATGTGATGAGTTCATGTATCATAATGTGGATACTGAGGTGATAAAGTAAAGACAAAGCCAACATGGTCAAATATGCAGGTAATGGAATAGTCACATGATGACATATACAACATACTAACAGGGTCTGCTGCTATACACAATATGCATAATGCTCCTGTTGGCCAGATGTCCCTGTGTAGAAAAACAATGACATGTATTTCATACAGCACAGGTCTGCTACACATTGCTGCAAACTATGAACATGCTGTGGTAACATACCTGATCTGTCTGTCTGTAGGTGCACCTGCATGACCTGTACCCCTCAGAGGATCTACCTGTAGTTTACATTGGAAAGTGTTGGAAAGCCTCAGGATCTGTAAGCAGGCCACAGATTGCACAGATCCTTTCTGTATTGTCCCAGTAGTTTCAATACTTGTAATAAGAATCCTAAATGAATGAATATCCATAACAGTAAACGCAATACATACCACATAGCAACATACACATAATATTGAATCCATAGTTTTCCTCACATACACCACACAGTGTATGGAGTCACTCACAAGATACATGGAAAATCCATAAATCCATCTTTATGTACTATTCAGTTGTGCTATTTACATCTGCCTGTATAATTGCATATGGGAAAGTACTGCATGTTTTTGATGCAGATGTTAACACCTGTATGCATACAGGTAAATCCCACACCACTCCAGTAAGTCACATATATTTTTCATTATCCCCACATTTTCCATAAATGCATCAATCTAAAGTAATACACATTTGATAAGGAGTAATTTTAACATAGGTCTATAATGAAGTAATATTCCCCAAAGCAGCAATGCTTGCAGGTGCCAATTTATCTTTGTAGCTACCTAACAGAAAACAAAACCAGCTATGTACATACATCTTTTAAGAACTATTTACACCATACATAATTAATAAGGTTCACTAAAATTCAAGGTTTTGGAATCCCATTTGTGCACGTCCGCTAAGTTCTCAAAATTCAGTGCATTAACCAATGGCTCAGTGTAATGGGAAGGTACTCCATGCAAGTACCCAGTAGGTATTGTTAAACAGGACCGTGTGTAACACCTGTCAATCTTCTTCCAATGATCTGATAACATGTCATAAGTGGCACTTTTAAATACTGATTTTGATGCATTTACAGGTCAGACCATTGCTACCTGGAAACTGAATAGGACTTCAGTGAGCAATTTTCTGAAGTGTGTTTTTCTGTGTTGGATTATCAATGTTATCAGCATTAACAAGATGGCTACTTCCAAGAGGCTTCAACATGTCCAGGTGCACAACTGGACAAAGGAAAGGCCCACACAGATGCTGCCCGTCAGTGCTCGACTGGAGCATCTCATGAGAGCCAGACCACAGAACTTCATGATGATCAACTTTTGGAATTGTATTGCAAAAGGATTTACTGGAATGGAGTGCAGGTTCACCATTGCCAAGGCCTTTGACACAATCTGTCACTCAGGCATCAAGTTAACACAACTTGGGATAAATACCTATCACATCAGGTGGGTGGCCAACTGACTCACTGATAGGACCCTCAAAGTCAAAATAGGAACCTCCACCTCCGATATCAGACCTGTCACATATGGAGTTCCACAGGGTTCTGTCCTGGAACACCCATTGCTTGGCATCTATGTCTCAGTGATCCAGAGAAAGACAAAAGGCCTGTGGCTGACCAAGTTTGTGGATGACTCTATGTTGGGTGCTGTCATTGACTCCCCACATGATGTTAACATACTGCAAGAGGGTCTCACAGCAACTAATGACTGTTGCCAAAGTCATGGCCTCAAGCTAAATGCAAAAAAAAAATGTATCATCATACCATTCGGCAAAAACACGGTCCCTATTGATTACCACATCAATGTGGTGAGAGACCTGGGCACCCAGGTTGATAACCTCACATTCAACCATCATGCAGTGGCAGCGGTCAGAAAAGCCTTTTACTTGGTTCATCTCATAAGTAAATGGATTGCATCCAGAAAAAAGGAGGTTATTACCTATCTATACTCCTCCCTCATTAGACCAATAATTGAGTATAATGCCCTGTCTGGGATGTACCTCTCCAAACATCTGCACTAACTGGAAAGGTCACTGAAATACCTCACAAAGAGAACTCATGGCCTCCAACACCTGTCCTATGCAGACGGGTTCAAATCATTATCACTCTACTTGGTATCGTACAGATTGCTAAGGGGTGATCTGTGTCTCGGCTGCATGGCAATCTCGGACCTTGTCCTACTAGAGATGCTCCATATCCATAAGTCTAACTCCTCAGGCACTACCCACTTAAAAGGCCTGAATCTAATATGCAACATCAACAAAACCTGCTGGAGAAACAGGTTTGTATCCCAGAGGCTGCCCTGTCTTTGGAATAGACTTCCCTTACATGTAAAACAGAGCACCTCACTGACCATGTTCAAGTGCAACCTTGATGAGTGGATGGGAAACCACAAATTTCTCCCAGGGGTTCCACCTGTGTCCCTCACTGATAGGGGCAACATGTGCAGACTGAGGTTTCTTTTTGGGGATAAACTCTTGGCTAGGCTTGGATGGGCCCCAGGGCCATTAACCTAGTGACCTCATATGATCCTATGATGACCTACACCAAATGAACACAGAGGAGATTTGTCAGAGGGTCACCAAGGTACATTGACAGCTGCTGGATGCCTACAGTAAGTGCCACAATCCTACATGTTCCTGGGGATTCTTATGGAATATAGAGATATAGCTGTGTCTCAAATATATCAGATGGATGCCTTTTAAAACCATTAAGTAGCTGTTCTGACAATTAGCTCATCTGGGTAATTAAGAAGATATGGTGACTGTTCTCCATATAAGTATGGATTTTATTCTCATGAGGTTTATTTATTCAGTAATGTCAATAATATACACATAATATTGAACATTGCAGATGTAAATCTGTTTTCCAATACATAGTCATGTATCACTGATGCCTATAGTGGCTAGTCCACTGATGATTATGCATTTCTTATTTGCCCGTAATAATTCACATAGTCTAATTGTGCATGTGTGAATAATAAATCATAAATAACTTTGTTAGTCCATTCCTCTTTACAAAGTGAACATTCTTATTGCAGTCACATTTGTTTAACACAAAACGAATGTCTGTCTGACTGGCTACACATATCTTTTCAGATGTAATATGTGTTGTTGATAGCTGTTATTTGTGTGGATCATAATGTCCTGTAGTGTTTATGTGTCTAATGTTACCATATTCCTCTGTTATTCACAGGAATATGGATGTACACATGGAGTAATAGTTTGTTCAGACAAAATATGTGCTGGCTGTTAGTGCAGACTGTAACAAAACAGGCCAGCATGGATTTATCTTTACTTGACATGGGTTCAACTCCACATAGGGAATGGCTTTCATTATATTCTTAACACTCATTGTCAAAAATGCTGCTTTACATACCTGTTTATTGATATTAATGGTTATTTTTAGCATGCTTATGAATAACCCAATTCTTCGCTGAATTTCTTTGAATATCTCTGTAATCTGTAATGTTCTGTCAACAGCACCTCTTTAACTACAGTGCTATGTATAAAGCTTGAAACAGGTTGGTATATTTCTTCGAAAAAGATTTGTAGAATATGCTAACTTTTGTATAATGCATTTCATGTATAATTGTGTCATTCTTTATTAAATTCACTTCAACAGCCTTCTCATCCTTATATTTGGAGGGGGTCAAATGGTAAGATCTACAGATGGAATGCAGAACAGGGATACACAGATATGTATGCATTTGATTTGTGATCTGTACTTTGCTAGTTAATACCAGTACATATAATCCTCCTATATAAAATATATTACTGTGTCCCTGATACACAGCACATTGTAGTTGTCTGTTAAGAGCAGCTATGTGATACATGACAGCGTTCTACTCCCTGAGAAATGAAAATTTTCATTTGTGGTTATCAGTTGTGACCACTGTGCTGACATGCATTCATATTTGCAATTATTTTCCTAAATGCACACCATGTTGTTCTTTCTATAAGGCCTAAGCCATGATCCATATTATAACCCATACCTGCACATTCATAACTCCAAGTCTTTTCACTGCATTTTCACCATATACTCTCAGGCAAGAATGATTAACTAAGCAGGTAGGTGTCACGGTTTCAGTGTGGACATACCTTAGGGTTATAGCTTTAAAGCTGAGGTCTTCCAGTCTGTGTTCAATTATTTTCCAAGTTGTAAAGGAATGTGTGAGTGTAACATTACACAATGTGCAGGGTGATTATGTGATGTTCTAGAACAGAAACATTTTTAGAACATGTCTGAGAAATGTATATTGTTGTTATTTGAGGATTACAACATTCATAGTTGTTTTTTTTCTTTTATGCAGTTTTTGAGGACAGGAATTGTAACCATACCCTGTGCATTGAGAAGATCCACAGGCTGGAGGAGCAGCAGAAGGAGAGAGGTGTGTTGATTACTTTGTCTATTTTGGTAAATGAAATATATCTGATCCTTGTTACAGGCTCATATTTTTGACATTACCATGTATATTACTTATAATGCAGGAAAACCCATCATGCATCAGTAAGGTAAGTATAATGCTCAAATAATACCTTTACTTACTAGTCTGATTCAACTAAAATATGTTTAAATATCATTTAGTAGCAAGCCATGTTTTCTGAAGATAGTTTTTGAAATGTGGGCCACAGCGTAAATGACAGTCCGTTACATGTAACTGTCATGCTGATGATAATGTGGATGTTTCACATACATGTTTATAGTGTTTTGTCTATAGGTGAAAATGTGGTTCTCAGGGACTGCTCTGTTGTGTATGGCCTGCCTTTTCACATACTGAATGGGTGTAAGTTCTGCCAGTGTTCACACTGTCATTGGTACTCTGTGTTGCATGGCCTTCATTTCAGTAGTGGGATCGCATCTGCCTACAACACATTTGATAGTTTTGTTAAAACATATTTGTATCCTGTGTTTGGGGATACTTGCACACATAGGCATTTTTGTGCACTGTTTCATAATCAGCAAGCATCATCAGAATATTTGTATTTTCCAGGGCAGTGGTTGCTAATAAATGCATTTAGGTCATGCATACATTTGTAGACAGATAATAATGTCTGTAAAACATATACTAGATCCTCATGTATCTCAGGCTGTCACTGTGTTTATGATTGAACATTACTACCATTTGGGTGTGTTGCAGTCCTGAAACTGATGTGGTGTCAGCCAGTGACCATGCTGCCTGGATCACTTGTTTGTCATATGGCTTTTATATTTTCCAAAGTATTGTCATCTCACTCTGTCTGCATTATAACACTGTTAGTTGGTGGATGTTCATGCGACTTGTTACATGCACAGACACATGGAATACATTTGACATTCACACACAGTCATAACTGTTCAGAGGACACATGCAAGGGAAAATAATGGAAATACTGATATCCTGTCAGACACTCAGCTGGACAGTTTACTGAGGCAGACATTACTATTAAAAAGTACACGTCCCAGTGCTACTATTACGTTGTCATTTTTCCATATTTTTTTAAATTACAGTTATGTAAATGTTGCCTGATGCAGTATCAGGGCATGCTTCTCTTCAAATTTCAGGATATGTTAAGTGTGCTTGCTTTGCATATAGTTTTGATGCTTAATTCTGGTTAATAAACAACTGTTTAGGTCATGTCATGATTTCCACCGGTGAGCTGTGTTATGCATGCAGTTGAACAACTTTGAGTAAGCTGCTTACATCTGGTGATGGATATAGTGTCCCTGACATATTCTGTTACTGAAAATGTACATAAATGTAGATAATGGGGCATAGGGAAGGTGTTTTCAATGAGACCTTCAATGTATACTAATACCCCATCTCTCTCATATTCTGATCTTCTGAACTCACATGAGGATGGTATGTTACTTAATATCTCCTTGACTGCAGATGTGCACATCAGTTTCAGTTTACTGTCCGCTATGATTTTTGCAGGAATGTGTGGCATGAAAGGCAATTGTTTTTCATTGTTATGGTTTTGATTACTAACATACATTGCACATGGTGTCAGAGTGGACTAAGGTCATAATGTATTGTAAGGTGTCATAAGGACTGTTTTCTGACTGTCTACAGTGGGTATGTTATGGTATGTGCTATGTGTGATGCATTTATGGGGACAGCCTGAGAGATCATTTGTGATGTTCATCTCCATCAGGATGGTCCCCCAGGTCTGTAAGTATTGTCTGTGGAATCCAGCTGTGTAATACTGCCACCATGCCGTTTGCCATATCAGTGAATGAACTGTATATGCACTCTTGTGCATGTATACCATCTTGCTGCCATGCTTATTTGTTACAGGTCCAAATCAAAGTGGCTTCAGCTGCTACCATTTTAACCCTCATATATTTGGAACTGGTTATCCTGGCTATCCATTGCTCATTCATGGGATTTAGAATTTTCCCCAATTGAATCTGAAAGGCTTTGGACCAATTACACTCCAGGCCTAAGACAGACCAAAAGCCTTTAGAAATTGGGATACTTGATAGGTGAATCATGTCAAACCTATTAGTAGATAACATGTAATCATCAGCAAACTAATGAAAATACTTATGTTCACACTCAATATTCTGCATAACAAGTTGAACCCACTGTGCCGATACGTCCATAACCTAAATAAAAAGCAGAGGAGACAGGGCACATCCCTGCCATGTGCCCCTATATAAGCAGACCTCCTCCTTTAATTGCTCATTAATTATCAACTGGCATCTATTTAAAGGGCAGATACCCAGTTTAACAACTGAAAACAAAAAACAAGTGTGGTTCACACTGTGCCACTCACATAAAACACAAAGCTGAACCTGATTCTCCTGTAAAATATCCCTATGTCAGCAGACCATTGTGTATATGTTTTAGAGACTGTATATGTTTTAGACATCAATAGAACTTACCCAAGGGGGCATGGTTGCATGTTGAACAACTCAAGCAGGTAGTGATAAGGTGGACCAAAGGTTTGGGTTTTGGTGATCTTCTGGAAGAATTGGATTGATGAGGGAAACTAGTTACCTAGGGTTATATTAAGGAAAAAACTGTAAATTCAAATTCACATGCAGTAGGTAGTACAGAATTTTGATCTTTTGCAAATATGGGAATGAGATGGATAATCTAATGACCAAATGGAGGGTCTCTGAGGCTACTGAGTTTTCATCAACTGAGTGGTGAGACAGGCCTTCCTTTGGGATCATTACATGTGTAGAACCATGAGGTAAATTTCTATTACAGTGTGGGGGTTAGAATAGATAAATGTTGGAGATATGGTGAAGGAGACCCTGGTATTATACATTTGTTTTCAAGTTGTCCCTCCATCAGGTAATTTTTGGATGTGTGTATAACACAGTGGGGAAAGATGTTTGGAAAACTTGTCTCTGCCACATGGAAGTTTTTTGTCTGTTAACTACTGAGGTCAAAGATGTGAGGTGATCAGAGGTAAGCAAGAGTATTATACTTCAAACAGAAGGGTGGATTTGGGGTTGAATAACAAAGAACTGGAGAAAGACTTGAGTTGCAGATTCAATGTTATAAGGATTAATAATATTACAGCATATCACCACCCACTATGTGTTCAAGAATATAGGCTGAAAAAACATCAGATTAAGATGATGTGGGAAAAGGTTAGAAAGTTCTTTTAGGTAGAAGATTAAGGGTTACTATTAGGACTAGTGTTCCTAATATCATATGTTGATACAATGGTAATGGATTTGCGGTGTGCTGTACATATATTTGTAGCAAGAAGTTTGTTGCAGATTAAAAAAAAATGTGTATATATTTTTTTTACTAAAATGAGAGGAATGATGGTTGGCAAGGAGCAGGGATGGTCTTTACCTGTCATCACTAAGCTTTCAAATATTAGCCAAAACATTATCCATCCCTACAGTGCCTTTTTTAGGGATTGTTAAACCAACAAACCTTCCAGGATAGCAAAAGCTACTCAGGACAAGCAAAAGGTCTTACTGCTCAGTGCTAGAAGTCGCAGCAATAAACTGCACTCTCTAGCAGTGCTCCTCACCTGGGAGAATACTGACATCTGTGCAGTTACTAAAACATGGCTCAAAGCCATGGAAAACACTTTGACTGTGGATGGCTATATCACCTTTCATACATTCTGACCACCCACTGAACAAAAAAGAGCAAAAGGTGGAGCTGTATCTGTCTACATAAAGGATTAGCACACATCAAGGCTGGTCAAACAATATGACATGATTGAGCTATTCCACATCTAATTAACCATGGGTAAAATCCATTACCATATTCTTGCTAGTTACAGATCCACCACCATGAACCAGGAAACCCATGCTTATTTACATTTGATAACCGGGTACTTTCTGACTGGGCCAGAAGCCCATTTTCAGTGAAGACCCGGGGAGAAAAGCTCCAAGGACAATTACATAATTATACATTTCAACATATGACAATTACAGTAGGAGTTCAAATGCAAGTTTCTTGAAATTGTATCTAAAAGCATATATCAATTGTAGTACAATAAGCTTATACTATTCATACAGACAAAACATATATATATATATATATATATATATATATATATATATATATATTTTTTTTTTTTTCAGGATTAAAAATATCACAAACTGAAGCTAAGAAGGCTCAGTTGCCAACAAATATTGACAATGAGTGGTGGGGAGAAGGAAGTTAAACAGCAAGGGGTTAAATTAGTTAGCCTGTTGATGAATATGAGCAAAGCTATGTTTGGTGAAGTATTCCTTTAGGGACTGTTTAAACAAATGTGTATCAGTGATGTATAGAATATGCTGAGGTAGAGAATTCCAGTGTTTGACAATGATATGTGAGTATGAGGAGATACCGTGATAGTTTTGGGTTTTGTTAACCTTCAACAATAGTTTATCAGCAAACCTAAGAGATTTTAGGCTAGTGTATACCTTATGCCTGAAGTTACTATAATCACTCACCATTCAGTCTAGTACTATTCTCATGAGAGATTTTGACTACAAATCCATTAACTGGAAGGCATACATGATTACAAACATGAAGGCCCAAAGATTTATTTGACTTTGTAAACACAAATTCTCTAGAGCATGTAACCCACAAGGGGTATGAATATCATAGACCTGGTACTCTCAAATATGGGTGAGTGCTGCACCCCCCTAAGTGTGATGTCTTCATTGGTAAGATCAGATCACAAAGTGGTCTCCCTTCAAACAAAGGTATGGTCTCCCTTGAAACAAAGGTAAAACTAGACCCTTTCCTAACTCCAAAAACTTTAAGAACTTTTCTAAGGCATACTACCTCCTATTTTGTGACTGAATAGCTAGTTTCCAAGTTCCCCCAAACCCAGAAAATACAGGCCCTGTACTACCATATAAACAACTGCATAGAAATGGCAGTACTATTCCGAAATAAGTCCAGGTCAAACCGCAAAAACAAGTCACAACAAAAGAAAGAAAATCCTGCCAAGATGTAATAGGGAATGTGCACAGCAGAACAAAAGTCCCTCATTATTCTAAGCAAGTGAATCAGGGAACTAGTCAAGATTCTGAAAGCAGACTTTAAGGCAAAAATAGCCTCTGAGGCTAAGGATAACAATAAGGCATTTTTCAGTTATGTACAGTCTTAAGGGCAGCACCCAACACAGAATTAGTTTTGGATGGCATCACCTATACTCAGCCAGAAGATGTAGAAAATCTGCCAGCTGATAAATTCAGCTCAAATTTTACCTCCTTAGCACCCCAGTTCTCCCCCAAGAAATATACCATCCATCACACCCCCACCAGTTATAACTAAAGAACAGGTTGCTACTCTGCTCTCTAAAGCTAAAAGCATGGGTTCAGTCAGGCCCAATGATATACTAGGTTGCCTCTTAAACAGCTTGAATCAGAACCTATCAGGCCCATTGGGATGCCTATTCAACCACAGCATTCAGACTGGCTTTGTCCCAACATAGTAGAGGAAAACAGTGGTCATCTCTCAGCACAAAGGGAGGTCATCAACTGTCTTGGATAATTCCAGACCCATAAGTTTGACTAGTCTTATAGATCAGTCCATGGAAAGAATGCTCATGGACCTGAAAATAATGACATAGGAAAGCTCTGAACATTGGAACCAACCCAATTTGGCTTTGTCAAAGGCAGGTCATATCTACTAAATCTGGTGGACTTTTTTGAAAAAGTTACTAGGGCATGGATGAGGGTAAAATAGTGCATACCACTTACCTTGACCTGGCCAAGGCATTCGACATTATCCCACACTCAGGTATTATGAATAAACTCTCAAAACTGGGCATAAATCCCTCTGTCACCAGAGAGATAGCCAATTGGTGCACATACATGACACAGGCCAATTACTAGTGGTAAGTTACAGGGTTCAGTGCTACCTGTTCAGAATATACTTTTGTGAATTCAAGGTTAATATGGAAGGCCTCGGGATAACAATGTTTGCTGATGACTGCAAGCTGAGTGCAATCACTGAATGCCCTAATGATGTAGATAGCATTCAGGAGAGCCTAAATCAGATAAATGACTGGTGTAAGACCCATGGCCTAAAACTAAATGCAAAGAAATGCATTATCATACCCTTAGGGAAGCCAAAGACCCCTGCAAGTTACAACATTAATAGCAAAACCCTACGAGTAGACTCAGAAGTGAGGTATCCTGAATTTTGACTGGCATCTGCCTACACTGGTGATAAAGTCATTCTGTGTGGCACAGCTTATAAATAAAGGATTGGAATCTAGATCTAAGTAAGTTATAGTCCTACTGTACTCAGCCCTCATTAGACCAATAATCAAGTACAATGCTCCATTTTGCATGTACTTGACTGGGCACTCACAACAGCTGGAGTGACCCCAGAGGTTCCTCACAAAGAAAATGCAGGATGTTAACAGCATGTCATATGCAGATAGACTAAAAGCCCTATCCCTTTACTTTGTCTCCTACTGACTCTTAAGGGGTGACCTATGCCTAAACTACAAGGTACTTACAAATCCAGCTCTAATGGAGCTGCTGGGTCACACAATCTAGGGATCAAAACCTAGTCAATGACTCAGACAAAATAAGCTGGAGAAACAGATATGTGGCACAGAGATTACCCCTTCTTTGGAACAGGCTTGCTATTCACGTTAAACAGAGCTCTTCCCTAGTCCCTTTTAAATGTAACTTGGATCAATGGATGGGGAATCACAGATTCACCCAGGGGTAGTGCCTGTATCCCTTATGGACAGGGGCAATCTGTAAAAATACTCAAGGCATATGTGCAAACCTATACCATCTTCTTGCCTAAAGTGGTCACATATTGGGTAAAGTCAGGTTATATTGCCTAGGCTTGTAAGGGCTCTTAAACCATTAGCCTAGCAAACTCCTATAAACATATGAAAAAACAGGACCTGATTAGCTGGGGAAGGAGTGAATGTGTGTCATGCATCTGGCATGCCATAGTTGGTGTGCCAGTAGAAGGAGAAGAGGTTTTTTTTTTGTTCTTAACTTCAAGATCTGAAGGGTAGGGGTTTTGTTTCAGGTACTGGCACAAGAAGCTGGTTGACCCAGTTGTGTTTTTGCAGTCAATAACAGTCATTCATTAGTTAAAGATGAAGTTACTAGTTACTAAATTAAACAATTATCTCTAGCCTTCAGTACCATCCCCTTAGTTTTCTGCAAGGCAGTGCAGCAATGCAGTGTATTGAGAATGGAGCCCTACAATACGAAAGGCATATTCAAGCTTTGATAGTTATTCATTGATTACAATTGCCATATAGTTTAAAATAATAAAAGATGAGATATTCCATATGATACTTTCAAAGAAACTTTATAGTCATTTAGGACCACACAAGTGCAGCCTAAATAAAATTACAAATGTCAGCTCATGAGAGAAATGCAGTGCAAATAATATAGATAGAGCAGTATCAGAGAATAACTTAAGAAATAAAATAACAACATGTATGACATCTAAGAAGTAGTTCACATTGCATAAACACACTCAATACCTATTATACAATGATAAATAATAAATGAAAAATAAATACCCACCACCAAGCCTGTTCACCTTTAAAATAGAGAATAAATAGGGACTAGTGAATAGCAGCTGTTTAGTTATTGTATTGCTATAGGTTGTTAAAATTACTTCAGTGATTTGCTCTTCTGTATGCTTGGTAACTAGGGATGGTAGGTAACTATGATAAATAATACTCATGTTTTGCATCTGGGAGATATAAGGTGCATGGCTGCACAAATACAAAATGGGAAATTTCATATATTTCAGACGATACAATTACAAAATATGAAATGCCATGTGCTTTCATGGGCAGAAGGAAATGAATGCAAAAACTACATTAATGTTTCATTTTAGCAGATATGCCTTACAGGGTAAAAACATAATTTATGTTTTCATTTATTTGCTGCATTTCCTTGCCAGGATAGTCAAGGTGGGCAGAAAGCTATTCCTTTTCAGTGGAGGCCTGATGAGAAAACCTCCAGAAAAATTCCAATAAGGAAAATAAAACAAAACATTCAAATCTCCTTATTCTCACCAGCAATCTTAGCATCCTGCTCCAATAAACATTTCCACAGTTGGAAATGTTATACCTCCAAACAAATAATTTGAGATCCCATAACAGCTCCCTATATTCAAGTCTCATCTCCCAAGAACCCGCCCAGGGGCTAATAGGTATCTGTCTGAGCACAAAAAAATGAAATTTACTCAAAGAACAGGACTTAACATGTGTATACAAGGCATTAGATTAATTAAAATGAGTTATATCATATATGTCCTCGTAGATAACGTTTTCTTAAAAATCTGTTTGTTTTTCCAACAATAAGCTGCACATAAGTGAGCAACTTCCCTACTATTACAATTAAAATGGCCTGAAGACCTAATGGCAACATCCCTAGCATCCAAATAAATGTCTGTCATATTACTCATGAACTCACATTCATTACAATAGCCAAACTTATAGGTCCCCAGCTTCTTATGACTACATAGAGGGTAATTATCTATATAGTTCTTAAATGAGTCTTTCAAATTTCTACCCCTTTTCTGTACAAAAGTAGGGGCTGTAGAGATAACATCCTTCAACTCAGGCATTTGACTTAAGACTCTCCAATATTTATTAATAATTTCTTCTATATCCCTAGACTGGGAATTAAAATACATGCAAAAGCTTTCTAAGGGATATGATCAGTTTTCTTATTGGAATATTGAAGCTCAAAATTCCCACCTAAAATATGTATACATTTAGTATTCCATTGATCAGTGATCTCAAGGTCTATCTGGTAGACCAAATCTGCTGTGTACCTTCTTTGTAAAAATCATTTTTTTAATAAAAACAATTTCTTGGACAAATTGGTGGTATTCTGAGGTCATTTGGGCTGCTCTAATGATTTGTCCTTTAATAATACCCTTTTTTTTGTGAAAAGGATGTTCTCTCGAATAATGTAAGTAAGAGTTGGAAAAAAGTATCCTTATGGTATACTTTAGAGTGAAACCTCCCCTCACTATAGTCTTTGTAATATGTGACATATAAATAATTAATACTCTCAAGATAATATTAATAATACATAATAAAAATGAGTAAATCTAAAAAATAGGTAGTTGTATGACTAATATAGTCCAGAAATTCTTCCAAGCTTTATACAGTACCTTTTCATAAAATACAGATGTCATCCAAAAATCAGGTATAAAAATTGCCAAAAGAGGCATACTGGGAATTTAAAATAAATTTGTTTTCTCAGTAGTATAATGCCAAATTAGCATATATGGGCACGCAACATTGTTTTTCAGTTTGGTTTCAGATATTACGTATCGGAGGATTTAATTGTGAGACTATTTAAGGGTTGGTTGCTGTTTACAAGTATGATACCTGAGGATAAAAACACGTAACTTGTAATTTTTTTATATTTATTTTATTAATAAAGTTTAACTTTGGAGCTCCTGCTGGTTTTGTCTGTGTGATTCTCGCAGTGGTAGTTCTTAGTTTTAGTTGTGTGAGTGGTAATTTTTTGGTTTCATATGACAATGCTCCTTTTTACTACAATCAATGCCCTTCCTTTACAATAAACTCTAATGACTGACATTGACTGAATATAAACCTCAGTGATTTACCAAATGTTTCTCTTGGTGTGGAGGATTGAGGTTACTGCCTCCACTAGCTAAGGTACAAGGTTTGCAGTACCTTCTTTACAGTCTCCATCATCTGCAAAGGAGCTGACTTGCATCAGGTCATGTAGTATGCATTTTTTGGAGTGATGATCCAATCCATTTGATCTTCAGCATCCAGTATGTAGTCATTGTTGCATATTACTGTCTTCTCTACAAGATCAGATTGTAAAGAATTTTTATATTTAGTTGAAAAATGTTACTGTGACAACTGGTGCAGAGGACTAAAACTCAGACTTGTTAATGAGCTGCTTTCTGTGGCAAGGGTGCAGAGTTTGAATCTTTCCATAATCATTTACTTACTGCATGACATTGAGCAATGTACTTGACTATACAGTGATTTACAGCAATTGGGAATTTGGGCTAGGCTCCTTAAAAGTCTCCAGGGCAGCATGACTAGTAACTATAAATCTGTTGTCATTGTTTGCCATTCCCTATTGCATAGCTGATCTCGTTTAGGAAATGTGATAGCAATATAACCAACACATCAATTTTTTTACCAACCTTTGCATTAATAATAGTTTTACTTCAGCAGAGATTGTACAAATTGACTTAATATATGTTATCAGATGATTAATATTTGCTGTGCTCTTAAATATACTTCTATTTAAACTGTGCTGCACATTGCTGGATCTTAATGCACAATGCTATTGATCTGTATACAGTGTTATGTAGTTCCTCCAAAGCTATCAATAAACTACATGTAATTTTTGGTTAGTCTTAAAAATAGTGGGTGTACAAAGTTAACAAAGCAGCTATAACTGCTGGTGACTGGAGCTTTCTGTGGAGCAAAGCACATTGAGTGCTTATCTGACCATTTTTGCAGTCTTTAAATTGGCTTTGCAGGACTAGCCTGTGTGTGTGTGTGTGTGTGTGTGTGTGTGTGTGTGTGTGTGTGTGTGTGTGTGTGTGTGTGTGTGTGTGAATTATGATGGAATACTTTTACTAATGTGTATTTGTATGTGAAACAAATCTGAAATATGTAACTTTTGTCATCATTATTATTTTTTGACCAGACATATGAAAGGGATGCAGTCAGCTATACAGCTATAATTGCTGGTTTGGGGGGGGGGGATGCCTGTAGATAATAATGACAGACCCTGCTGAGCTGATAAAAGTTAGTCATTAGTCTATCCTTGCAGGACTAGTGTCCATTTATGTAAAACAAACTGGAATAATTTTACTGTGGCTATTTTTATCACAATCAGATATCTGATGTGTTCACGGACTATAAAGTGACTGTAATTGTTGAGTATAGAATAAGATATTGGTAGATTATAACAACAGCAGTCTCAGTGGCATTTTATGGTTGAAATGTTCAGAAATGGGTAATTTTGCCATTACTGGTTTATACATATTGCAACTGCCAATTTAAAACTCACTCTGTCTAATAAAAAATCAAAATGTCACTTGAATAACAGGAAGACTGAAAACACAAATGTTAGTTTAGTGTTTCATTTTTAATTTACTTCCAGAACTTCATCAGAACAAGAAAAAACACAAAATAATTTTTTAAAGGATTAAAAACAATCACATTATATGGCCTGACCAATCCATCAGCAACTATAAATAAATTAATAAATAAAGAATAAATACAACAGACTTGCTACAATCTATGTAATACTTAAATATCAATGAAATAAAATATAAACAGAATAAAATATTAATATTTAAATATGAAATAGTTTAAGAAAACATTTATTGTTAATAATTTCATTGAGTTCAGGTGGTTTGACAGCCTTTAAAATTAATTGCCACCAGACGTCTTTGCACTCCAAAAGAGTTTTCAAATCATCACCATAATGAATGCTGTCAAGTTAATTAAGAACAAAGAAAGAAAACTTCTTACAAGAAGCACAATATATTGCTTGTTTTGCCAAAGCATTATTAGCATCATTATTTTTTATTTTCAACAAATGCTCACAGACTTTCTGTGAGAGCTTTCTCTTTGTTTAACTTGCATATAAGATCTCACAGGAACCACATGTGGCCAAATATACAACAGCTTCTGAATGACAGGTAAATCTCCTCTTTGCAATAATCTAAACTATTAAAAAGAATTATGACCATTATAAATATGCCTACATTGTGTAAAGACAAATGCCCCATTACGTGTATTATCTTGTCTTAATATCAAGGTGATGCAATCTTTCAACTAAACATTTAAATTAATATAACTTTTATGTGTAAAAATGAGTTTATCACCTAAAGCTCTCATTAAATCCTGGTCGACAGTGACAATTTTCCAATTATCGACTAATATATTTTTTTATACATAGAGATGCAATCAACTATGTAGCTATAACTGATGGGTTTAGGGGAATGTCTGCAGATAAAAATGACTGACGCTGCTGAACTGACAAAAGTTAGTCATTAGTCTGTCTTTGCAGGACTAGTGTCCATTTGTGTAAAGCAAATTAGAATACACTTGCTGAGTAAGGACATTTTTATCACAAATAGGTATGTGATGCATTCACAGTTTATAAAGCAGATGTAATTGCTGAGTATAGATATTAGTGGATTATAATGACAGCAGTTTGAGTAGCCTTTTATGATTTAAATGTTCTGGAATGGGTACTTTAGTCATTATTGGTTCACACATTTTAACAACCACCAATCTAAAATGCAGTCTGTCAAATATTGCAATTTGTATACAAGAAATGTAATATAAAGCAATCAGGAAGGTGATTCAAAGAACCATGCATTTATGCATGGTCCAAAAAATTTATGCTAGGGAGGGGGCATGGTTTAAAACCAGCCTGGAATGCGAGGTACACTTAATCAGGCACAGTCCACATGCATTTTCAATAAATAAGCGTTTCTTTTAATTTTCAATTATTATGAGTTTCAAGGGGAGTAAAGTTTACTGTTGTTCACGCGTAGTCTGTTTTTAGAGTGAGATTGATTTGCTTAACAGTCTCTGCTCTGAATTTTGAAATAATATGTTTTAATTAAATCTAAATCTCTGTAATGGTTGCAAAAGCAAAGAAGAAAATACTCAGCACACTGACACATTTGAACAATGTTTATAGTAACTGTGGAAAGATAGACAAGTAATGAGACAATGCAATGGTTGTGAGGGTGCGTGGGTGGATAGAGGAACTAGTTGATTACCCTGATGATGAGTTTGAGGTGGAAACACCCATCATGTTTTTGGGAGGTGGAGTTTACCCCACAGATAAAGCATGCAAACCTCACATAGGCATCAGCTGGAGTTCAGGATCAAACCTTGTGCTTTGTGCATGGGAAGCTAAGACCTTGACCATTATGCCAACTGTGTATGCCATCCACTTCTGAGCTGCATCCTGTCAGTGAACCTATATTGAGTATAGCAATCCTTAGTTCATGTTTAGCAAGTTGATTGGTTATACGTCCAGCTTTCACTCAACAGAGCTACCCTAGTTAACCCTAATATCTGTACAACTGGGCTCCATCTGGCCAGCAGGTTTGTTGACTCAGGGCTGCTGGGCTTTATGTTGGACACACACTGGCCAACAGTGGCAAACAGAACCCTCCCACCATTGGTTATGGTCCCTGGTATAGGTCAGAGTAGGCTGGGTCCTCAACCCACTGGCAAATACTCTTGCCCATTTTTGGTGACATTAGGCAACATGACCAAATCAGTGCAGACATTGCTTGCAGTCTGTAATCTGGGTTTTGCTATTTAGAGGATATTGTGCACCACAACTGATGCCTAAAGTTGTTGGTCCATACAACTCTTCTTCTGACAGGCACTGCCTAGACCACCTATTACCCCATTCTTGAGTAAGTTTGAAGTGGGAACACCCAGCACATTTCTGGGTGGAACCCACCAGACACATAGACAGAACATGTAACCTCCACATGTGCATTGGCCAGAGGTCAGGTTCAAACCTTGCACCCATGAGCATGGAAGGCAAAGACCTTAACCATAATGACAAATGTGTGAGAACTGGGTTTATGATGAAATTGTATAAACATTGCTCCCCATGGTCCATGATTGAAAAACAGCAGATTTAACTGAGCCATCTCAAATGTAGCCATAGTAAAATCAGTATGAAATTTCCTATATCTCCTTGGAACAGCCTGATACATAAATCCAAATGGATATGCACTTAGTTTAGGACTTCAAACCTTTTCTCTAGTCCTAGTACTCTTGGATCTATACCCCTCATCACCTGCTATATGACCCTGCTACACAAACTACAAAGTTCGAGTTTTAAGGAATCCTACCAGGATCTAATGACAAATCTACCTATAGATCTCTTTGAAGTCCTGAATACCCTGGCAAATGTCTACAGCTGAGTATCCAATAATATTAGTATATCCATTTTACATGGTCTGTTATGTTTCCTATTTTCTGGCAATGCAGACTGACAGGTTACTGCCTTACAATCTGTCGAGAGGGCTAGGACTGTGTTGGAATGATATGCTCATGTAACAAGCTCATTTGAAATTAGCAAATAATGATCCCTGCAGGATTTCTGATCCAAGGGTTGAACAATAGTTTCTTTTCTTTCTTCTGGGTGAAGAATGTGCCAAATGCTGAGACTTTCTAAAGCAGGTGATGGTCAATCCCAAATTGAAGTCAGAGTGGTGTTAAAGTCACTTGAAGTTAATAACAGTAAATTATACTTAGAATTTGTTATAAAAGAATTAA
Source organism: Protopterus annectens (assembly GCF_019279795.1). NCBI lineage: Eukaryota > Metazoa > Chordata > Ceratodontiformes > Protopteridae > Protopterus > Protopterus annectens. The sequence goes on along the minus strand of NC_056731.1, from coordinate 1,731,073,488 downwards.
AAAAATCTTTAAGCTGAAAACATTATAACTATACACCTTTCTTACTGTAATAGGGTCATTAGGAGTATTAAAAAGAGACTCCTTCCATTCTGCCTTTGCCCATGTACTGCTCCAGCTTTGTCTATCTCAAGGCAGTTTTGAAATAAATGGCCATCCCTGCCTTGGCTTTGATATTCAGATTGAATATGCGTTACCTCGCCAACCAGGAAGTGTCTAATGGCACTGTTAAACTTCCTTGATATGTTGTACTCCTATGAAGAGATACTGGGCAGGATTCACGAAGGCTTGCACGGAGTGTAAGAGACGTGCAACACTCCATGCAAGCCTCGCGATCCAGGAACAGCCCTAAGCTCCGTGTAAGAGACCAGCTAAAACGTCTCTTACACGGACTGGGTGTGGACATGCTAAATACCTCACTTGCATCCAAAAGGTATGCAAATGAGGTATATTAGCGATCCACGAAGCAGAAACCAGTCCGTGTAGGAGACGTTTTAGCTGCAGAAATGTACTCAGTTGACAACTGAGTACATTTCTGCAAATTCCACAACGGAGCGATCTCCAAAAAAAGGTTGCATATGACTCAGGCAGCATGCCAATGGCCAAATATGTGGCCATTGGCAATACAACCCGATGCCAAAATGATAAAATTATATATTTTTAGTGCAGCCCCGCGCAAACAGGCTGCGCTGTATAAAAACATAAAAAAGAAGGTTATAAACCCACAAATGTGGCAAGAAATGGCAAGGATAACCACACCCCCATGTTGGTACCACAACAAGAAGCAGCATGGAATAGCCATGGTCAAATACCAATGGCTAAAACTGCCTCGCAGTATATAGCCTGCTGCAGACTACTGTCCTAATACCAGGAACAGCACCTGGCCTATGTCGGAATACATGAATATATCAAGCCCCCCCAAACCACATTATATTGCTTGACTGAAAATACCCAGGCATACACCGGTAGCATTGTACTAGCACTAACACAGTAGGAGAAAATTACCCAGATTCCAAAAACCAAAATGCCCAGGAACAATGTACTACTCCCACAAGAGGGGTAAGCATACTGGATGTGATAATCAGCAACATGTGTACTGGATGGCAAGATGAGAAGTGTACCCCTCACTGGTAAGACCAGACCATAGAGTAATCACACTGGATATACACACCCTGACCCCAGTCCCTGGCCAGAATACCACAGTGAAAAACATGTGTAAAGTATAGGTTGCAGCCCTCAAAACCAATGTTGACTCCACAAAAGGCCCTGTGCAAGTGCAGAATATGGGACACACCACAGAACATGTTATACAGGCATTCCATGAACACAGCCAGGAATGCTTGGAGTATGCAATCACAAATAACAACAACACACAATGCCATACACGCAGGCATCTGGCATGCTGGCCTCCAGCCATTACCAAACCATGCAAGAGAATGAGGAAGTTACGACATGATAGAGCAAACATAAAAAGGGAAGTAATCACTGACCAGTAGTATGGCAACAACATATGTCCACACATACAATCCACGAAGTCCAGCCACAACAAGTATAATCTGTGAATCTAGAAGCAATGTGATGCCAGTACGAAGTACACAGACAACCACAACACCCCCCAATAAATACAAACATATGTGATAGATGCATCCATGTATCCAAACCAGAGGTTGAGCTCCAACAACTCAGTACTGTCAACACTAGTCAGGAGGAGAAGGTAACCACATACACCACAAACCCAGTCCCACATAGACCTACCACAACTGTAAACTAAACACATAAACACAGACAAATATTCCCGGAGGCCTTAATTACAAACACACCACACCAACAGAAGCCTCCAAAGTAGATCACAAGCAACCACAACCTTCAAACATAGCACATGCAGCGAATAGTACGCAAAGCTGGTGTGCCAAACAGTCACAGGCCCGAAGGAGAAACAACATGCCTGATACAGTCGTAATAGGTATCTGTATAGGCAGACACACAGCTGTCCCACTCACCAGACTGAACAAGGGAAAGGGTAGAGTAAGCTGCTTGTAGGCTGCCACAAAATGCCACATAACACAAGTACGCAGGTCACCCCAAAGCAAGCAGAAATATGATGCACTCAATGTCCATGCTGGTGTGAATTACCTGAGATGTACCTCCCTGGTCAACATCAAATGAGACATGGATGGTCCCTCCAGGTATGTACCCCAGGGCGGGATGGATGACACTGGCTGTGTGCAGCATCCAACCCTCACCAAGAATGATGCCACAGTACAAACACAGAATGCTCATGTTTAACAGCTGGCACAGTTACAGCTGTCAGCCAAGAGGGTCTAATGTGTGTCTGCTTGAGATGTCAAGCATGACAAGCCATGCTGCTGTTACAGGGATGGCTGTCAGCTGTTACCCGTGTGCATCTGGATACTGGATAAGGCCTTTGCCGCCTCCATAGAGCCGTATGTAGGCAAGGCGAAAAAGACTACCCACCACCCTAGAAAACATAAGTGGTAGGAAACATAAGGGTAATGCTGACCAATGCCAGATGTGTAAACTGCAATATGCATGCCCCTGAGGCACTTCCCATTATGGAGAACATTGATGTCTGTCCAGTGACAGAAGCCTGCTGCAAGCCTAGTGATAGCACACCGGCACTACTAGGTTATACCACATATCATGTGTTATGGCCCCAACACCTGCACCAAAACATCAAAGGAGGGGGAGTATCCATATGCAGCACAGACACCCATATTACCAGGTAACTGACAATGCACAAAGCAGCAGACACCACCCATGTGCACATAACTGTAGTCAAAACTGCTGTACAGTATGTAGCATGTGACAGACCACACTCTCACACACAAGAACTCCACCCAGACATCCGAAGACACTGGACAGTATGAATGTCCCACCAAATACCAGGCAAGGTACACACAAAGTACCACATAGGTGTCAAACTATTATGTATGCAAGGAGTAATCAGGGACCTAGGGACACAGGTCGACATTAATCTGTCATGTGACAGCCACAATGCCAATGTGGCTATGAAGACTGTTGATACTGGACACCGTATCATGAAAGGATTCACATCAACATCAACAGAGGTCACTGTGCCGCTGTACTGTTCCCTTATCAGACCCATAATCTAGTACAATGACTCATATGGGATGTACCATGCGTGACACCTGCAGCGGTTCGGAAGACCTCATAGTTACCCCACCAACAGGATAAAGGGTGTGAAATATATGTCATATGCTGCCTGGCTGTAGACACCCCAGCTGACTGCAGTCACACACTGCCTACACAGAGGCATTGTATGTCTGTTGTACAAGGCCATGTCCAACACAGGAGTAATGGACATGCTACACCACAGAAAATCAAAGCCATTGGAGCTGTGAGAGTCACAGATGTCAACCTCAACACATAATGAAATAAGATGTGCTGGAGGGACAGATACATACCCATAGGCTCCCCACACCCAGAAACAGGATCCCAATCCATGGTAGGCAGAGCCCCTCAACAGGAATATTGCCAAGTGGATGGATGACCATACATGTATACTGGGGGTCCCCACTGTGTCACGACCAGACAGAGGCACAGTGAAGAACCTCATAAATGGCCATAATTGAACATAGCAAGGGGTGGTGAAAGACACACACACTCTAGCTAGGCTTACTAATGGCCTAGGGTGTCTAGCCTACTATGAACCCATGAACCTATGAAGATACAAAACGTACAGGACACTAAGGATAATCACAAGGCTTACCCAACTGATGGTAGGAACCACATTGGGCATCCACAGATATGCTCCGAATCACACAGATATTACAAACAACATACCAAACACACACACATATTGCTAACATACAACCTGTCAGGTGCAGTGCAAACACCCCCCCCCCGAGTGCAAAATACCTATCCCAGCAGATGGTCCCCTGACATTGCAGATGCTGAGGTAACAGCCATCATCTGCAAAGCAGAACACACAGCAGCAAAGGTATGTGATGGTGTCCTGTGCTGAGGCCAACATGGACCCCAAGAATAATGGAATGCCAAATCACACTACTGGCCAATGTCAGCCTTACCACAGGATATGTACCCAAAGAGCAGTGTACAACAACAGTGGTCCATCACAACAAAGGTGTTGCCTGAATGGATACTACAAACTACCACCCCAGGATCCTGACAAGCTTGTTCTGCACAGCTATGGAAAGGATCAGTATGTACCGCAGACAGAGGGCTAATGTGGACCTACTGATACTGGACCCTACACACTGTGGCTGTTGTAACTGCAGAACCGGCCCCTAAACATGTCTGACCCATTTGAAGCAGTCATTAAGGTCATTGATGAGGGCTATGTGGTCCACACAGCGTAGCTGGGCCGTGCGCATGCTTCTAGACAATACCGTACGTGTTCAGTATGGATATGTTCACCAGCTTAAATATACACCCCTATGTCAGTAGAGGGGTTGCAAAGCAGACCAAGGACAGAACTGACATGGTCAGACATGCCGCATCCATGTCAGACTACAAAGCGGATATGAGTGGCATCCCACAAAGCCTGGTCTTGCCCCCCCACCCCCGTTCTGTATACATGTCCCATAGGTATAGGCCAATATGGAAGGACTGTGACTGAGCATGTATGCAGAGGAGTACAAACAGCCCACCATATCCGATCCCCAGCTGACACAAGCAACCCACAAAAGGGCCACCTACAAACAGACAACTGTAGCCATAGCCATGTCAGCAAGCTAATTGCAGAACTGTGAATAGACAACCACCGTGGATATACAGTAAGTACCCACAAATTACCACACAGGTGTTAACCCATGAGGTACCTAACATGTAATGTGAGACCTGGGTACAAAAGGTGATAAATATCCTGCACTGGACAAACATGTGGCTGTAGTGTTCAGAAACATGTACCATATACCCACCCAAACATGAAGGCTGGCAGATGTAGATAAGGGGAACTCACTGTGGCTCTGCAGCCATCCTCCATCAGCATCACAACTGACTACAATAGCCCCTGTGGGATATACCGCAGCAGACACCTCCATCAACTGTAAAGTCCACAACAGTACCCGCCAGGGTAGCAAAGAGCATGAACAGATGCCATGTGTTGCCTGAGTAAACAAACTGCAGCTCCACACACCGCCATCCTTCCCAGCTACAGGAAAGCTGTGCCTGATGTATGAAGCCATGTCCAACCTGGAATGAATGAACATGTTGCACCTTGTACAATCTGAATGGCAGTGAGCTATGCACATGAGAGACCTGAACCCCAGCACTGACATACATAGGACAAGCTGTACAGAATGATCCATAACACAGAAGGCACCCGCACACTTCAGTAAACTCCTGGTACAGGTCAGCCAGAGTGCCACATATCGACACCCCTCAAGAGGCATCCTGATGAGTGTATGGGAGATGGTAGTCTACCCTGGGTATCACTGTTATGTCAGAGGTAGACGGAGGCACAGTATACTAACCATGACATATGTAATGGCAAACTCCAGTTACAATGTGTGTCGAAGGACAAACACACCCTGTGACTAGCATCAGAAATGGCCACGAACATCGCTAGTGTTTGCCAATGTCCACCCATGTTGTGGAATACACTAGCAATGTTGAACGAGCCTGGTGTAGGTAGTCCATATCTGAACATATTGCAACATGGTCATATGTGCACAACTGGCCCCTACACAGTCTGTTGTGCTCACTATGAAGATGTCAAGCAGTCATAGGACTAAAGCCCAGGATACTGTCCACCACAGTGAAAGTACCGAACCAGTACACTATACGGTACTACAGTGTTAGGACATTATGAAAGTATGTTGAGAACTGTCTGCAAAGTATCCCATGCAATTCCTGCAGGCACAGTATAATCCCTGTTGTGGCAGACATGAAGCAGTTGGCCAGTTAGTACACAACATGACACCCAACACACAATCATAAACGTGCGATATTGTCGAAGTTCACACACACCCAAATATGTGGTGGACTTCAGAGTGCAACATATGGAAAGCTCACACTGGGCATGCTCGCACACTTTGATAAATGAGGCATATGTCAGACAACATGCCATGGAAAGGCTGAACTGGGCATGCTCACACACTTAGGCCATATCTCCGTTTAGCAGTTGGCCACATATATCTGGTATTTGTACGTGTCAGTCCAGGAACCAACCACAACACAGCAATCAGCCCAGTGCACACAATAAATGACCACAGAGACATAAGTGATATAGTGGATCGCCGTCATATGCAAACATCTGCCACAGATACACAAGTTGGTCATAGGAACAGGGAATGCTATGGCAATAAAGACCTGCAAACAGTAGAACAGCACAACAAATATTGTGCATCCGACAATTGAACATATGGGTGTAGAGGTCAATATTAGGCTTCTTGCCCCAGGGAATGACAGCTCAGCCAGAGTGTGCTTGGCATCTGCATCCCCAGGATAGTAGGCTACTGTGCCACTGTAAAGTAGGTCACAGAAGGCAACATGTGAGGCTAGTGAACTGTGCCTCTGTCAAGCAGGGGCACCGTGGAGGTCTCAGGGATTGAATGTGCTAAGCCACAGCCATGTTGTCAGTGTGTGCTGTGAGAGGGTTGCCGAGGATCTCTGACAGTAGGTGTCCGTCAATAACAGACTGAGGGGAGCCCTATCTGCATTCTCTGGATGATTCCACTGTCAACACTGTGTTGTAATGAGTATGTGTGAATGAAGTGCCATGCTGGAACTGTCCACAGATGTCCTCCCTCTGTGGGCTACAGCTCTGCAATGTATTAGGTCACTCTGTCTGTTGAACGGCGCATATATGGCTGGTGTACAGCTGACAGGTATCTTGTTGTGGAGCAGTCATGGGTATATGTGGGATAGCATGACCAATGCAAACTGTACACATGCTCATAGGATGCAATTGTCAAGGATTATGCTGAGTGGCCAGTATAGTCCTCCAGCATGGGTCCTCTGAAGTCATCCACCCCAGTCTACACAAGTGTAGAGTCTGCTTGTGCTAAACACAGTTTGTGTGCAGTGACAACCTTGCCTGGGGTGGAGATGAGATATGGATGTCCAGGGAAAGGTGGGTATGGTCAGATATCAACAATGGTGGTCTACCTCTGGTGTGGAACAGTGAGTACCCACGTTGCAGATGGACAGGTGCAATATGTATTCACCCATGTGGCTGTGGTGTGTGGTTCTGCCATAGCACATGGACCCACAAATTGTAGTGGCTGTAGGGTAAAGTGGTAGAGGCCTGAGTAGTTCTCACACACAATATGCCTGTACCTGATGTTAACAAATGGAATGGTGTATGTGAATACCTGCATATCCTGGCACTGTTCCCAGGGAAGCTAAGTGTGTGTCCTGGATGTGGGTGTGGTGTTCTGGACTGGTTGTGTTGTGTGTTACAGGTCCTGTGGTCCCAAAGCATGGTATAGAACATAACCTGCCAGTGCGATGTGCATATCTGACCCTGACGTAGGTGGCTGCAAATGCATATATATGCTATCCCCCACCTGACAGGTAGTACTACATCTACATACCTCTGTAGAAATAAAGATGTCAGCACCCTAGAAATACTACAGGTGCAGAACAGATGCCCAGTAATTTGGATAGTGTGCTCTGCTAATGCGTCTCCCTCAAGTGTCATAATATAGTTAGGTAGGGGTTCGAATCCTGCAAATGCTCAGTGTGTGTGTGTGGGTGAGTGGAGTTTGTGTGTGTGAAAGGCTGTGAGAGGGAAATGTCCCTTTTGGCAACTGGGAGAACACATTACAGGATGCACACTCCCCTTTCTAAACACAGATGATGTCAGCACCCTATAAGTACAGCAGGAGAAGGGAAGCCTCCCAGTAATGCGAATAGCACGCTCTGCTAATGCGTCCGTCTCAAGTGTCATAACATAGTTAGGTAGTGGTTTGAATCCTGCAAATGGCAAGTGTGTGTGTTTGGATGAGGGGGGTTAGTGTATGCGTGCAAATTTGTGTGAGGGAAATGTCCCTTTTGGCAACTGGGAGAACACACTACAGGATGCACACTCCCCTTTCTAAACACAGATGATGTCAGCACCCTATAAGTACAGCAGGAGAAGGGAAGCCTCCAAGTAATGTGAATAGCGCGCTCTGCTAATGCGTCCGTCTCGAGTGTCATAACATAGTTAGGTAGTGATTTGAATCCTGCAAATAGCAAGTGTGTTTGGATGAGGGGGTTTAGTGTGTGTGTGTGTGTGTGTGCAAAATTGTGTGAGGAAAATGTCCCTTTTGGCAACTGGGAGAACACACTACAGGATGCACACTCCCCTTTCTAAACACAGATGATGTCAGCACCCTATAAGTACAGCAGGAGAAGGGAAGCCTCCCAGTAATGTGAATAGCGCACTCTGTGAATGTGTCTCTCCCGAGTATCGTAATGTAGTTAGGTAGGAGTTTGAAACCTGTAAATGGCATGTGTGTGTGTTTGGATGTGGGGAGTTTGTGTGTGTGCATTTCCGTATAAAAAACATGTTAGTTTTGGCAATCAGGAGATCACACTACCTGATGCACATTACCCTTTCAAAATACTGATGTTGTCAGCACCCTACAAGTACAGCCAGAGAAAAGGAACTATCTAGTAAACCGAATAGTGCACTTTGCTAATGCGTCTCTCTCACGTGTCATGACTTAGTTAGGTAGGGGAATGAATCCTGCAAATGGCAAGTGTGCATGTGTGTGGGGGTAGTAGGGTGTGTGTAAATGCAAGTATGACAGAACAGATCCTTTTGGCAAATACTACAATACACCAGATGCTGCATACTCCCCCAGTAAACACAGGGGATGTCACCACACTATCAGCACAGCCAAACAGGGCTAGTTGGCTAGTAATGCCAATAGTGTGCTCTGCTACTGTGTCTATTACCATTGTCAGAGTACAGATAGGTATGTTTTGGTAACCCACAACTGCCACGTGTGGTTGTGTCACACAGTATGACCTTGTGTGGGTTTGTACATAACAATGCATGCCATTGCCTAAACCAGCAATGGCATTGCACACATGATGTATGTGTGTGACACATACACATAAATACCTGTGACCTGCAGTAGTTACCATGTCTGACACATGCCTTGAGTGGATAAATGGTATTTGCAATGTATACCAATATGACTGTGTCTTACTGTGCAGGGTCCGCACGTGGTATGTCTCTATACAGTGTGGGTGTCTATGGTGAAATACCTACAGCAGGGGATACACAACTGGTCTGGGCCGTATAGTGTACATGTAATCGATGTACAGGTGCTGCATGTTCCCACCTGTTGTGGTAGTGGTAACATGTCATTCCACTGCAATTCAGTGACCACATGCTGTGAACCCTTCAACTAGTGTGTTGTAGCTACAGTAATGCTCACACACAATGTTTGGCTGGATGCAGTCCGGCCATATAAACACAGTTCTTGAGACTGTCATATTGCCAGTGTTGTTATGGAGGATAGGTGGTCTTCCTGTGTATGGGAGGGTTGTGTGTGCCAGGCTATGAACCATATGGCAGTCCAACACACTGTTAGCTGCACATGAGTAGGCCCTGATGGTTTGTGCTGTGCCAACAACCTGGAGGTGTGTGTATCTGTGTTACCTTGGGATACCACCCCCCTATCCATGTGTGTTAAATGTGTAGGGGACGACAGGCATGGTATGGGGCATAACCTGTCTGTGATGGGTAACACCTGTGAGCCATGAATCATGAATCTGGTACTGCACAGACATTGCAGTTCACCGTGCTGAGGGCAGTGTCTGGTGCATACATCTTCCGGTGTACACTGCTGTTGTTGTGTAGCAACACTGTTAGTGTCCTAACCTGTGTGATACCCATGGAGGTGGCTATGTAAACCATGTCCTGCAGCATAAGGCAGTATGTGTGTACCAAGGCGCTTTGCCATTATACATCGGGCCATGGGTGTCACGTGCAAGATGACCCTTGCACATCATTGTGGCTTCCCTAGCATGTAAGCACACGTTGACAGCCAGTGGATACCCTATGAATGACAGTGCAGACTGAGCATAATGTAGACATACAACACCCTTCCCACATATAGTGGTAGAATACCTGGTGAGGGTATGTTGGCAACCAACATCAGGCTCATACTGGCCTGTACCACATGCTGAGAGATCCATTCTATGCTCCCTATCATGTAGTCCAGGGAGGTATGTCTCAGGCAGCCATACTGGCATGGTCAATGAGTGAGTCATATGTGTCCATGCCTCTGACTGACCTGTATGCATGTGTTCTGTGGTGGACCATAGTGCCCCTGAGGCATATCACTGTGACCTTCACCAGATACAGCCTGTTGAGCGGGACCCCAGTGCAGCACACAAGACAGGTACCTGACACGTCTGTAGCAGGTGTGTTGTGTAGCCCTACAGGCTGTGAGTGTGTGGCACAGGGGATGTGCGTGTCATGTGTGGCATGTGCTCTGTTCCAACGGAACATATGCCTGTGTGCCAGCTGCGGAGGTGTGTGATGCCCAGGCAGGCTGCTATTCTGAGTCCCCACGTATGCCCCAGTGTGTTCAGCATGCTGTCAGTGAGTGTCAATGTCTGACTTGTATTGTAGTCACTGTAATATATTTTATTTATTTATTTATTTATCCTACATTTGTTGACTGGGATAGTCCGACTGGATGCATGTCCATTTCCAGGGGAGGCCCGTGTAGACAAGCTACGAGGGTAGCAGATACAGCATTACATAATACTAGCATTACATATTACAAACAGATTATTTACAGAGATTACATAAGTAAGCAAGTCAAATATGTTCCACAGGTTAATGTTAGTCCTGAGCACAAGTCAGGATTAAATTAAATTACACAGTAAAGTGGTTCACAGATTTTACACATTCGAGTTAGCCAGGCTTGATACATTGACATAGCCAGTTAAGTGACAAATGTTGTTTGAGTCTACTGTTAAATTGACCTAAGTTGGACAGTAGGGTAATATCAGCTGGAAGTGAGTTCCAGGATCTACTTACAGGGTTTGCAAAGGGAGAATCACCGGCTGTGTTATTAAACTTGCTAGTCTGAATTAGTAATTTGTTGGAGGATTGAAGCGGTCTAGGATTGTTATAGGGGGTGATAATATTTGAAGTGCAGGAGTATTGTCTGGATTATAGAGGATTTTATAGGCCATAATCAGTTGGTTATACTGTATTAGGCTGGGTATTGCAAGCCAACCAAGCTGATTTAGATTGATGCAATGATGTGTCCTAAAAGGCAGCCCAGTGGCAAACCTGGCAATGTGGTTGTAGCAAATTGAGTGTTTGTTAAGGACAGTCTTGTTCATATTCGAGAGTAGAGGGGATGCATACAGAAGGGTTGAAACAAGGTGTGAGCGAGCTATGGCACCTTTAGCTGGAGGGGCTAGGAAGGCTTTAATTCTGTAAAGTGACCCTAGTTTTCTATTGATGGCTTTGATAATCTGGTTAACATGTAGGTCACATTTCAGATTATTGTCTATGATGACACCTAATAGTTTAGTAGATGGGTCAGGGGAGATTATTGTGCCATCAGTTGATGTTATGGTAATGGTGAAAGCGGTAGACCTACGTGTTGGTGAAATAACAGCAGTTTCGTTTATTTGGGATTTAGGATCAGACAATGTTCAGAAAGCCAGTTTTCTATTGTATTAAAGGTGGTCTGGGTAGCTGACCATAACTCTACTGGAGATGTGGCTGAGCAGATCAGAGTAGAGTCTTCAGCATAATGGATACAGTGACTTTTGGGATGACAGTATAAAGGTCATTAATGAAGATGGAGAACAACAAGGGCCCTAGTATAGAGCCTTGTGGTACTCTGAGGGTGTTAGGTAGAAGGTTAGACAGTTTGTTCTGCCAGAGGCCAGCCTGCTGTCGACCATGCAGGTAGGATTGAAACCATTGGAAGGCTCCAGTATCTAGACAGTGTTTGCAGGGTGTGGAGTACAAGTTTGTGATCAACCATATCGTATGCCTTGGAAAGATCCAAAAAGAGGGCTGAGGATATATAATTAGTGTTGCAAGTATGGTTTATGGTGTTAGTAAAGGTTAGGAGGCCTGAAGTAGTGCTGTGATGAGGATGTAAGCCATGCTGAGTGTCTGCCATAATGCGATTTTGGATTAGGTGGTGCATGAATTGTCTATGACGAAAGTTTCCATAATCTTTGCAAGTGGAGAGAGTATAGCTATTGGCCTATAACTGGAGAATTCAGTAGAGCTGCCTCCTTTGTGAAGTGGGATTACATATGACATTTTCCACATGGTGGGAAAGTTAGATTCTACCATGGTTCCTTTGATTACCTTTGAGACGGGGTAAGCAATAGCATCATCTGGTTTTGATAGGTACTTGGCAGGGAGTTGATCAGCAGAAAGTGTAGAGGGTTTCACTGTTTCAATCAAGGTACGGAGAAGTGAAGTGGCGACTGGTTGGCAGCTGAACACAAGTAGGTTTCTAGGGGTGCTACTTTCAGGACCAGGGGAGCTAGGAGGTAGATGGCTAGCTAGGGCCTGAAATGTCTCAGTAAAGAACTGGTCAAAACTATCAGGAACATCTTCAGGGGTATTATCAATAGTAGCAGCAGGGATTGGGGTTGACGTTTGTCCAGGATGTAGTATATATGACATGCCACCTGACAGGGTATGGCATTACTGGGTTCAGAGAGACCAGTCCCCAGATTGGCTGTGTGATGGCATCCCACACATGTGTTGTATGTTCCTGGCCAAGGGTGATGGCTGACTGCATACATGTGGCAGCTGTGACATTGACACATGACTCACATAAACCACAACTGGACCATAGAGGCGATTCACAGGTTACCTTTGCACATGCTACCCTAGTAGTGTGATTGCCATGGTGAGTACCAACACATAGGGCCAATGGGGAACAACATACTGAAGGTGTGTATGTGTGGGTGTACCGCTACTGTTTCATAGCACTGACATATATGACTGCACACGTGAGTAAATGCCAGGTAAGACGTGTGCAATGTGTCACAGGCAACGTACATGCGTACAGGACAGACAGTGACGTTCTGTCATGTGTAAAGTTGACATACGTATCGTACGTTATGCAGATGTCACTAGAAGTCTACAGAAGCACTGTAACTCTGCATTGCAGGTGTAAGCAGTGTTCCAGGGAACCCCAAGCGAACATGCATGCAAACAAAGCTACAGTAAACAGGGCTGGAAGTAGTGCATTATACAACAAAGAAGGGGTAACAATAACAGTAAGTAACAATTCAGATATGTAGGCACTATCAACATGTATCCAGGAATACACAGCGCAGATGCCCATGGTAGAACTGATATTATGTCATACTTATTTGTGATTTGGATTACATTGGTGCTGCACACATATCTACATGCGCGAACATCCACATGGCATAGTCATTGTGGGCAACTTGACACCATTACTGTACATGTCCACCATTGCATATCACTACTTGCATTAGCTTTCCCCCTGTGCTACCCATGTATGCGGCTATCTGTTGACAACCTTACCACCGGCATGCAATTATGTGCAGCTGTTATACTTTGGTATGTACTATGGGTGCAGATAACAATTCAGGACATTCATACAGTGACTGCAGCAGGCATGCTGGGATAAACACACAGTCATAGCAGCACACTGTACTGTTACCAACATGATACTACTAATACACTTCTATGTAGTCACCCTGTGCATCACCAACATGTTTACCTGTTCCCGCAATGATGTTGGAGATTGCAGGAGGTGGCACAGTGTCATCATATGCACAGGGTGTGGATTAGGTATGCCTGAGTCAGCCACTGATACCACCAATTGACATGTGTGTGTATGTGTGTTGGTGAGGGGCAGCAGTACAGGGTGGGGCAGTGTTGGTGCAGTGTGTGCGTGTATGTGGTCGCCCTAGGTGTTAACATTTCGCATGTGTGTATGCACGCACGCAGTTCCACCTCATGGCTGCCATATACAGGAGTTTTTGAACAGCCACAGACTGCACCTGGCAGGCCATACAGATCAGTGTCTGTGTGCACGGACACGGTACCTGTGCCTGGCAGGGGTGCTACGGACCGTATCCAGTACTAAGCCAGACTGGGTACTGTCATCAGAAGCGGGAGTGTGTTGACTGGACACAAGTCCCTGTTGGGACTGTCCAGAGCCATGTGCACGTGGTCTCCTGGGGTGTTCTGATGACAGCACAGACCCAGCATTGCTGGGGCTGCTGCTGGCACTATGGGGGCGTGCGCGAGCCTGTTGTCGTCTGCGCCGACTGCCAGCTGCTGCTGCTGCCGGCATACAGCCACGTCAACGCTGCAAACGCCCACCATTGCCCTGGCTCATGGACATCTGGTTGTGGAACTGCTGTAATATGTCCCCACAATGTCTGTCTATGACATCGGTGAAGTTACGGATAACATCCGCAATGTCACACATACTGTCTGTCATGGCTGTGCGACATGCTCTCTGCTCCCTCAGACCCTGTCTGGTGTACCTTTCCATACGTGACTGTGCCTGCATGACAGTCCGAAACATAGCTGAGGTTGACAGACCTCTTTGGGCACGTCGGCCAGAGGCAGTATGCCCATGGATGCTCCCACGAGAACCCATGGGCAACTGTCTGTGTGGCACCATCGGAGGACCCTGCCCATGGCTGCTGTGTGGGGATGCATGTGCCACAGGTACCACATTACCCTGGTCTATGCCCACTGTATCCTGTCCATCACCTAGGGACAATGGTGACAAAGGATGTACAGGCAGGATGACTGTGCGCAATGATGGGGTTGACAGCTGTGTACTGTCAATTGGCTGACCAATGGCAGACCCTGACACACCTTCCTGTACCATTACACAAATATCATCATTACCAGTAGCCGTGGCACAGGATTCAGGTTCCCTGCTGCAGGTCACCAGAGCAGCCCCAGAACCTGTGGGAGGAAGACAGGAAACACAGTTTACAGTCTCCAGACATTATTACCAGTGATGCACTTATACACACATGCACACATGCACACATGGACACAGGCACACATGCACACATGGACACAGGCACACATGCAGACATGCACACGTGGACACATTCACACAGGCACACATGCACACATGCAAACATGCACACAGGCACACATGCACACATGCACACATGCAGACATGCACACGTGGACACATGCACATGTGGACACATGCACACATGCACACGTGGACACATGCACACATGGACACATGCACACATGCACACATGCACACGTGGTCACATGCACACATGGGCACATGCACACATGCACACATGCACACGTGGTAACGTGTACACATGCACACATGCACACGTGGACACAGGCACACATGCACACATGCACACATGCACACATGCACACGTGGACACAGTCACACATGCACAGATGTACACGTGGACACAGGCACACCTGCACACATGCACACATGCACACATGCACACATGGGCACAGGCACACCTGCACACATGCACACCCCGCAGTATACACACAGAGCACTACTGAGTTACACTACTGTTACTAGCATTATCTGGACTATTATAAGTTATGTTAAACACACTCACCAGCATGGATGGCCTGCCTTGCTGTAACCCTGGAGGGACCTGCAGAAATGATGAGATTAATGTCAGTGGGCACAACTGTGCCATTGATATTGCATATGATACAGTGTACAGAACAGTCAAGTGTACATATGGCATATTACCTGCACGGAACCAGCCTCCACCATAATGCAGGTGTACTGCTGTTGGTGTTCCGGGGCTGGAGCCACAACACTTAGGAGTAGCCACTCCAGTCTGGTGAGGGGGGGATGTGTGGCCACCCCACCTCCTGTGGCGACCTGTTGCCTGTGGATATCTGATGCACGCTGACGGACACTTCAGTTGAAATCACTGCATTGATGTTGTACCTGCTCATATGTCCTGTTATGCGTGCCAATATCATTTACCCTACGGACAAGGTCTTGCCACAGTGCAGCCCTCTCCTGCTGATTCTGACTGGTGCAGGAAAACAGGATGTCATACTCCCACACCAGGCTCTGGTGGATCTCATCATCTTCCGCCACAGAGTAGGCAGGTTTATGCTGACGCGCCATCTCCCTGGAAGAGAACACAAACAGGATATCAGCAGATCATGTCAGCAATATATGGCACACATACTATACATGATACTCATGTGTAGTGATATACTACTACTCCCATATGTTGCATGTGTGTGTGTCGTGGTGGATACACAGGTACATGGCCAGATATCAGTGCTCAGCCAACACCTGTGCAACAATACCTGCCACATTCCACACAACATAGTAGCATGCCCCATCAGTCAGCACACACTGACAGGTGCAATGCACAACCTCACTCTGGGGATTCATCCCAAGGTACTGTATGTGGGACACCATCCACTACTGTGATGTGGACAGACGTTACTCGGCCTGGATATACATATCCCACCACCACCACCAGCACAGTAGACTACTTTGATATGTATGTGATTAGACAGTTAATCACTTGCTGGGACTGAGATGGTATCCATGCAGCACACTGGGCCAGTGGAAGCCACAAGCCACACTGCTGACCCATTTGCAAATGCTTACCACGGACATGCCACAGATTGCATGGAACTTGCACACACATTTCTAACCCAGACCCTATGCACAAAGGTTAGGCATCCTGTCCGGTGGACCCCAGACAGAGGCAGATTGTATAACAATAGCAGGAGGCTACGGCAGGACAGAGCACATTCACATTAAGGGAAGGCATCTGTGGTCAGCACTGGTACTACGCTACGGTCCGTCATAACAATGGCCACGGCCTACTCTGGGAGGGAAATGGACACAAACACTATGGATGTCAACAAGGCCTTCTTCAGTTATGTTACACATATGGACCACATGCCTCAGATATGCTCTGTGTTAATACACACCTACTTAACATTCACCAAACACACGGATATTGGCAACAATCTTGCAGACATGTTCGGTGCACGTATCCCCCTCCTTCTCCCCCACCAGTTGAAATATTTATCACAGCTGAATGTAACCTCCCTATCATCTCACATGTACAGGTGAGGGCCACCCTCAGCAGAGAAGAACACACAGCATCACTGTGACCTCATGGTATCCCTGGATGTGTGCTACCTGCACTCTGAGAGGACATACAACCGCATATAACACTGATAATTTATCTTGGCCATACTACAGGATATGTACCTGGACAGTGGCATACAGCAACAGTGGTCCCACACCACTAAGGGGGCACCTCGACTGACCCTGGGAATTACCACATCATATGCATAACGGGCCTGGTCTGCTAAGCTATGGAATTATGCAGTATGGGATGCATATGCAGTGATATCGGGTACCTGCAGACACTTGTTCCCAGCCAGTGTGCCTTTGGGATGGGCTGATCCTGCCTTTTGAACCTGGCTGACCTTTCAAAGCAGTCACTACAGCCATTGCTGGGCCAACACACAGACAACTGCTGCCAGGATCATGGCCTAAGACTGATTGACATGTAATGTATGGTCATCCCCTTTTGGTGGAACTACGTACACACAACATATCACATGGACATACCTATGGATACAGACCTATGACACATTTGGAGGGTTCACAGTATGCACACTATTAACCTGCTACTTTGCATTACCTGTGTTTGTCGCAGCTGGTTGTATTACCACTGCTTCTGCTTGCTGCTGCTACTGTCAGTGCTGACAGCTTCGGGTGACAGAGTCACAGTGTATAATTTTTTTTTTTTGCTCTCTCTCTCTCTCTCTCTCTCTCTCTCACACACTTCTCGCTCTCCCTCTGTCTGCTTACAGACAGTGCACTTCTCGCTCTCCCTCTGTCTGCTTACAGACAGTGCAATGAATGTATTGCATGTGTGGAGTGTTAGCACTGGATGCTTTTGTAGGTATCTGCATAGGTCCATGTGATGGCCTCTGCACCAATTGTAAGCCAGCATTTGCTAATTGCATACAGCCAGTTGTGTACTGATTGCAGTTCTCACTATGATTTCAGGTCAGTGCTATAAAAGGGCATGTGGGATAGGCATTGCCCTTTCAGATTGTGAGGGCGGGGACCATGCTGGTATGCTGTGGACAGTGTTCTGTGAGTGTAAAGGTTAGTATCTCTCTCATGATTCAGGCTGTGTTGTATATTCACATTTCTCCATTCCTCTCTCATGTTCCCTGTAGCAAGTGTGTATGCACAATGACTCCTACAACTATATATAGATATATATTTATATATATATATGTACATATACATACATTTATACATGTACTTTAACTGACCTTATTATCTACAAGCTACCAACTAGCATGGCTGTTTCTGTTCACACACTACTATTATGGAAATCCAGTAGTTTTGACAGTAATTTTAAATGACATGCTTTGTGTACTACACATCCTATATTCCCTTTACATTCATCCCTACTATTACATGTTCTATTTATTTTAGCACAATGTTTTTGTATAAGAGTCATGGCTTAGTGGTAGGTCATACAGACTAGTGTTTCCAAGGTCCTGGGTTCGGGACTGACAGTGGGATTTTATTTTGCTTTTGAACTTAGTACAGGACCTGTCAATCAAAGTGACTAAGGCACTTTTAAGCAGTTGTAACCGGGTTAGCGCTGGTTTGCGTGGAGCTCACGCATGCGCTCTGGCGGTTAGCTCCGTGCACACACACGCACACCCACTTACAACCGCTTAACGGTGCTTACTCTGGCGCACACCTGCGCTATTTTCTTTGAAAGAAAAGAAAATGGGGAGACAGGAAAGTGGTGAAAAAGGGGTCACAAAGAGGGTAAGACAGTAGGGTAACAAGCTTGAGATTTGCAGGAGGGATGTAGGTAAGGCCCATAGCTGCCCATTTCTTCATCAGCAACAGCTGTGCATATGTATGTAATTTGGTGTGACATTTGAAACCTTCCACCCCTGAGAGAGGTGTCAGGACAACAATAATACTTGTTGTACAGCCAATTGTAATTGATAGATTCCATGTCCAGCAGACATGTGTGCGGAATGGGCAGCTATGTATGGGGCATCATTTTTTTGTGGGTACAGAGTGCCCTTTTTTTTTTTTTTTTTCAGGTGAGAGTGGTATGTCAGGTGAAGGAAGTCGGTACATTTCCGTGGACTCTGTCGTGGGTGTTTACTTTGGGAACTTTTCCTCTTCTGGAGGCGTGTCCGCTTACAGGGCTCGGCCTATGGACATGCCCCCTACTGTCTTACACGGACCGTGTTGGCCTTAAGTGTGATTCAGCATGCTCTCATGAATATGCAGAGCATGCTGACATCACTCCGTTTAACTGCAGCCTCCGTGTATGAGTTATAACTCTTACACGGAGGCTTCGTGAATCCTGCCCACTATATATGTTTTTTTTATACACACACATTTTTGTATATGTTTTTTACTATGAACTGATTCCACCTTAAACATCTTGGTAAGGTATATTTTGTTTTGATTGGTCTACCTATAGGGCGGGAATTTTTCAAATTTATTTAAGGCAGTTGATTTCTTTGTGATTTCACTACTCTGAAGATGCCCAAATGTATTAATGGGTGAAAGCGCTTAGTAGTGCATTTGTTTTTATGTTAAACAACTTTTATGGATTTTTTTGGTCTTCTGCATTATTAAACTTTTGTGCTGTTCCAATATACTGCTGGTTCTTCGGCTTGCGTTTTTCTGGGACCTGGACTTGGTTTACCTTGAAGACTAGAATAATTACTGCATACTCTTACCATAGTGCTCAAACCTAATTTAATCTACAATTATTATTTTTCTTTGAATTTATATGTGTATTTCCATGAGCAAAAACATTATTATATTCTGTTATTCTTCCTTAGCATCCTTTGCACCCTAGGTCCAAAATAGAAAGTCAGATATCTTGTATTTTCTCTGTTGTCAGCCTGTAGCAGTTTGTATATTCATGCAATGTAAAAATGTCTGTCTCTTGCAGATGATGATCTTTTAATTAATTAATCACAATCTTATTGTGAGAGAGTATGCCAAATTTGAGGCCATCCTCTCACAAACTCATCCTGTGAGCATCATTCACCTATACCACCCTTCATACATACTAATGCTAAATTACCATATTCTGAGGCAGGAAAAAAATCTGAGAACAAGTCTCAATGGTGTAGTAGGAACAAGGCCTGGTATAAACCAAGCACTCCAACAATGTTTTGGTGATAACACAGCGGGAAGTCATTATGAACTGACACATCCCAAACCCATTACATCAAAGCAATCAATGAACACAAATAGAAATATGTTAGTGATTGGTGACTCCATAATTAGGGACACTGGTTCTGTTCCCATGAGGCTAGAAAACATCAGGATGATAATAAGCTGTCTGTCATGAAATAAGATTGCCAACATTATAAGGGCCTGGAGGACTCATAAACCTGGCAAGCATGACTATGACATGGTGATAATCACTGTTGGGTTAGATGACCTGGCTTGCAAATCCCTGAGGGAAATGCATGAGATAAATGCATGGAGGCATCATAGAGCTATCTGTTAATGTTACAAATGCAAAAAAAAAGTGTAGTATTGAGAGGAATCCTTCCATCACCCAGAATGATGCCATAGTATAAAGAAAAAATGATTGGTTTCAATGATCAGTTAAATACCTGGTGTCATTCTAGGAAGAGCCAGTATGAGTTAGTATGAGATGCTTTCCAACCACATTTGCTTTACCAAGGACAGTTTGCACCTCTTATGCCAAGGTTTCCACATACTAGTATAAGGTTTTATTTTCAACATTGTGCCTTTTCAGAGAGGGTACATCTAGTGGACCTCCCCACCTATCTTTCTAAATAAACCAACCACTGGACAATATCAAGGTGGTTCTCCTTTATGTTAGAAGTCTAACCTACAAGCTGATGGATCTTGAGAACTTAATGCATTTAGAGCACATTCATGTATTTGTCATTACTGGAATGCACTACCAGAAAACATTACAATGGTTACATCATTAGCCCAGTTTAAAACAATACTAAAAATCCACTTATTCAATAAATGGCTGTGTCCTTGCTCTGCACCAGACTAACCTCTCCCTCTGACTATGTTACTACTTTGTTTCACTTACTAACAGATCGCTCCCCTCTGTCTATTCTGTTGACTATGTCTCTCTGCAAACTAACACTCCATAGTACTATAACATTGTAGAGCTGATGGCATATTAAGACTTGATAATTCAATTTCTTAGTAAACAGTGCTCAGAATTTGTGTAATTGTCATATTGGTCTCTCTATTTTTTATACAGAAAGGTTTAATGATGCAATGTCTCTCTGCTTATTGTTAATCTTCTGATTCTATTGATTAGGTTAAGAATTAGTGTGTGTTAGCTAAACTGTGATATTCTTTAACTAGTCTGTATGTAGAACTGCTTGTCCAAACTGTATCTAGATAGTATTTTAACTTCTGTGCCCTATATATATTGTATTTCTGTATGTTTCAATGTGGAGCTTTTCTATCCAGGCCTCCACTGAAAAAGAACATGTGTCCAGTTGGACTTTCCTGGTAAACAAATGTAAAATAAATATATTACAGAAACCCAGTTTAAAAACCAAGATAGTGTCTCCGTAGTTCCTGGGTTTTGTGCTTAGCATTTATTTAAATTGGATGGAAACTGTGATGATATATCCATATTTGTTAGAGACCAAATTATTTCAAGACAGATACCTAGAGACCTACAAGGAAAGCTTGTAGAGATAGATCACACTGAATAGGCTCAGATCACAGCATACTATCTGCCTGTGTCTCTTGTACCATCACTAAAGTATCCCCCTCACCGATCAGTTCAGAACACAATCACGTAGCCATCTCCATCAAGATCTCCAAACAATCAAAAGCACATATCACAGAATTCAAGAATTTTTAAGCACATATCTTCTACAATTCTACAATGGAATCTCCAAAATTCAGATATAATGGTTTCACTCAAAATGTTGTCACTGCAAAGAGTTATGCAGTCAAATTTTACTTGCACCAGGTTAAATACATTAACTTACAGTCCAAACTAGATCCAAGCAAATGAGGAAGTTTAAAAGCAAATGTTTACAAGTATAAGGTCCACAAGCATTAATAAATTCTGTAATAAAAGGAATAAAAGGAATATAAAGCAGAACAAACAACCCCCCCCCCAAATTAAGGAGAACATCTAACAGCTAGATAGGAAACTAAAAAGAACATCAGTAAAATGAAGGTGTCCTATGAACTCAGATTAGCTATAGAAGCCAGACAACTACTGATCTTTTTTAGTCATATCAGGAAAGTAAGAAATAACACATGCTATTGCTCAGTACTACCTACTCCAATCCAGTGGATATCGCCAACATACTGGCAAATAAATTTAGCACCAAATTCATCCCAGGAATGTCTGTTCCAAGCCCAGTTATCCTAGATAGAATCAAGCCACTAATTATCAGGGAAGATCATGAACATAAAGTACTTTCCAAAATGAAGAACACCTCATCCATTGGGTCTGAAAACATACCCTCTTGACTAATTAATAGCACTAAACAAGCACTTGTGGAACCACTCCTCAACCACTTTAACCTGAGCCTATCAACTGGCTTTGTCCCACAGGCAGTTGTTGTGATACCGCATGAAAGCAGTGGCCCCACCACTGACCCTGGGAAATATATGCTTATGACTCTAGTGAGTCTTATATACAAAACCATGGAACATAACATAATTTACCTAATTAATTATGATATCAAAAATCTTATCAGACTCAACCCCAGCAGTTTGGCTTTTTCAAGGGTAAATCTTGTCTGAATCTAACTAATGTCTTTAAGCTGGAGAAGGTTACTCAGGCCACTGACTATGGGTAAGCTGGTCACAGAGAGTACTTTGACCTTACCAGGGTATTCAATAACATACCACAAGGAAATATAATAAACAAGTTGAAAAAACTCCAAATAGACTTGTATGTGGTTACATAGATAGCCAACTGGCTTAGGGGCAGGGCTCTTACAATAAGCGTGTGGGGGGTGTCCTCCAAGAGCATGAAAATGACCAGTGGAGATGCACAGAGATCTGTACTGAGAACAGCTAAGCACTATCTGTTTCTCAGATCTCTATATATCAAATGAAGATTTCTAGTTAACAAAGTCTGCAGATGATTGCAAGATGGGTATTGTCATCAAGTCTCCCTCTGACATACAGGTACTCCAACAGGAGTTTACACTTGTCAACAGCTAGTCTACAAAATATAAGCTCAATTTCAGTACTAAAGAGTGTAACATTGTAGAATTTGGTAAGCTACCCATAGCTCCAGCTTATAGTATGAATAATGCATCACTTCAAAATGAAAAGGTAGTGAAGGACCTGGGTACTTGGGAGGATACCTCACTTACATTTAACCATCACATCACATAGGTAATTAAAAAATCATTTTTACCTTGCAGAGCTCATAGAAAAGGTATATTTACAGCTCAGAAGAAGTCCTTATTACATACTGATTAGAACCATCATTGGATATGTTCTCTCTAGGATACATATCAAGCATTTGAAAAGACCCCAGAGCTTTTTAACTAAAATGATTATGGGCAGAAAAGACCTGAGCTTCCAAGAGACACTGGAAGCTTTATCTCTGTCCCTGTGTCTACAATCAATGTCATATCTTAGGGGTAATCCGTGCATTGTTTATAGAGCTACAATGGATTTAGTGGTCGAGGAGCTCATACTCATTGAAAAGGAAACAAGCAGTCCTACTAACACTAGGCTAGTAATCTCAGTCTGCTCCTAAAAATTAATAAGACAAGGTGTAGGGATAGATTTGTCATATAGTGCCTACTCTTTCTCTGAGACAAACTTCCCCATCAAGTTAAGTAATGTGGCACAATGTCTGCCTTTACAAAGGATCTGGATAATTGCATGGGTATTCATAAATTCATCCTTGCTATGACTGACCTTGTCCTCCTTGAAGTTGCAAGTGAGACCTAAAGGTCGGTACCGGTAGGGTGGAAAAGGACACATAGCTCAGTTGACTTGTTACTCCTAGTATCCTATAATACTATGCATTTTTCGATTCCTCTGGCTGGTGCATCTTGCTAGGAAATTTCACTGTAGGCTGCTGATGTCTTGACTGAATGTGTCTGTACAATAGTAATGGGTTGCTGTGCTGTCATTGCCTTCTCTTCTTGAAATGTGTTGAATATATTCTGAGAGCCAAATTATTTGTGAATAGCTGATGAGACATTGCTTTCCTTACCCTGTCATCTGGACATTGTAGATTGTCTTCTAATGGAGAAAGTAAATAGCTGAATACTTGGCTACACTTTGAATTATCTCTAAAGCTTGAATGCCATTTTGTGTCAACTCTTGCCATTCCCTGTACATATCATTAACTACAGTTTCTGCCAGTCATCCATTTTTTTAAGGAAATGCTTCATACTACTGAAGGAGATTAAAGAATACCCTATTTCTTTGAAATTTTATAAAAAGTTGTGCAGGGTATTTAAAGGACATTTAATTGGAATTTATATAACATAAATCACACACAGAAGCAAATGTCTTGTAGTTCTGTACTGTGGCCAGAATAAAAGTCCTGCAACAATAGAATTTGGTGGCCACTTAATAAGAAGGGGTGCCACCTACCCCCCCCCCCCACACACACACACACACATACACAAACTCTGCTGTAGTAAGGATCCTTTCTTAAGCAGTAGGTCACTTCCCCCTTGTGTTGAGTGGGCAGGTATTTTTTGAGTCTTTTCCATAATGAACAAACAAGATGGGATTAGATTCAATGATGATGACAAGCACTCCTCCAGAATGGTGCATACATTACCATATTTTGTTTGTTCTGATGTGCCTGCTAATTATAGGTTATTATGACATATTATTCTTCCTGCCTTCCATTTATTTCTAGTATCCAACATATGAGGTAATTCCCTGACATGGCCCATGGCCTTTCATTATGCTCATGTAGCTGGGACACTTGACTTCTTATTCTTGCCTTTAAAGTAGTGATTCTGGAAGCACAATTTATTAATGTCTGCTAGTGTACCATGCCTTGTGCCCTAATCTTTGCTATTTCTTCCAAAGGTCTAATTATAAGTGACAAGGGTGGCCATTAATCTGTCATTTGTAATCAAAGGGCTGGTGGCCTACACAGAGAGGTCTTCTCAGCCATGAGGTCTATGGAAGGTTTACTATCAAAATTGTGAATGCCACAAAATAAAGTTAATTTAAGTGACTCACAACACTGAAGATGGAAGACTAAGTAGGTCAGTATAATGAATATCATGCTGGTAATTCAAATTCATCATTATTCGACAAACTATTTACCCAGCAGCTTTTACAAGAGTAAATTAAGTTCTGGTTGTCAACAGTACGAATGAACTGCACAACACTGAACTTCATGTTTTTGCAGTGGGGGCAAGCCACCCTGCACCCTCTGCAAATTATATATTCCAACTCAGAGATTGCACTACAGTTGGGAAAAGGGTACATTTCCCGATCTGCACTGTACCATAATCTCTGGTAGTAAGGTCAACCACATATGTGTGAATGGACAGTGCATTCGCTGAACCGGAGGCTCGCAAACATGAAGATTCGGCAACATGGGATTCAGCCAACTGTAATTCGACATCCCATTTTCACTGAACCTTCATTCATTATTTTGATGGTAAACCCTATGAAATAATCTCTGTAAACAAGAGCACTGTCCATTTTTAATTGAAATGCTAATGATATGAGTTTACAACTTTACTTAGATTCATCATTCATAGACAAAAAAATGTCATTTTGAAGGGTTTAAAGCTAATGATGAAATAAAGAAAGCCTGAGCTTTTGGAAAGTTATCATAGTGCAAGACATGGCTTCTCCCCAAATGCATACTAAGTGGTGCACTATGCCTTGTGCCCTAGTCTTTGGTATTTATGAGCTCAACTATAATTTATATCTTTGATATAACAAATAATGCTGGTAAGATTTATTAGCTTAATGTTCCCAGGGTCTATGGGGATATACAGTTATGGAGAGGTGCCTCTACGACTGTTTTTTAGGCTTTAGAAATGCACCTATAGGAGAATCTGAGGTTAAATAGAGTCATTAAGGCTGTGTTTAGTGCTGATTTGAAGACAGACTGGTATATTGTCAGGGCACATGGAAATGGCAGTTTTAGTTTTAGAACGTATAGATAATTCCACCTTGGAAGTAATTTTAGGAGAAGGTACAGCATGAAGAAATTTTGAGGTAACAATGGATTGGGGGTATGTTGGGAAAAAAAATGGAACTAACTTTGTCCATGATTATATTTGGAATAACTTCAGAATCAGAGAAAGTAGTGTCACTTGAAAGCAATGCTGTGCATATCAAGTGTTACGTCTGCACTTTCTAATATAATTTAAGAATTCCTTGTAATTATCCTCAGAAGAGGTAGAAATATATAGTTCATATCTAGCCTAGCAATGTTTGATAGTACTTCTGAGGCCCTTGCAGAGCAGATTAAGATTATTTTTGGAATGCAGGTGCTTTGAAATTATTATTTAGCACAATAATTGTTTCTGTTGTTATAGTGCTTGCTGATTTAATGTTTCTACCATAAAGGTTTATTTTTGAACATATTATCATACTTATCATGGACAGGATTGGAGGCTTCAGTGCACAAATTTAGATATGAGTAGAAATTAGAGGTGTACATGGTGGTTTAGTAGTAGAATCTTCAAGGCGGGGAAAGATTTTGAATTTCCTGTGGTTATCAATGAGTGATAAGAGGTTAACCCTGAACACCATGGGCTTAATTAATGACACAGATTTTGGTTCTAAAGGAGAAAATAATGTCTTTATGACCTGATGAGATAATGGAATGAATGTACCATTTGGTGAGCAATGACATCACAGAGAGTGGAACATCTGGCATAGGTATGGGACAATTTAATCCAGTGTATTATATTTTAGAAAGTTTAAGAACCATTTTGTGTATTTGTTTGTAGCAGTATAAATTTACCAATTACTCGATGAGGAATTGACATCTTATATATTTTTTGTAACCTGTATGGTATCTAGTTAGTAGTCTAGGTACATATCATGGTTAATAGGGAACACAAACAGAGAAATGTAGTTAGCAGAATAAAATGAGTACACAAATTAAAAACTTGTAGAAAAAACAAAAAAGAGAGGCAGAATCAGCAATTCCAAAAAAATAAACTGTTTAATGGTTAACGCTTTCATCTGCCACTAATGAGCAAACTTCATCAGACAAATGCATAGGAAATAGCATACTTTAAATAGTGAAGAATACATGACATCACTTCCCATCTCTATTAAACAGAAATGACACTTTTAAAATGTATTTAAAAGTATATGAACACATTTAAATATTTATGTGCAAATATGGTTGTATAATCCTACAGTAGATTAGACATATGTTAAAAAAATCATCTTTCTAAGGGTTTAAGTTTTAAAAGACATTTTACATTACAATCCTTTTATATAATGCCAGTTTGGAGTGAACGCTCCTGCCAAAAAAGCCAGACACAGAAACATAAAATAAACCCAATATGGCTGGAGCGACACACAGTAGGTTATCAGACAATTCATCTAATATCCACAAAACATCAATAATCCAAATTGTCCAGCAAACTGGTTGAAGTGGTAGAAACGAGGACACGTATAAATCCACAATGAACCATAAGCTTTAATGAGATAACACATAGATGCAGGTTAGCGCTTTCACCATACAGCTTCTTCAGACCTATTAACGCGATAAAAACACTCCAATTGCTGGACAATTTAGATTATTGGTGTTCTGTGGATATTAGATGAACTGTTTGATAACCTACTGTGTGTCACTCCAGCCATGTTGGGTTTATTTTACCTAATGAGTTACAGTACTGACTTTTAGGTAGCTCTAGTCATGTATGTGTTATCTGTAAGCTTGGGCTGTCTACTTTCTTGTTTCCTGAGTATATTTTATCAAAAATGTAAGAACTTTTATAAAACTGGTTTCATTGCAATAAATACAGCTATTAGTTCCTGAGATTGGGAAACATAATTTTGTGGACAACCAATTCAGGAAAGCTGGACACTGTTTTATAAATATATTAATAATGTAATTGTCCCTGTAAGAAATGTGTCTAATAAAAACATAGTACGCATTCTTGTTGGAAGGATTATTTAACTAGAATCAAAATCAAGAAGAAAAGTTATGGAAATATTTCAAAAAACTTCCTATACAACAGAATAAGCTATGTTATGCAAATTGCAAGAAGTTACATCAGAATAAAATTTGCAGTAACTGCAGTACCAGGTCTTTATATGAGCCTAATTTGGCAAATATATCTAAAAGATAATAAAAAATGTTGTCCAAACTTTTCAGATGTTTTGGGTTAGATGATCTTTCTGGGATGTTTATACGATGGGGTAAACTATCTAACTGAGCCTAACATTCTTGTAAATATGTTTGTTAATGGATTTTTGTTAGCCAAATTACACAAATATAACTTCCTGTTTAAGCAATATTCCATCTGTGAATTGCCCACTTTTTGTTGAAGAGGATATTAGGAAAGTTCTACTGAATATCAAGCCTAATTCTTCTTCTGAGCCAGACAGTTTAAAATGGATATTTTGAAAGGTATTGCATTAAGTCTTGTAACTACAGTGGAGGTGCTGTGGTAGCATTGTCGCCTCACAGTAAAACATTGTCCTGTTCGATTCTCAGCTAAAGCGTCTTCTGTGTGGAGACATGCATGAATGGGCGTACCTTCATTGAAGGTTGTGCATCAGGGCTGGCAACTCGGTGCATAAAAATCTACTGCCAATCATTAGCGGATCGGAGTTCCGCTGTGGCGACCCCTAACCAGGAAAAGCCGAAAGATACAACATTGCATTAAGTCTTGTCCCATGTATAAATCACTTATTTCAGAAATCTTTGGAAGTTGGTTAGGTTCCTGATATATGGAAGGAGACCATGGTAATACTCCTTCAGAAAAGTAAAGTCAATTTTTCTGTTAATGAGTATAGCCCTATAAGTCTTATATTTATCTTGGGGAAATATTTATCATTTACAGATATGACTGACAGTATACAGGATATTTATCAACATGGATTTATTGCTGGGATATTATGTATAACAAGTCTGATAAGTTTCTATGAACTGATTGTGAATTTTCTTGTTGAACGAATATCTGCTGAGTCAATGTGGTATACTCAGATCTGGCTAAGGCATTTGATTCAATACCACATGAAGTTTTTGTGGACATTTTGAAAAAGTTAGCTATAAACAGGTATGTTTCTAGATGGGTTATAAATCTGTTAATTAATAGGAAGAAAAAGTCTCCTCTGTCCCCATATTCAGAACTCAGCTCAAAAGATACCTCCACTGGATGCATAACCTTACTCTCTCCTCATCTGCATCTCTCTTTCTTTCACCTTCTCTTCTCACCTGTTCCTTCCCTCTCATGTTTGCTAATAAAATACATTCCAGTTTCTTTTTTTCTACTCTGTTAATAATATTTGCATATTGAATCAATTGTCTATGGGATTATCTACATTCTGTGATTACTCTGCTTGCTAATTTGTTATGTATTCTTTTTTGTGAATTTTTTCACTTGAATTGTGTCTGCAAATGATCTATTGTAATTAATGTACTACCCCAGTAAACAAAATAAATATTCAACTATTGAAGTCCATGGAGCACATACAGAAAACGCTGACAAGATGGATAAAGGATATGAGCTAATGACTTAAGTTCAGTAAGCTCAAGAATTTATTCCTCTATTCTATAGCTTATAGGCTTTTAAACCTAATTATGGTTTATAAATGTTTAAATGATGAATTTCGGCAGCTACTTTAGGAATAGAATTTGTTAATCAATGAGTTCAGGCAAGAAATAATAGTTGTTTGGTTGAAGTTCCTCCAGCCAACTCAAGACTAAAGTTTACTTTTTTCAGAGCAAGGGCTGCTAGACTAAGGAATTCCAAATCTTTTTTTTTTTTTTTTTTTGTTAGAAGCAAAAACTTTTAAGTAAATCTGAATGTTTAGTTTGCAAATTTAAAATATTCTATGGACACTGTTAATAAGCAAGCTCTTAATCATAGCTAGGTTCTGAATTTAAATTTAAATTCATTGAATAAAGTACCTCATTAAATTATTACTATATTCCTTACCAGAGAAAGATCATAATTCATTATATGGTCTAGAAAGAGGGAGTTGAAATTAATTTAGTTCATAGTCCAAGTCTGTACTGACAAATGAATACAGAAAAATAATATGCATCAAGCAGACATAATTGAAATCAGTCTTTATAAGCTTGAAATCCAGCCAACATGCAAATTTAAATAAATAATTTATATAAAAAAGATGGGAAGTAGAAAATCTGTCCTAAATTCTGTTAGAATTTCACATTTATCAGCAGAACAGTAGAAAGCTAATAGAACACCAATACCATCCTTATTGTGGACCCCTTTGCATTCTGGACATAAATGAAATGTTGGCCTTGAAATCTGATATAAATTAAGAGCAGGACATTCATGAAATGTGTAAAATGTTGAGACTTTAAGGAAGAAAGCTAATAAGTTCAAATGCATTGTGTCAGCATATTTTATACTCCTCGTTTATTATTGTTAGAAAATATTTAGAAAACGGGCATAGATACTGTTGTAACAATTACTTTTGACATGACAATCATGTGTATGAACTGAAAGCATACTTCTTCTTCTTCTTTCGGCTTTTCCCAGTTAGGGGTCACCACAGCGGATCACCTGTCTGCTCATGAATGGCAGTGGAGTTTTACAGTGTCGAGTTGCCAGCCCGGCACCCAACCTTCCACGGTCCTTAATCTGTATGATTATGGCATTGTACATATTTGAGTTTTCTGTAAACATAATCTGCACCTTATGTATTTTAAAAGCTAAAATAATGTAAAGTGCATACAAAGACAAGTAAAGACATGTCACAGTGCTTTAATTGGGTTGAATTGTACTTGCTTTGTTTTATACCAACATTTTTTTAATTTTATTTTAGGAGCTACCGTTATCACAGAAAACTGAATTCTTCATTGTTGGTTAAGTATGCCTGTTCCAGTGCAAATATGGTTTAGGAATTTATGTGAATCTGAAAGTTAGGTATTTTAGGTAATACTATCGTAAATGAAATTGTTTTCTACACAGCTACATAATTGCTGGTAATTTATTAGGTTGTAAAAAAAGATCAATTAGGAAGGCCTTTTCACACCTGTGAAGTGATAATTGCCTAATAAGTAATAATACTGATGCAAAGTACCAAAAATGTCCATTAATGTATCCACTGAGGAAATAAACATTGCACATATCAATTTTCAAACACACGCGCGCGTGCACACACACACACACACACACACACACACACACACACACACACACACACACACACACACATGCACAAATACAGAGAAAGCTATCTGGCTAGGTACAGTTAGAATGTTAGAATTATATCACTAGTATCATCCTTTCATTTTTAATTATTCCAACAGTGTCTAAGCAGAGGACTTTCACTGTGTGTGTACGTGCGTACCTGTGTGTGTGTCTGTCTTTGTTTGCCTGTGTTTTGAAACTGACCATTAGAATGCATTTTCTGAAAGATATGACATCTGAGGCTCAAATGTATGTCTTAATGACTTAATTCCTCAATGATTTGCAACAAACCCACAGATTTTATAAGAATACACCAAAATATGAGACAGAAATCTGGACATTATGTAAAATTCTGGAAAGCTGAAAGGTATGACCCAGGCATGTTATTTTACAGTGTGCTGATGAAAGAAGCAATGGCTTTCATATGTGTCCCTCTGTCACATTCTGTGTACAAAAATATGTTACAGACAGTTTGCATTTAGAAGAACAAGTGATGCATGCATCGATGAAAGGAACAGTTCATCAGCTTGCACAACATTTATACAGAGAGCAATATTCTTGATATAGAACATTTTGTTTCCTTTATATTGCTGAGGATGTTTGCTTCATTGGAGTAAAGAAAGTCATTTTGTTGCATGTATGACCAAGTCTAGAGCAAACAAAGAGATGAAGGTGGTAACATACTGATGCATTTGAATGAAATAAGAAAGACAGTTTGACTTTATTAAAGTAGTTCAGTATCTCTGTCTTTCTTGGTGCTTTACATTGTTGTTATTCTAGTATGTGTGAAGTACCATTTGTAGGGAATGTATCCATACTATCAGGTATTTTTACACTGGGACAAAACTGTTTTATTTTGCCTCTTTAATGTTCCATATCCAGGTTTGCAAAAAAGGCATGGATGATAAAATTATAATGTTAATCTAAGTGTGTAAACTTATTAATACTATTTTATTTGTGGACATAGATTCACAAATGCTATTTATAGGGTGACCATTCAGGCCAGTAAAACAAAAATGGATAAGGTCAATGAAGTAAAATAGAAGGCAGATCAAACCCATGGCATTATGCCATCGATATTTGTTGCTCTACAAATCTATTAATATGTGCTCTTCAGTAGGGCATTAGTGACCCTATTGTTGTAAGCCCCTAAACAGAAACTAGAGGCTTCCTTTAGAAACAGTTTACATTTATCACTACGGAAACTATATAGTAACCCCTTCTTAATAGTCTTCTTCTCTGAATGCAAAGGTTGCAAGCAAGAGCCTCTTGTTTTTGTAATTAACAAAATGATGAAGTAAAGAAGTAGCTGCAAAGAGTCTGAGAGTATAAAGCAATTGCAGATGGTAATACATTGTAGATGGTAACTGTGTGTTTCTACCTTTATGCATGGAAAAAATTGTGGTTCTGACAGTTTTTATAAACTCAGATGTCATGAAGTTGGTTATCTCTTCATATACCCCAGACTAGAATAGGAAATGCTAACACGGTGTTTGCTATTTTTGATTATACAGATAAAAAAATTACACTGTGTTCTTTGATGATGTTTTTTTTTTTTTTTTTGCTAAGTATGCATGCCTAGAGGCCCATAGTTCACATGAATGAAAAAAACGGGCTTAACCAAACCAACCCTTATCTCATTTTTGCAGTGTTCTTGGGTAAACAGCTATATCTAACTTTCAAAATATTTTAATCTTGGTTGTTGAAAATACTATAAAGGAAAACGTCAGCAACATCCACATTTTGTCAGCAGTGCGATATAAAAGACTTGGCTTTGTTTTCTGCTTCTCTCAGAATAATTTCTATATTCTTGTCACAGCATGTATATACAAATCTATGTAGAATAATCTTAAACTAAACAGATGGCAAAGCCTAAAGTGTCCCTTTCATCAGGCCTATTAAAGAATTTGCTTAATAAGAAGATGTGCAAGTAATGAAGTTTTTGTAAGAGGAATAGTAATTGTTTTGGAGAATTAACTGTTTTCTTATTTCCAGCTTAAGAACACTTTTTCCAATAAGTCTGGGGTGTTTACAGCTGAGAGATATAAAGGGTTAATAAACTGTTTGATGTTTACATCTATGGAAATGAGAAGCAGGTGGAAATTTTGAAGATCAAATTTTATGAGCTGAAATATCACTACTAATAGTTCTTCCACAGAATAATTGTACAAGCAAGCACACTTATATTTATCTCATTCCTTGGAAAAAAGCATGCAAACTAAGAGAGAAAGAAATGTTTTGACTTTACTAAGACTTCACCCATGATGCTAAGGCCAAATTTGCTTAAACATCTGAGGTAAAAATATGGCAAACGATATAGAGTGTCTGGTACATTTGGAAAGTTTAGCAACTAACCATGGAAGATAACATTTTCAAAATTGAACTGAAGATGTGTATCAAAATACCAGATTGTTCATATCAATGAGAACAACATCCACTGGTATACCCAATAATAACTCTTTAGTTTTGCATATGGAATCCTGCTGCTTTATCTGTTGATCATATATGTACATTGCAGAAAGGACTAAATGAAAATGAGACAATGAAGGGCAAACATGTATGTGTGAACAGTTCATTCAGTAAAAACTATAATGTACAACAATTATGTTCAGGTGGGTGTGCAGAACTATAACTAAATCTGAAATACAGGGTCAAAGCCCAGCAAACTGAGTGCAAAACTGCTCACACACACACACACACACACACACACACACACACACACACACACACACACACACACACACACACGCACAGTACCTGTACAACATATAATACAGATAAACACATGCACGCAACATACATTTTTAAGCTGAAAATATGACCCCTTGTACACCTCTGAGGAAGATATGCCACCATACCCCATACCATGCTATTTTAACACTGTTGGTACCATTGACACTGATCAAAAGACATGAATGACCTGATGCCACTGGAAGGAAATGCTAGCCATTGGTGCCAAAGTCATATTGATAAATACATTATTAATCTCCCATATCATGGTAAATCAACCAATTTTCTTGAAAAAAAGGAGGTTAATATAGAAACGTATGACTCTTTTAGGTTATTTTTTAGGATACATTATCTACTGATATGACTTAGGTTCTGATGGAAAATATCAGGTGAAGGGTGGGAGTTACATGCAATGTTAGTCAACTTGCAGGCAGCAGTAGCATGCCTTAAGGTGACCTAGACCTAACCAAAATAAAATGTTTCTTTGGTTATAGAATGTCATCTCATTGATAGAGAGGGAGTTAGTAAATGTATATGAGGTTGAAAGGTACTCAGAATATAAGATCTACTTACACACACACACACACACACACACACACACACACACACACACACACACATATATAGCAGTAGCTATGAAACTAGATGTTGACTGATAATCTTTCTCCTGCTATAGGGTTGTCCCTTGGAAGTGGCATCTGGTAGGTGAAGGACAACTCAAAATTCCCTAGATGAGTGTTGCTTAGCTGAGATTATGTCAGTTCAATGTCACTACAAGGTGCAGAAAAGGAATCCTGTTCTGATTTTTGTGCATAAGCACTTAACAGTTATTATGATTATTTAACCTTTGTAGAGACTTTAGGTTTGCTATAGTATTGCCTACAAACTAAGCAATTTAACTAGAAGAATTCAATATTGATTAGGCGAATGAAGCAGTGAGTGTGTGTGTGTGTGTGTGTGTGTGTGTGTGTGTGTGTGTGTGTGTGTGTGTGTGTGTGTGTATGTGTGTGTCCTTATGCATGCATCTAGAGAGAGGAATGACAGATTTTAAGTAAATATGCCTATATAAGAACAAAGTATACCTACTTTTAAATGCATTACAAATTTGATTCAACAGTTTAGGTTTGACTTTACCTAAGCAAATGATTACTAGCTTTTGTCTATTGTGCAATAGAGATCAGTTCTAGAGTCACAAGATACTGAACAATAGTAAAAATGAATTCTGACCTCTATATGTATAGAGATAGAGAAATAGACAGACAGACAGATAGACAGAGATATGGATCTATAGATGAGCAGAGATGTAGTGGTACAGATGAGACAAAATGCTTTATTTTAAATTACTATTTTACCACATTAAATTTGTGAAATTAAGACTATATGGTGTTCATCCATGAGTCTGATACACATCAATAGAAGGTCAGTTAAGAGTTACAGTATGTAAATGTTGACTTGTACTATGCTATATAAATATTTCAAAATATCACCGAATTGCCTGTAGTAAAGACAGAAATATAATTACTTGATAAATGCTTTCTTAAAAACTATTTTGAGATGTCAGTTTTATTCTATGATAAAATGCTTGATTTACTTTCCTTTTCAGTTTTATTGGAAAGGCTCACCCAGACTCTGCAACTCTTTGCTGTAAGGGAAAGGTTGGTTTGCTTTTTATTTGTTGTATTTTGTATTAGTTTATTGCCTTTTTATATTTTGATTGCTGTGATTTGTTTTCTTTACCTTCTGTTTTGCTTGTGTTCTGCTTTTAACTGCATATTAAAACTTCAAAAGACCCCACAGCTCTGTCTCTTGTGAGTCAGGCAGAAATTAGAACTGATCAATTAACGATGCATGCATACATAAGACAGATGAGGACACTTAAGGTTAATCATTTGTGAACTGAGGGGGTAGAGCTAGGAACTAAACCTTCTATTTAAGTGGTAAAATAAAACATTTCAGAGCTTATTGGAAAGGCTCAACCAGACTTTGTTACACTTTGCTGTGAGGGAAAGGTTGGTTTGCTTTTTATTTGTTGTATTTTGTATTAGTTTATTGCCTTTTTATATTTTGAGTGCTGTGATTTGTTTTCTTTACCTTGTGTTTTGCTTGTGCTCTGCTTTTAACTGCATATTAAAACTTCAAAAGACATCACACCTCTGTCTCTTGTGAATCAAGCAGAAATTAGAACTGATCAATTAACGACTCATATAGACATAAGACGGAAGAGGTCACTTAAGGTTAATCATTTGTGAACTGAGGGGGTGGAGCTAGGAACTAAACCTTTTATTTAAAGGGTAAAATAAAACATTTCAGAGCTTTATTGGAAAGGCTCACCCAGACGATGCTACACTTTGATGTGAGGGAAAGGTTGGTTTGCTTTTTATTTGTTGTATTTTGTATTAGTTTATTGCCTTTTTATATTTTCAGTGCTATTTGTTTTCTTTACCTTGTGTTTTGCTTGTGTTCTGCTTTTAACTGCATATTAAAACTTCAAAAGACCCCAAAGCTCTGTCTCTTGTGAGTCAGGCAGAAATTTTCCCCCACCCCCCCTCACCCTGTCACTGTCATGTTCTTAAATACCACTGTCTTTCTAGTTGCCTGCCTCTTATGTTAATTTGACCATATATTAATTTCTTCTCTGCTTTCACTGGCTTGTGTGAGTAAGCACAAAATTATCATTTTGTAAAATCACTCCCCTTCAACTATTTAAATTTATTGGCCATTCTACTGTATTCCTTAGTACCGGAATACAAAAGTAATTACCCCCTTTCAATCTATCTTGCTGTTTTAAAATAGTGACTCTCCACTAAAACTTAACTTTTTAGACAGGTAAAACTTAAGTTACCTACTTTCACATCTAACTTCTCTAATGCATACTGCAGAGTTTAGGATAAACCTATTTTTTCATCTTACCTTTAAGCATCCCTGTGACTAGCACTTGCTCTACTACCTGCTGGAAAGCACTAGGAAGCCTTAAACTGATACAGGCACTCAACTCTCCTTATTAATAAGGAGAAATTAATCATAGACACTAAACAGCCTATAATTGCAAAGTACCTTGCTAACGGAAGGGAAAATAGCTCCTCTACATTAAAAAAAAAAGCACCAAACCAGGCATGTCGAAGGGTATGCTTCCAGTGATTTCTTATGTCCACCTGGTGAATCTGGGCATACTGGGGCAATGCAGCAATTGCCTCATGTACACAGGCAACCCTCTCCTCCTACCACCCAACACTACAACCTGTGAGAGATGCACATACATAGCCAAACTGGAAGAAGAGCTCTCTCCACCCAAGATTGTGCTAGACAGTCAAGAGGAGAAGGTTAACACCCACACTAAACCTCAAGCAACACATAGCCATTCTAAACTCACACCACCAACACCCACACATGGCAACACTAAATCCACATATGCGGAGGCCCTTAACTGTAACCTGCCCAAGCAACAAGGACCTCCGAAGCTGAAACACAAACAAACACCAATCACAATCAAAGTGTCACATAGCTCACAACACCAGTTTGCCACCCAGCAACAGTGGCTAAGGCAAGACAATGTACCTAACACTTTAGTTATAGGTGACTCTATAGTCAGGCACACTGATGTCCCACTCACCAGGCTGAATAAGGAGAACATTACAGTGAGCTGCCTGTTGGGTGCCAGGATCCACCACATAACCCATGCACACAAGTCACTCCACAACAAGTACAAATATGACTCTGTCATTGTCCATGTTGGAGTGAATGACTTGAGACGTACCTCCCTGGACTGCATGAAAAGAGACATCAAAGAGCTCTCAGATCATGTGGCCCAGGCAGTTATGACACTAGCCCTGAGAAGCATCCTGACTTCGCCCAGAATGATACCACAATATAAGGACAAAATGGTTGACTTCAACAATTGGCTAAGCTGCTGGTGATTTTCAAAGGGGATCCAGTATCTGTCTGCCTGGGACGACATGATCGACAGACCACAATGCTTTGCCAGAGATGGTCTGCAACTGTCGCACCTGGGATTCAGGTTACTGGCAAAGGCTCTTGCCACCCCATAGTGCCTTTTTTAGGCAAAGTTCAAAGGACAAGACCACCACCGTAACAGGTACAAGCATGCAAAATCTGAAGGTAATGCTACTCAATGCTAGAAGTCTAAACCTCAAAATGCACTCTCTCGTGGCACTCCTAAAAATGGAAAACATCGATATCTGTGCAGTAACTGCGACCTGGTTCAAGGCTCCAGAGAACACCCCTGCAATACCAGGTTATAACTCTTACCACACTTTTCGGCCACCAAACCAGGATCGAAACACTAAAGGTGGAGGAGTGTCCATATTCACCAAGGATATTCACACCACCAGGTTAGTTGCCCAACAAAATGCGTCTGAAATTCTCCAGGTGCAACTAACACTAGGTAAGACTGCAATCCAAATTGTAGCTTGCTACAGATTCCCCCACCATGCCCCAAGATTCTCCCCACACCTTTCTAAACATACTGGAAAATATTAATATACAACCAAACCCCCTAATACCGGGTGATTTCAACTACC
Organism: Protopterus annectens; assembly: GCF_019279795.1. NCBI lineage: Eukaryota > Metazoa > Chordata > Ceratodontiformes > Protopteridae > Protopterus > Protopterus annectens. The sequence continues at coordinate 1,731,034,884 of NC_056731.1, read as the reverse complement.
CTACCATTAACTGGGAAAACTACTCGTGTACCAACACCTTTTCCCAATGGTTCTTGGAATTCATAAATTCCAATGCCCTGGATCAACTAATCCATAGTCCCACCAGGGGCTCCAACATCCTAGACCTGGTCATTACCAACATGGGAAATCGATGCTCCACATCTATGGTCACCCCCCTCATTGGTCAGATCAGACCATAAGTTAATCACCCTTAACATCCACATTCCACCCCCACCCCCCAGTAAGGAAACCTCCATAGAAAAACTTCTCCAAAGCTAACTTCATGCTACTCAAGTCAGAAGTTACAAACCTCATGACACCCATGCAGACGGGAACTGAAAGTTCGACTGCTGAGTCTTACATCCCCCAGGGATTACCTCAGTGTCACTGCTCGACAGAGGCACAGCAAAATAATGGGTATAGTTCCCCATACTAAAGGGGTGGCGTAAGCCACAAAACTATGGGCTAGGCTTGTAAATGCCCTCGGGCAGATAGCCTAGTATGAACCTATGAACCTATGAACTAAGGCACTGTATGAGCACAACCACTCATGCATGAATCATGCCATCCCAAATAGAAGCAAGATGCTCTCCTTCTAAAAAAGGAAGCAAATCTGGTGGTCCCTTGCCATAAACAAACTTTACAGCAAAAGGAAGAAACTGTTGAAGAAAAGAGGAAAATCCCAGGATGCAAAAAACTCCCCTACCAGCCTCAGTAAGAAGCTAAGATCCCTCATAAAATCCTCCAAAGCCAATTACGAAAATAAAATTGCCAAAAATTCTAAAGACAACCACAAGGCATTCTATAACTATGTCAGCAATCTAAATGGCAATGCTCAGACCTGCTCTGAGCTACAACAGAATGGCATTAAATATACTGATCCCAAGGATATTGCCAATATCCTGGCAGATCGATTCAGTGTCAACTTCACCCCCCTCTCACCCCCTAAATGGCCCATCTCAATACTGGAAGATTGCCAAATTCTGGTAATAATGGCCACACAGGTAAAGCTAAGAATACAGCATCCATGGGACCAGATGACATCCCGGGCTGTGTACAACATGAACTACAAAATGAACTGACACCTCACCTAAGTGTCATGTTTAATTATACCCTCACCTCAGGCTTCATGCTCACTGAATGGCACACAGCTACAGTTATCCCACTCCACAAGGGGGGATCCACCTTGGATCCCGAGAACTACTGCCCCATCAGTCTGACAAGCCTGATCTGCAAGACCATGGAACATATTATCATGGAACTTATAAACAAAGACATTGGCAACCTTAAAACACTGGACCCCACCCAGTTTGAGTTTGTGAAGGGCCATTCTTGTCTTCTGAACCTGATTGACTTCTTCGAATCAGTCTCCAGAGCCATGGACGAGGGTAAGGCAGTCCACACAGCCTATCTGGACCTCACCAAGGCCTTTGACACCATCCCCCACTCTGGAATCATAGATAAACTTACTAAGCTGGGCATTAATCCTTACGTCACTCGATGGGTTGCCAACTGGCTTACTGACAGAACCCACACTGTAAAAGTAGCTGACTCCAAATCCATCTCTAGACAAGCGACAAGTGGAGTACCTCAGGGTTCAGTCCTGGGGCCTCTCTTGTTTGGCATCTACTTCTTTGAAGTACAGGCCAACACTAAGGGACTCTGGCTAACAAAGGTCGCAGATGACTGCAAACTGGGAGCTATTACTGAATCCCCAAATGATGTGGATACTCTACAAAAGGGTCTTACAGAAACAGATGCTTGGTCCAGAGCCATGGGCCTCAAGCTCAATTCCAAGAAATGTATAGTTATCCCCTTTGGGAAAAAAACATGTACCCGTGAATTACCACATAGGTGGCAGTACACTAAACATCGAAAGTGTGACAAGAGACTTAGGGACACAGGTGGACAGTTCTCACCTTCAATAACAACATCGCCACAACAGTCAGGAAATCCTTCTATGTGGCACACCTCATCACTAAGGGCTTTTCATCCAGAAAAAAGGAGGTCATTGTCCCACTGTACTCACCCCTCATTAGACCCATTATAGAATACAACACCCCATTTGGTATGTACCTCTCAAGACATCTGCAATAACTAGAAAGGCCCCAGAAATACCTCACTAAAAGAATCACAAGCCTAAAGCAGATGCTCTATGCTGACAGCCTTAAAAAACTCCAGCTATACTCTGTCGCATAACGTCTACTCTGAGGCAATCTCTGCTTAACATACAAGGCCATGTCAAACCCAGAGCTATTGGACATACTAGACTTAAAGAAATCATAGTCCCTTAGAGCCACACACTCCAAGGATCTAAACCTTGTCATCACAATAAACAAAACATGCTGGAGGGATAGGTTCCTGACCCAGAGACTCCCCAGACTCTGGAATAGACTGCCCATACATGTCAAGCAGAGCACCTCTTTGGCCCTCTTCAAAAGGAACCTTGATGATTGGATGGGAGAAAGGAAATTCACCCCAGGGATCACGTCAGTCGCCCTGCTAGACAGGGGTCCAGGGATGTAAATAGTGTGGGAAGAAATAGCCAGGGAATTGTTATGGATAGGCTTCTATAGGCCCTAAGGCTGATAGCCTAGTACCAACCTATGAACCTATGAAAAGGACTAACTAAATGAGTAATATGCAGAGTGTGGTAATATATGACTGGGATAATACAGTTTTATGTATGTCATAATGGTATAACTCATCATCACATCTGTACAGGGTAAGAAGATCCAACTGAAGGGCATAATCAAATGAAGTCATTAAGTTTATATATATATATATATATATATATATATATATATATATATATATATATATATATATGTCTGTATGTATATATGGATCTACTATTAATAGACAATCCCTAAAAATGTCAATATGCTTTATGTCAACATATGTCTAGAAAAACTTTGACATACTACATTGCATGCTCCAAGACTAATCCTTGGAACATTCAAAGAAAAGCAAAGTGTTTGACCCCTGCAACCCCCACACCCTTTACTAATTATATATACTTTCTCCAAGATTCCACAGTCCTCTGGGAGTGGGATATCCCCCTACTGTCGATCTTGCACAAGCAGCAATAATCTACATTTGTTAACCAACATAGGTCGAAAATAAACAAGTCGACCATCTTCAGTTTTGATTTACACCTGGACTCTCATATTTCTATTTATCTATATCTATATGTCTATATCTATATATATATATATATATATATATATATATATATATATATATATAAATATATATATATATATATATATATATATATATATATGTATATCTATATTTATATTTATATGTATATCTATAGCTATATATATATCTATATCTAAAGCTAATATATATATATATATATATATATATATATATATATATGCAAGTCTGATTTTCAGACACTAGAGGTAGACATATAAAAAGGTTTATTTTGAAAAATGTTGAAAACTCACTTCACTTTCACAAATTATCTTGTATCAACGATCTATAATATTTGCAGCTGCCTTCTGGCAACACTGTGTGCACCTGCTGATGTTCCTTTTGCTGTTTTAACCTGGCTGTCAAACTGTACAGTGCTCAGTGAGCAGATATTGTGCACTCATCATACCTGCCACTGCCTGTATCTCCTGTGCATTTGGGATTGTGCTGTACATGGCCTGCAGTAATTTTCACATGCATTGCTTGGGGGATCTGTCTACCTAACTTGTACCCATGGTTTGGTGCTCCATGCCAGGCCTCCCTTTGCATCCACTGCCATTTTCTATGACTGCAGTGCATCTGTGTGAATTCCTCCTACTATGTACTGATATTATTTAAAGTTAGCACTATCTGGATTGAATTAGCATGACTGATGTTTTTCTGCCACAGTATTGCACTGTATCATGTACCTTGGCTCCTCTGTGATGTATCAGCATGTTTACTTTTTTAAATGGTGCCTCCATGTGAGGTTCAGTTTCGGCTTTCTTACTGTTACTTCTTGCATTTGTAACATCTCCCATGTGCATCTTTCTATTGAATATACATTTTATAGGTCCCTGTCTAAGTGGCTCCTAAAAGGATCTGTTGTTAAGCCTACTAGATGTTACATTACAATCAGAGAATGTTACACGTCTGTGTTTTGACTCCATGGATGCTTATTTTGTACTTTTACATTTCACAACTCTATTTGCAGATGCTCTGCTCTATACCTGCCCTCTCTGCTCCCTAATGCCATCCCTGTTCACAGAACTACCCTATCCTGTTGTCACCGTTACTGCCACTTCTCAAACCAGGCTGCTGCCTGACATTTGCTTACATACAACATACACTACCCAATTCCTTTCTATTCCTTTACTTTTCATTAGCGGTAATTGTTTTTTGTTTTCATTTTCTTGGTGTCAGTATTAAGCAAGTTGCAATTCGATATGTGATGTTCCTGGCATGGCCATATCATCAAATTTTGTACATGTGTCAGTTACCAGAGAAGGTTAATGCTCCAGACTTTTAATAAGTTGCATCCTGCAGCCAAAGGGTAGGATTTGACTTCTTCCACCTACTTTGAGCAAGTCATTTAACCAGGTAGTGTTCCCAGGTCATCTCCAAAAAGGGATGTTTGTATCCTTGTAGGCTTGCTCAGCTAACAAATGCATATATAATATTTTTTAGTGGATGGCAGTTAGTGCAGAAGATTAAGGCTATGAGATGTTAATGAGTGGCACCCTGTACTTTAGGGTTTGATTCCTACAACTTTCATTTGCCTGCTGTAAAACTCAGAGCATACCTCTCAACTCTACAGATTTTCACAGAATGATTTTTGCTTCATATTTTTGGTCAATTTTTCATAAAATGGTGGTTTTCTGGCAAATTAGTGGCAAATCATTAAAGATTAAAGTTAAAAAATAATGACAAACATTTGAGTGTCAGACTTTATACAATTCAGAAAATTCATGCTAATGTAAAACCTGTTATTCTATCAATTTTCTAAGTTTGTAAGAGCAATATTTAAAATTTGTCCCTATTTTTGGGTCTTTTATTTATGGCTTTGTCCAGATTTTTTGCTCTAAGAGGTTGAGAGGTATGACTCAGAGAAAGTCACTTAACCAGACAGTGCAATTTGGCAATTGTGAAACTGATCTAAGCTCCTCAGTGTTTTTGGACACATGCCTAGTAACTATCTATGAATCTAAGCAGCAAGCATGGTAGCTTGCCCATTGTTCACTTGTAATTTAGCCTACTGCTATACACATAATAGTTAATGTCATAAGTAGTTAGGAAAAATGAGAGTAGATATAATTAACAATGTACATTTATATTGTCTTTTCAAACAAAAACAAACATCTGCTAGTGTCAATGTCAGTGCTATGGTATTGGTGAATAAGAAAACAGTTTGTTTGCATGTTTTTGCACACCATTCCATGCCATGAGAAACTTGCCCCTGTCAACATCATGACATTTTAGGACATAACTGAAAATTGGGGCCTGTAGTTAACTCACATATGGCACTGTGTAAGAAGTTGTAAAATGCTTTTTGAAACAAATCTTCTTTTGATATGCAGGTGCAGCATGAAACTGTTAGTTAATTTAAACCACAAACAGTAACAGCTATCCTCTGGAGGAAACACATTGCTCAGGGGACCAATAACTACATTTCATTTCTTAATTTGGCAATTTTGTTATAAATAGACATTCCTGTATGGAGAGGTAAAGAGAAAGACACTGGCAATGTGCACTTGAAATCTTCTGGATTAATCACTTCAAGATTGTAAGTGGGGTATAATCACCTGTCTATTTTATTTACCATCTCAAATGTGACACTACAAATCATGCTTTGTTTTATAGCTGAAGTAAACAAGTGATCAGAAGAACATCAGTTTTCCTAGAAGGTAAGTGTAGTTGTTTTTATAAGACTTGTATAACTCTGGCTCGAATGACAACATTATTAGCATGAATAAGATTTCAGCAGTTTTATTAACATTGCAAGTACCTTGTGCATTATTTGAAGCAAGGTATTTGCACATCCTTCTGACAAAAACAGCAGCCCTGTCGTAAGCAGGAAATGATGCTGCAACTCAATCTTGAAAATGAGAAAAAAAAACTAAGGTACGGCTTTCCTTATGACACCTTCCAAAGAGAATTTTTTTGGGGGGAAAGAAATATCTCTACAGTCAGGATTTATGCGTCTGTCTTTCTGAATTCAGTGGCAAACTGCATTCATAGGAATCAAAAAAAAAAAAAAAAAAAAAAAAAAGGACAGATTATAACAGAAATGCAAACAGTAGACAAGTAACCTCCATTTTGTCTGGAAGATTATGGATGTAAAGCCAATGGCCAGATTTAGTAAAGTTTGCCATATCTTAATAAGTGAACTTGCATGATAAGTGGCCATATGCAGGGTGTGTATGATTCAGAAAACCAAACTATATGATGCCACTAGGCTAAATAATGCATCTGGACATGTCATATGCTAATGACTGTATAATGAGGTGTCATGAATGATAATGAAGAAACGCAACATAGGGGGACGATAGAATGTGATGCAACACAGCTGCATCAGCTTTATATTTGAACTTGGCCAATTGCCTGTGTTCAGAAGAAGAACACTATGTAGTTATGTCAGGGATTGCCACAGCCAAATGATCTGCAGGAGGCTGCCATTACAGATGCTTTATTTGACAGTGCATGACATCACACCTCGATAGAGACACCATAGAAAACATCATAGATATGTGTCGGCATCATCAGCAACCCCATGGAAATTGTGGAGAACCTATCCCAATGGATACTAAGGTATATGTGGCTTTGCATATTGGCTATAAGGACCTTTCAGTGAAGTACTGGGGACACAGTGGGGGTATCTCATGCATCTGCCTCAATGATACTCCATCAGTTCCTCAATGTCATACTTCAGCATGTGGAAGAGTATATCTGATTCTCACATACACCAGAGGAGAAATCAAACATTATGTGGGAGTTCTGTAATGTAGCCTATTTCCTTGAGGTACTGAAGGGGCCTTAAACTGTACCCACACTGAAGTAAAGGCCCCTCTTGGTGAGCTATGAAGGCAATACATAAACTGCAAATGGCATCATCCTCTCAACTGTCAGGTGATCTGCAATGTACAAGGTACCATCTACAATGAATATGCAGACCACAAAGGTAGTTATCATGGCTTCCTAATATGGCACACACATGGCTTGTATTAATGATTTATGAGGGGTGACTTTACAGAGGCATCTTGTTGGAGAGACCAGATATGCCCTTGTCCCTCAGAACCCTGGCAAATGACACCCATCAGAAATTCACATGATCAAACATACCAGGTTTAAAATTGTTCATTATAGCAAACCAGAAATGTTATGCAGCATGTATCTGGACTAATAAAAGCATGCTTTTGCTCTCTGGATTAATCTGGTTGTACCATGCAGTATGCCATGCCTCTTGTGTAAAAATACTGACTGTATGTGCAATGTTAAATAATATTATATTTAGGAAGCAGTTACCACAGGGTGGGCATTTACAGGTCCAGGAGTCCCAGCACAATAGATAGTGGAAGTTAAGGTAGATGAAGAGTCAGAGGAGGAGCAGGCAGCAGGGGATGATCATGGCAGATGGAAGAGGGCACAGTATTCCATGGCGCTAGCAAAGTGGCAGCGAACTGCATATAGCTTTACAATGTAGCTATACATGAGATATGCAGCAACATATGATGAAAAGAATGCATACAAAAACACCAGGTTGCACTTACCCATGCATTGGTTGGCCATGGGGTGTATCAGACATAGGAAACCCAAGAAACAATGTATAAAAGTCAGGTCACAGTTATCGTCATTTGTGCAAGTAGAGAAAGAAGTGCAGAAATGCATGTCTTACACAGAGAAGTGTGTCAGTGTGAGTTTAAAGATGTTTCAAAATAAAAAGTGTCTTCATGGGAAATGTCAGAACCATTGGAGGGGTTAGCATCAAGAAGGACTAGGGTCAGCAGAGGTGTGTGATATGCTGGGGGCTGTGGTGGTATGTGAGGGTCTGCAAGGACACAGCTACAGCAGCTGGTGCAGCACTGGGATTTAGCCTATTGGACAGTGTCCAGGTCATACATGTCAGCTGATTTAGCTTTCTATGCATGTCCCTGACCATGAGAGCTGGCTCTATCAGGGGTTATACTAGCTGCACTATGACCCTGGCTAGATTCCAGTGCAGCTTGACAATGGCAACCACAATACAGATACACCCTACTGGGATTAGTCAATTCCACAACAGATGTTGCCATGGAAGAAGTAGCACTTTAGGAGCAGGATCTCACATGCCTATGTCCATGCTGGCTAACATCTGTGGCTATATCAGAAGACTGTCTATGAGGAGGTCCTTCACCACACCAGATGACATTGAGAAGTCATGGCATGGTCCATTGTGTGTCTAACCAATGAATAACAAATGGCGATCTACACTTCCTTAGGTCAGAGTGTGCATCCTCACTATTTCTGCCATGGCTTTAGTGGCATTAGCCTGTGCATCCACAATGGCCTTGCACATTTGTTAGATGGCGATCACTGATACACCAACCTCAGAGGATGATGGCATCCATGTGTCAATGAAGCATTATTTCCAACCCCCCTGTATGGACCACGCAGCCCATAAGTACTAGCAGTAGATATAAACATAAGAATAAAGGGAGGCATCATACTTTCCTAACAACCTATCATCTCTCAGTTGTAGGTCCATCCTGCATATCTATAGATATATAGACTGTATCCATGGTCTGTGTAGTAGATGCAATAGTCACACTCTGCACTCACTGTCTGCACACGCTAATCCCCATCATCATTATCAGAAGCTACAGATCCTCCAACATTAGACAGGGGTGGTTCTGAAGTTCTGGTGCTAAATAAAGATTCACCTGTGAATACAGCAAAACAAAAATCCATTGTAAGCAGGTCCCAGAACCACAAGTATATGGGTCTATATTAAATCAGCAAACACTTAAAAAAGAAAACACTGATTTATTGACCCCATGTAAGTGAGAGCTTACAATCCCGAACACTTGGGACAGCGATTTTTTTTTCTACGGAAAAAAAATGGTGTTCCCAAAAAAAAAAAAAAAAAAACAACAAACAAAACTTCAAAATATTACATTAAGTGGGAGGCTTCTCCCCCCACACCTCCCCTACTTAAATATACCAACTCCAAGATTGCACTACAGTGATGAAAATAGCAAAGTAACAGAGGCGGCCCAGGGAAAGAAATTGCTTATATGTCATTTCGCTATTTTGCTGTTTTGTGCTTTCAAGTTTGATCAAGACACATTTGAAGGATTGCGTCTTCGATTATATAATAGGAGCCCAAATATACATGCACCTGATATCCATACAAATATTAAAATATGATAATGATTAATAACCCTGCCCATACCTTGTGAAGATGGTCAAGGCAGTCGGATCCCTGATGTACCTGTATACTATAAATCAGAAATGTTTAATGAAGTTGAGCATAACTAAGAGGTAAGGATATGTTGCAGTCATTCATACTATGAAATAAGACTACATACCTGGGCATCTGCAATTGATACAGTCCGGAGCATTTCCAGTTCTAACCCAACATCCAGCACCACACTATGGGACTTTCTGGAGCTGATACTACTTTGAAGTGAGACCAGGAGTTCCTCTGTCTCCATAAGAGGTAGTATGATCAAGGGCCCACAAGCTGTTGCTCTCAGTTCTCATGCTACTGCTGTTCTGCATATGAAATTGCAGATAAAATCCATGGCCCTGCATCTGACCATGAATAGCTATGAGCCTAGCTAAACAGTATATTAACAGTGGTAACAGTTTCAGCCTAGGTGCAGTCACAGATGGGGTGATCTACAAGCATGGACAGCAAAGATTCGTCATCTATAGAGACAGAAGGTCTATAGTACCACCTCATTTTCCTCATCTGTACATTTCAGCTTACAAGTGGATATTGATGGCCCATTAGATTTATATTTTTTTCTTTACTGGTGTGTTTGGGAAGCATAACTCTATTCATATTGAAAACAGTGGCATTAGAGGCCATATCCCTGCATGGCCGAAATGAGCCTTACACTACTTGTACCATACTTGTATATATATATATATATATATATATATATATATATATATATATATATATATATATATATATATATACTATTACATTTTTGCCTGACACATATCTGTAACATATTCTGTAAGTAACTGTCAGTCACGAATGTGTACTGATCACAGATTCCCCACAAGACAACCAAATGACTACAAGTGAACAACAACACATGACCTTTATAATATCAGGGATACAAAGGCTGTGCCCAATGATATCTGTGCAAAGCACATAACACCAAAAATGGTAGTAAACAGTACTCTGCATGTGACCTGAGGAGTGTGGCTACCTTATATAAGCACTCTTATTCCAAAGTTTATTTAATTATCTTTGTTTACCAGAAAAGTCTGATTGGCAATATCCATTTTTAGCAGAGTCTGGGGAGAAAAGCTCAATTTGTTTACATTGCATTATATCTCCAGTTAAACACAGAGTTATATGTAAATGCACCTTTATTTGGACTCAAATTCCACTTACCAGGGTTTTCTTCCATAGCAGGATGAGTTATTTAGAATTTATTCAGAGCTTCCTTGTGACTGGCTTGGACATCTGTGATTTCAAGACTTGGATTGCTTCTAAAACCATCTGTATCTACTTTTTCACTTGCTCTAATTATTTCAGTGATATTTAACACTTCTGTGCAGCATTTATTTATTTGGTCAAATTTATCACTGCTTTCAGCTTGCATTTGTTAAAGAAGCTCCATCTGTTTGTTACTGTACTGCTCTTAGGTTGTTTGTAACAGTAGTCTGATATTTTCTAACCTCCTCTGTTACTGCAAAAGCGGTTAGTGAGTTTGCCAAAATATTTCTAAGTTTTGCAAAGTTTTCATGTGTTGTGAACATTTTTCAGGGTTAGTGAACTTATTTCCATGGATTACAGATATTGCAGGAATTCTTACTTCTGTTCTAAAACATTTGTTACTGCACTTGAGCTCAAAGCTAGTTTCTTTTACATTAAAAAGGTTATTTTCTTCTCTGGTGGAAGCAGAGAGCTAAATTCAACCTATCCAAGGTGGGAACTACTGGTCGATAGCATATTGTGTTTTTATCTGATTGGCCTGAGGGTTTTACTTTATCCTGCTGGTATAAAAGCCTCATATTTGTGCGATGCACAAATGCGATCCCCATTGCTTGCATATAAGCCAACCTCTCCAGTTTACAACCCTCTATAGGAAATGCTGTCAACAGTCTCTCATCATTCACAGCTTCTCAAAGAGCTGCCAGTTTATGCAGATGGTGGTACCACTGCAGGTCATCTACTCATATACTACTAAACACTAAACACTCTCACTTTGACCTTTAAGTGACTCTCCCTTACTCCTTCTCATCTAGAAATTATGTTTCTTTGCCTTGCATAGGATAGACTAGATTCAGGCCTGCTGAATCTAGACTGTTTGCTATCACTGTGCTCTGAAACTAGCCATCTTTCATTAAGAGGGCCTCCTTGCACCCTTGTGGCAGAAATGTGTAGCTCAGAACCCATATGAGTTTGGGATTGCTGGAGAAAGGCCCATTTTGAGGCTTTCCTATTGTTAGTTGTTTTAAAACTGATTAAATTTGCCTGTATATATGCCTTGCATTTGTGCAGGTTTGCTCTCAGTTTACCAGAACTGCTCAACGTTTGGCAACTTTAGCTAGAGGTCTGGAGTGCATCTGCACTGAAATCCAAGACATCCACTGAAAAAAAAAGAAACTGAAAAAATAAGTATATTTTAAGCCAGCACTGCACTTTGTTAACTGTATTTGATGGATTGCTGCTTCATTTTTGCTGTTTGTGATAAAGTCCAACAATCCCACTTCCTTCCCATATACCACAGTCAGAAACATCCTGCCACAATGGAAGGGCAGTTTCCCAACATTTCTCCGGCAAGCTCAATTGATATGGGCATCATGAGGCAATGTAGCAATTGTTTAATGTATACAAACAACCATTTACTCCTTTAAGGTAACACCTTTTGTGAGAGATGCAAATATGCTGTGGAACTGGAGTCAATTCTCTCACATAAAAACAAATTTGACATCAAACAGGTTGTCAGCACACACGCTTCACCTCTCATGCAAACATCACCTCTCACAAAAAAGAATGTCATGACACATAAACTCACCTATGTGGAGATACTTACTAAAAGCCTACCAAAAGAACAGAGACCTCCCAAACGCACACCCCCCACACACACCACTAAGCAAAAAGAACCACTACACATATCAACACACACACACACACACACACACACACACACACACACACACACACACACACACACACACACACACACACACACACACACACACACACGTGTCAACAAATAAGCCCTTAAGGCAAAGCACATCAAATGTCTTGGTTATAGGTGACTCCATAGTGAGACAAACAAATGTTCTCCTCACCAGACTGAACAAGGAGAAGGTCACAGTCAGCTGACTATCAGGTTCCAGTATCAGACAAATTCCACCTGCACTCAAGACACTCAACAACTGTCATAGTCTATATCGGAGTGAATGACTTGAGTTGTACCTCTCCGGACTATATGAAGAGAGACGATGGGACTGTCTGATTATGTGTCCCAGACAGGTATGTCCCTAGCACTAAGCAGTATTCTACACTCACCCAGGATGATGCCACAATATAAACAAAAAAATATTGACTTCAACAATTGGCTGAGCTTCTGGTGTCACTTTGGGAGGATCTAGCATCTGTCAGCCTGGGAGGATATGGTAGACAGACCTCGCTGCTTTTGGATATTGGCAAAGACCCTTGCCTTCCCCATAGTGCCATTTTAGGCAATGTCAAAGCAACAAATTTTCCAACTTATCAAAATCTAATCAAGACAAACTCAGGGTCATGCTGCTTAATACTAGGAGTTTAAACATGAAACTGCATTCTCTTGAAGTACTCCACACCTTGGAGGATGTTGATGTCTGTGCAGTTGCCAAGACATGGTTCAAGGCTATTGAGATCACCCTGCCTTGTACTGCCAGGGTGCTCTCAAGGCTATTGAGAGCACCCTGGCTGTACAAGGCTACAATGATTTTCACATGTTCAGACCTCAAAATGAGCATGAAGGAACCAAAGGTGGCAGTGTATCCATATTCATTAAAACTAAATGCACTTTGAGAATGGTCAAACAGCATGACTTTCTCAAACTACTCCATGTCAAATTAACTATGGGGAAAGTATGGTACCACAACATTGTTAGCTATACATCCCCCACCATGAACCAGGATAAGCACACTGCCTGCCTCAATTTACTGGACTCCCTCACCATACAGCCCAACACCTTAGTCATTTGAGATTTCAATTATCCTGCCATAGACTGAGGGACAGACGTGAACAAAAACACACTCACCCAGAGGTTCCTGGAATTTGTTAACATACATGCTCTGAAACAGATAATCTGCACTCCCACTAGGGGCTCTAATGTTCTGAACACAGTACTCATCAACACGGGGATGTCACTGTACTTCCCCATGTGTGATGCCCTCTCTGGCTAGGTCAGACCACAAATCAGTCTCATTTGAATTAACTACTGGAACTAACACCCTCATAAGAACAAAAATTATAAAAAACTTTACCAAAGCTAACTACAGCCTGCTAAACGATAATATAAAAGCTTCATACCACCCACAATCACAGACATCAATAATCACTATGCAGAAGTGTATGCAAATGCCCTGTACAAATCCTTAAATGACAGCATAGACTCTGCTGTACCTGACCATATCAAAACCAGGTTTTCCCATAAAAACAAGCCATTGTGGTGGACATCAAGTGTAAACAGATTATATAATAAGAGGAAGAAATTGTTGTCCAAAAGCAAGAGGGATATCACTGTGCAGAGGAAGAGTTCCCTTCTATGCCTAAACAAGAAAATTAGAAATCTTGTAAAGCCCTCTAAAGCAAATTACAAAACTAAAATCACATCCCTAGCTAAGGATAATCATAAGGCATCCTTTAACTGTGTCCAAAGTCTAAAAGGGAATGCAGAGCTATATGCAAAACTGGTTGTAGATGGTATCACTCATACTACACCAGAAGATATTGCCAACCTGCTAGCTGACAGATTCAGTGCAAACTTCATGCCCTATCCCCACCTGCCATATCTCAAAGCATACCTGACACCAGCCCTCTGCCTAGTATCTCTAGAGAACAGGACACCTCAGTGCTCACCAAGACCAGAAATACAACCTCAGTGGGACCAGATAATATTCCAGGTTGTTTACTAAACAATCTAAACAAGACCTAGCAGACCCATTTGGCTTTCTCTTTAATCATACCTTGAGAACTGGTTATATTCCTGCAGAATGGAGAAACACAACAACAATCCTCCTGCACAAAGGGGAGCCATTAACTGAACATGGGAACTACAGACTCATAAGTTTAACCAGTCTCATCTGTAAGACCATGGAAAGAATTATCATGGACCTTATCAACAAGGACATAGGTAACCGCCAAATGCTGTACCCAACCCAGTTTGGCTTTGTTAAGGATTGTTCATGCTTATTAAACCTGGTAGACTTCTTTGAGAATGTCACCAAAGACATGAGTAAAGGTAAGACAGTGCATACAGCCTATCTTGTCCTTGCCAAGGTATTTAACACAATTCCCCACTCTGGCATCATTGAGAAACTCTCCCATATGGGGATTAGCCCTTATGTTACTAGATGGGTAGTCAATAGGCTCACTGTCAAAATTGGTGACTCCACCTCCACCATTAAACCTGTCACCAGTAGAGTACTACAGGGGTATGTGCTGGACCCCTTACTGTTTGTTTTCTTTAAGTGCAAAAAAATAATTATTATTCCCTTTGGCAAAATGCAGTTCCCTACAAATCACAATATTAACAGCACCCCCATGAGTTCCAACCCAGTGGTCCAAGACTTGGGAACACAGGCTAATAGCAACCTGAAACACCATGTTTCCACAGTGGTAAGGAAACCCTTTTACATAGAGCACCTCATTAGCAAGGGCATGGCATCCAGGTCAAGGGATGTTATAACTCCACTGAACTCAACCTTCATAAGACCACTAATAGAGTATAATGCACCATTTTGCATGCACCTCACCAGACACCTGCAGAAGCTGGAAAGACCTCAGAGGTTTCTCATTAAGAAAATACATGGACTCCAAGCCATGACCTACATGGACAGAATGAAAGCCCTGCAACTTTACTCTATATCTTATAGGCTGCTGAGAGGTGATTTGTGCCTGGCCTATAGGGCAATCTTCAACCCTGCCCTAATGGAAATGCTGCCATCCACAAGTCAAATGGCACAAGAGTCACTCATTCTAGGGATCTCAACCTAGCTTGTGACATTAACAAAACATGCTGGAGAGACAAATATATCTCCCAGAGACTGCTGCTTCTCTGGAATAGACTTCCTATTCATATAAAACAGAGGTCCTTACTGACTCTATTCAAACACAACCTAGATAATTGGATGGGAGACCACAGTTTCACCCCTGTGGTGGCACCCATGTCACTAATGGACAGGGGTAGCCAGTGTTGATCCCAGACCCACTCTGCTCATAAATTTGTTCTGTGAACTACCCAAAAAGACCAAATGGGGATATTTGAGATTAACATGGCTAGGCTTGTAAATTCTTTAGGGCAGCTAGCCTAGTAACCTCCTATGAACCTACAAACCTATGAACCTATGAGTGTCTGTGCTTATCATTATGCCTATATCATTTAGATTCACCCCCGTGGGCATCATGATTATGCTAATTAAGGCTCACCTCGTTAATGTTTCTGAGTCACTTAATTTGCATTTGAAGAGTGCAACTGGTAAACATTGTATGGATTTGTACACGATACAGTGCACTCAACTGAGACCCTGCAGGCAGCAATGTATAATCACAGTCACTCTGTGCTTGTGTGTGTACATGTGTAGAGGGAGTGCCATTCCACATTTAACTTCTTCTTCTTCTTCCTCTTTCGGCTTTTCCCAGTTAGGGGTCGCCACAGCAGATCACCGTCCGCTCATGACTGGCAGTGGAGTTTTACAGTGTCGAGTTGCCAGCCTGATGCCCAACCTTCCACAGAAGGCACACACACGCTCACACTCATGCCTAGGCCCAATTTAGTGTGTCCAATCCACCTATAGCATGTCTTTGGGATGTGGGAGGAAACTGGAGCACCCGGAGAAAACCCATGCGACCACAGGGAGGACATGCAGACTCTGCACAGAAGGCACCCCAGCCAAGGATCGAACCAGAGAACCTCTTGCTATGAGGTGGCAACGCTAACCACTGCACCACTGTGTCTTCAGATAAAATCACTATAGATCACGCATTCTCGCGTTCTCAACAAAATATACAGGGATGAGGGACTTCCATGGTTCACACCTTAAAGTGCTAAAGTTTCTGAGTTTGCCATCTGTCATGCAAATAAAATGTTCCTCAATGCCTCTAACCAATATAATTAGTCTTGTGGGTGGATCTCTGGAAAATTTTTGAATTTTTGGATATACCACAAAAATAAAAAATTGCTTACTATCAAAAAATTGTAGCTATCAATGGTCATCTATTGGTTAGTTAAAAAGCTAACAGTACATTGTTTATTCTATTGCATGTTTGTAATAATATCCATCAGCTTAACTTCATTGTAGCTCTCCATTTCTTGCAACATAGAACACATTCTGATCACAAAAATCAGCATTTTCCATACCAGCAACTCACGTACCTTTGTCAGACTTTACTATTCTAATTTGCTGTAAACTTATTTCCTTTAAGGCCCTAATTTTATTTCAACAAATTGTCTTATTTCAAGTTCACAGTTACTGTCAGATGTGACTGTTATCCAATGTATTGGTTGGGAAAAGGTACATATTTTCTTTTATATGGGTTCAAAGCAGATATAGGGCAGGATTCACAAAGGCTTGCACGGAGTGTAAGAGACGTGCAACACTCTATGCAAGCCTCGCAATCCAGGAACAGCCCTAAGCTCCGTGTAAGAGACCAGCTAAAACGTCTCTTACATGGACTGGGCGTGGACATGCTAAATACCTCACTTGCATCCAAAAGGTATGCAAATGAGGTATATTAGCGATCCATGAAGCAGAAACCAGTCCGTGTAGGAGACGTTTTAGCTGCAGAAATGTACTCAGTTGACAACTAAGTACATTTCTGCAAATTCCACAACGGCGCCATGTCAGCTCAAAAAAAGGGTTGCATATGACACAGGCAGCATGCCAATGGCCAAATATGTGGCCATTGGCAATACAACCCGATGCCAAAATAATAAAATTATATATATTTTTAAACCCAGCACAGCCCCGCGCAAACGGGCTGCGCTGTATAAAAACATAAAAAAGAAGGTTATAAACCCACAAGTGTGGGTTTCATGCAATACATGGAATGACAATGCAGGGACCAGCAGACCAAAACCAACATGGCCACCGTGTAGTGGTTGCTAAGGGGGGAAGCTGAGTCTAAGACATGTAACTAAGCATTAGTAGGCAATCTCATGTAAATGAGGGTTCGGATACTGAATCTCACAGTCACATAGCAAATGAGCACAGTCTGAGTAGTGTAAGAGATACATAAGGGGGAGGAATAGAGTAGGAGATAGGTGACATCACAGGGGGGAATGGTACAAAGAACTGCAGTTCATTGGAGGCCAGTGTAACATGACAGATGACAGGCACAGATCATGGAAAGAGGTGTGCCACTAGATAAGTCATGGAAAGTCAAGAAGTGGAAGGTGTACACTGTTACTTACACCAAAGTTTCTTGCTGGGCGTGCATGCGCACGTGTGCGCACCATGAAGCGCGAGTAGGACAGTATGCGCGCGTGTAAGGCAGTCTGAGCATGTGAGAGCGTGTTGGGAGTTGTTTAACACTGTTTGCGCGGGTGTGCGCATGTGTAGGGCAGGCTGAGTATGTTGGAGGCTGTTGGCATATGTATAACAGTGTTTGCACGGGTGTACGCACGTTTTAACCCGAATAAGTAGATTCTGAACCGTGTAAGCACGTGTGCGCACGTGTAAGCCACTGTGAGCGTGTTTCAGATAGTATGCATGTTGCTCTCCCCTGAGGAAACAGAGATGAAAAGGGAAGCAACAGAATTAATAGGAAGCTAGCAGGGATAACTGCTGAAGCTAGCAGGTGAAAACAATTAGAAGCAGGCAATTACACAGGCAGAATAGTAGCCCAGCCCAGAACTTAAAACTCTGCAAACAGTAGTGCAGGATGTTTCCCTTAAGAGACACTGCAAGACAGGAGTAAGCTAATAGAAGTGAAAACTGAAAAAGGTGAACTCAGAGCAGAAATGTTAGGGGCTGCCATAGCTGTCATAATGAGACATAGGTGACTTGCTGAGGGTGGTGACAATGCAGATGGTGCCAGACAACCCACAGTGAGGAGACGGAGAAGAGTGCACAGGCCCAGGGTCACCTACCACGGGTTACATGAGCTGGAGATAGTAGAGCGCTATAGAGTGGGCAGAGAGCTCCTGCAGCAAATTGTTGAGATGTGCAGGCCATGCCTCACACACAGAACCAACAGAGGGGAACCCATCCCAGTGGAAACCAAGGTATGTGTTGATCTAAGAATACTAGCAACAGGTACCTTCCAGAGACCAACTGGTGATATGATGGGGATATCACAGGCATCAGCCTCCAGGGTACTGCACCAGTTCCTGGATGCCATGTCAGCACATGTCGGTGATCATGTATATTTCCCCAATGCCCATGAGGTATTGGCCAGCAATATGCATCTCTTCCAGCAAATAGCGGAATACACTGAGGTACTGGGTGCAATAGACTGCACGCACATACGCATCAAAGCACCAGCCGGTGAGCGGGGTAGGGCCTACATTAACTGCAAGGGCTTCCCCTCCATCAACTGCCAGGTCGTGTGTGATGCCCAGGGCATAATAATGAATGTGTGTGCTGGCTGCCCTGGGAGTTATCATGATTCCCACATCTGGCATTTGACACAGCTGTACCAGACATTTGCCAATGGGGACATCCCACACGGACACCTAGTGGGGGATGCATGTTATGCACTGGAGCCGTGGCTGATGACACCCATCAGAAACGCACACACACCTGAACAGGAACGCCATAATGAGGCACACGCACAAACACGTAATGTAATAGAGCATGTGTTTGGGCTGCTCAAGTCACGGTTCCGGTGTCTGGACACATCTGCTGGAGCCTTGCAGTACACACCAACTACATGTACCCAAATTGTCATGGTATGTGCTATGCTACATAATATGATCTTGCAAAAACAGCTGCAGCAGGACCAGCATAGGGCCGGGCCAAACAGCCCCCCACCATTGCCAAGGCCATCACAGGCAGAGCGTGACTCGGAGGAGGAATAACCTGAGCCTGCCCCAGTAGGCAGAAGGAGGCATGCCCAGTATGCCCTGGCCTTGGCAAAGAGGCAACGCATAGCACATACACTGGCTCAGTAGGAACCCTGGGAATGATACCCCCTCTGACTCACTCAAATAATAACATGGATGCCTAAAATGACATGACCTGCTCACAAACATGTACAGGGAAGTGTAATATGCGCATCCGACAGAGGCAGCCCTGCATCACCACCTGAGGCATGAATGCTATGTGTTAAGTAATATAACACCATGTACTATATGCACACCTGAGCATCCTGACTAACATCCACCCTCACCAAGCATGAAGCCACAAAATGACGACGGGATGATCAAGTGCAATAACTGGCTGAAGTAATCCAGTCAGTCAAAGGGTAGCCAATGTGTTTCAGGCTGGGAAGATATACAGAGCTTGACATGATGCACCACCTGCTAGGGGTGGCATGCACCTATCATGCCATGCCCCATGGATACCGGCAAAGGCTGTCAGTACCCACAGCATGCCCTGAATAGGTAAGTCTCAAAACACAAACCCACCTTCATAGGTTCTACAAGGGATAGGAACCTAGATGTAATGCTACCCAATGACAGATGTATAAACAGCAAGATGTGTGCAGTGTAAACGCACACAGTATGGAGAATGTAGATACCAGTCCTGTAATAGAGAACTGGGCAAGGCTCACATCAGCACCCTAACACTACCAGGTCACACTTCATACTGTGCTGTACAGCCGCAAAACATGGAACAAGCTACAAAAGGAGGGTGACTAGCAAGAAATGGCAAGGATAACCACACCCCCATGTTGGTACCACAACAAGAAGCAGCATGGAATAGCCATGGTCAAATACCAATGGCTAAAACTGCCTCACAGTATATAGCCTGCTGTAGACTACTGTCCTAATACCAGGAACAGCACCTGGCCTATGTCGGAATACATGAATATATCAAGCCCCCCAAACCACATTATAGTGCTTGACTGAAAATACCCAGACATACACCGGTAGCATTGTACTAGCACCAACACAGTAGGAGAAAATTACCCGGATTCCATAAACCAAAATGCCCAGGATCAATGTACTACTCCCACAAGAGGGGTAAGCATACTGGATGTGATAATCAGCAACATGTGTACTGGATGGCAAGATGAGAAGTGTACCCCTCACTGGTAAGACCAGACCATAGAGTAATCACACTGGATATACACATCCTGACCCCAGTCCCTGGCCAGAATATCACAGTGAAAAACATGTGTAAAGTATAGGTTGCAGCCCTCAAAACTGATGTTGAATCCACAGAAGGCTCTGTGCAAGTGCAGAATATGGGACACACCACAGAACATGTTATACAGGCATTCCATGAACACAGCCAGGAATGCTTGGAGTATGCAATCACAAATAACAACAACACACACAATGCCAGTTCAACTGCTGAATCCTACACTAAGGCACTGTACGAGCACATCCACTCATGCATGAATCGTGCCATCCCAAATAGAACCAAAATGCTCTCATCCAAAAAAAGGAAGCCAATCTGGTGGTCCCCTGCCATAAACAAACTTTACAACAAAAGGAAGAAACTTTTGCAGAAAAGAGGAAAATCCCAGGATGCAAAAAACTCCCTTACTAGCCTCAGTAAGAAACTGAGATGCCTCATAAAATCCTCCAAAGCTAGTTATGAAAATAAAATTGCCAAAGATTCCAAAGACAACCACAAAGCATTCTATAACTATGTCAAGAATCTAAATGGCAATGCTCAGATCTGCTCTGAGCTAAAACAGAATGGCAATAAATATACTGATCCAAAGGATATTGCCAATATCCTGGCAGATCGATTCAGTGCCAACTTCACCCCCTCTCACCCCCTAAATGGCCCATCTCAATACTGGAAGATTGCCAAATTCCAGTAATAACGCCACACAGGTACAAAACGCACTTTCTAAAGCCAAGAATACAGCATCCATGGGACCAGATGACATCCCAGGCTGTGTACTACATGAACTACAATATGAACTGGCACCTCACCTAAGTGTCATGTTTAATCATAGCCTCACCTCAGGTTTCGTGCCCACTGAGTGGCGCAGAGCTACAGTTATCCCAATCCACAAGGGGGGATCCACCTTGGATCCCGGAAACTACCGTCCCATCAGTCTGACAAGCCTTATCTGCAAGGCCATGGAGCGTATTATCATGGAACTTATAAACAAAGACATTGGCAACCTTCAAACACTGGACCCCACCCAGTTTGGGTTTGTGAAGGGCCGATCTTGTCTCCTGAACCTGATTGACTTCTTTGAATCAGTCTCCAGAGCCATGGAGAAGGGTAAGGTGGTCCACACAGCCTATCCAGACCTTGCCAAGGCCTTTGACACAATGCCCCACACTGGAATCATAGATAAACTTACTAAGTTGGGTATTAATCCCTATGTCACCCAATGGGTTGCTAAATGGCTTACTGATAGAACCCACACTGTAAAAGTAGCCGACTCCAAATCCAGCTCCAGACAAGTGACAAGTGGAGTACCTCAGGGTTCAGTCCTGGGGCCGCTCTTGTTTGGCATCTACTTCTCTGAAGTACAGGTCAACACTAAGGGACTCTGGCTAACAAAGTTTGCAGATGACTGCAAACTGGGAGCCATTATTGAATCCCCAAATGATGTGGATACTCTACAAAAGGGCCTTACAGAAACAGATGCTTGGTGCCAGAGCCATGGGCTCAAGCTCAATGCCAAGAAATGTATTGTTATCCCCTTTGGGAAAAAACATGTATCCATGAATTACCATATAGGTGGCAGTACACTAAACGCAGAAAGTGTGATAAGAGACTTAGGGACACAGGTGGACAGTGGTCTCACCTTCGATAACCACATCGCCAAAACAGTCAGGAAATCCTTCTATGTGGCACACCTCTTCACGAAGGGCTTTTCATCCAGAAAAAAGGAGGTCATTGTCCCACTGTACTCATCCCTCATTAGACCCATTATAGAATACAACGCCCCATTTGGTATGTACCTCTCAAGACATCTGCAACAACTGGAAAGGCCTCAGAAATACCTCACTAAAAGAATCACAGGCCTAAAGCAGATGCCCTATGCTGACCGCCTTACAAAACTCCAGCTATACTCTGTCATATCGTCTACTCAGAGGATCTCTGCTTAACATACAAGGCCATGTCAAACCCAGAGCTGTTGGACATGCTACACTTAAAAATCCCAATCCCTCAGAGCTACACGCTCCAGGGATCTAAACCTTGTCATCACAGTAAACAAAACATGCTGGAGGGATAGGTTCCTGACCCAGAGACTCCCCAGACTCTGGAATAGATTGCCCATACATGTCAAGCAGAGTGCCTCTTTGGACCTCTTCAAGAGGAACCTTGACGATTGGATGGGAGAAAGGAAATTCACCCCAGGGATCACGTCAGTCGCCCTGCTAGACAGGGGTCCAGGAAAGTAAATAATGTGGGAAGAAATAGCCAGGGAATTGTTATGGCTAGGCTTGTATAGGCCCTAGGGCTGATAGCCTAGTACCAACCTATGAACCTATGAACCTATGAACCATACACACAGGCATCTGGCATGCTGGCCTCCAGCCATTACCAAACCATGCAAGAGAATGAGGGAGCTACCACATGATAGAGCAAACATAAAAAGGGAAGTAATCACTGACCAGTAGTATGGCAACAACATATGTCCACACATACAATCCACTAAGTCCAGCCACAACAAGTAGAATCTGTGAATCCAGAGGCAATGTGACGCCAGTACCAAGTACACAGACAACCACAACACCCCCCAAAAAATACAAATATATGTGATAGATGCATCCATGTATCCAAACCAGAGGTTGATCTCCAACAACTCAGTACTGTCAACACTAGTCAGGAGGAGTAGGTAACCACATACACCACAAACCCAGTCCCACATAGACGTACCACAACTGTAAACCAATCACATAAACACAGACAAATATTCCCGGAGGCCTTAATTACAAACACACTACACCAACAGAAGCCTCCAAAGTAGATCACAAGCAACCACAACCTTCAAACATAGCACATGCAACGAATAGTACGCAAAGCTGGTGTGCCAAACAGTCACAGGCCAGAAGGAGAAACAACATGCCTGATACAGTCGTAATAGGTGTCTGTATAGGCAGACACACAGCTGTCCCACTCACCAGACTGAACAAGGGAAAGGGTAGAGTAAGCTGCTTGTAGGCTGCCACAAAATGCCACATAACACAAGTACGCAGGTCACCCCAAAGCAAGCAGAAATATGATGCACTCAATGTCCATGCTGGTGTGAATTACCTGAGATGTACCTCCCTGGTCAACATCAAAAGAGACATGGATGGTCCCTCTGAGTATGTACCCCAGGGCGGGATGTCACTGGCTGTGTGCAGCATCCAACCCTCACCAAGAATGATGCCACAGAACAAACACAGAATGCTCATGTTTAACAGCTGGCACAGTTACAGCTGTCAGTCCAAGAGGGTCTAATGTGTGTCTGCTTGAGATGTCAAGCATGACAAGCCATGCTGCTGTTACAGGGATGGCTGTCAGCTGTTACCCGTGTGCGTCTGGATACTGGATAAGGCCTTTGCCGCCTCCATAGAGCCCTATGTAGGCAAGGCCAAAAAGACTACCCACCACCCTAGAAAACATAAGTGGTAGGAAACATAAGGGTAATGCTGACCAATGCCAGATGTGTAAACTGCAATATGCATGCCCCTGAGGCACTTCCCATTATGGAGAACATTGATGTCTGTACAGTGACAGAAGCCTGCTGCAAGCCTAGTGATAGTACACCAGCACTACTAGGTTATACCACATATCATGTGTTATGGCCCCAACACCTGCACCAAAACATCAAAGGAGGGGGAGTATCCATATGCAGCACAGACACCCATATTGCCAGGTAACTGACAATGCACAAAGCAGCGGACACCACCCACGTGCACATAACTATAGTCAAAACTGCTGTACAGTCTGTAGCATGCGACAGACCACACTCTCACACACAAGAACTCCACCCAGACATCCGAAGACACTGGACAGTATGAATATCCCACCAAATACCAGACAAGGTACACACAAAGTACCACATAGGTGTCAAACCATTATGTATGCAAGGAGTAATCAGGGACCTAGGGACACAGGTTGACATTAGTCTGTCATGTGACACCCAGAATGCCAATGTGGCTATGAAGACTGTTGATACTGGACACCGTATCATGAAATGATTCACATCAACATCAACAGAGGTCACTGTGCCGCTGTACTGTTCCCTTATCAGACCCATAATCTAGTACAATGACTCATATGGGATGTACCGTGCGTGACACCTGCAGTGGTTCGGAAGACCTCATAGTTACCCCACCAACAGGATAAAGGGTGTGAAATATATGTCATATGCTGCCTGGCTGTAGACACCCCAGCTGACTGCAGTTACACACTGCCTACACAGAGGCATTGTATGTCTGTTGTACAAGGCCATGTACAACACAGGAGTAATGGACATGCTACACCACAGGAAATTAAAACCATTGGAGCTGTGAGAGTCACAGATGTCAACCTCAACACATAATGAAATAAGATGTGCTGGAGGGACAGATACATAACCCATAGGCTCCCCACACCCAGAAACAGGATCCCAATCCATGGTAGGCAGAGCCCCTCACTGACACCACTCAACAGGAATATTGCCAAGTGGATGGATGACCGTACATGTATACTGGGGGTCCCCACTGTGTCACAATCAGACAGAGGCACAGTGAAGAACCTCAAAAATGGCCATAATTGAACATAGCAAGGGGTGGCGAAAGACACACACACTCTAGCTAGACTTACTAATGGCCTAGGGTGTCTAGCCTACTATGAACCCATGAACCTATGAAGGTACAAAATGTACAGGACACTAAGGATTATCACAAGGCTTACCCAACTGATGGTAGGAACCATGTTGGGCATCCACGGATATGCTCCGAATCACACAGATATTACAAACAACATACCAAACACACACACATATTGCTAACATACAACCTGTCAGGTGTAGTGCAAACACCCCCTCCCCGAGTGCAAAATACCTATCCCAGCAGATGGTCCCCTGACATTGCAGATGCTGAGGTAACAGCCATCATCTGCAAAGCAGAACACACAGCAGCAAAGGTATGTGATGGTGTCCTGTGCTGAGGCCAACATGGACCCCAAGAATAATGGAATGCCAAATCACATTACTGCCCAGTGTCAGCCTTACCACAGGATATGTACCCAAAGAGCAGTGTACAACAACAGTGGTCCATCACAACAAAGGTGTTGCCTGAATGGATACTCCAAACTACCACCCCAGGATCCTGACAAGCTTGTTCTGCACAGCTATGGAAAGGATCAGTATGTACCACAGACAGAAGGTTATTGTGGACCTACTGATACTGGACCCTACACACTGTGGCTGTTGTAACTGCAGAACCGGCCCCTAAACATGTCTGACCCATTTGAAGCAGTCATTAGGGTCATTGATGAGGGCTATTTGGTCCACACAGCGTAGCTGGGCCGTGCACATGCTTCTAGACAATACCGTATGAGTTCAGTATGGATATGTTCACCAGCTTAAATATACACCCCTATGTCAGTAGAAGGGTTGCAAAGCCGACCAAGGAGAGAACTGACATGGTCAGACATGCTGCATCCATGTCAGACTACAAAGCGGATATGAGTGGCATCCCACAAGGCCTGGTCTTGGCCCCCCCCCGTTCTGTATACATGTCCCATAGGTATAGGCCAACATGGAAGGACTGTGACTGAGCATGTATGCAGAGGAGTACAAACAGCCCACCATATCCGACCCCCAGCTGACACAAGCAACCCACAAAAGGGCCACCTACAAACAGACAACTATAGCCATAGCCATGTCAGCAAGCTAATTGCAGAACTGTGTATAGACAACCACTGTGGATATACAGTAAGTGCCCACAAATTACCACACAGGTGTTAACCCATGAGGTACCTAACATATAATGTGAGACCTGGGTACAAAAGGTGATAAATATCCTGCACTGGACAAACATGTGGCTGTAGTGTTCGCAGAAACATGTACCATATACCCACCCAAACATGAAGGTTGGCAGATGTAGATAAGGGGAACTCACTGTGGCTCTGCAGCCATCCTCCATCAGTGTCACCACTGACTACAATAGCCCCTGTGGGATATACCGCAGCAGACACCTCCATCAACTGTAAAGTCCACAACAGTACTCCACCAGGGGTAGCAAAGAGCATGAACAGATGCCATGTGTTGCCCGAGTAAACAAACTGCAGCCCTACACACCGCCATCCTTCCCAGCTACAGGAAAGCTCTGCCTGATGTATGAAGCCATGTCCAACCTGGAATGAATGAACATGTTGCACCTTGTACAATCTGAATGGCAGTGAGCTATGCACATGAGAGACCTGAACCCCAGCACTGACATACATAGGACAAGCTGTACAGAATGATCCATAACACAGAAGGCACCCCCACACTTCAGTAAACTCCTGGTACAGGTCAGCCAGAGAGCCACATATCGACACCCCTCAAGAGGCATCCTGATGAGTGTATGGGAGATGGTAGGCTACCCTGGGTATCACTGTTATGTCAGAGTTAGACAGAGGCACAGTATACTAACCATGACATATGTAATGGCAAACTCCAGTTACAATGTGTGTCGAAGGGCAAACATACCCTGTGACTAGTATCAGAAATGGCCTAGGGAACATCGCTAGTGTTTGCCAATGTCCACCCATGTTGTGTAATAACTAGCAATGTTGGACGAGCCTGGTGTAGGTAGTCCATATCTGAACATATTGCAACATGGTCATATGTGCACAACTGACCCCTACACAGTCTGTTGTGCTCACTATGAAGATGTCAAGCAGTCATAGGACTAAAGCCCAGGATACTGTCCACCACAGTGAAAGTACCGAACCGGTACACTATATGGTACTACAGTGTTAGGTCATCATGAAAGTATGTTGAGAACTGTCTGCAAAGTATCCCATGCAATCCCTGCAGGCACAGTATAATCCCTATTGTGGCAGACACGGAGCAGTTGGCCAGTTAGTACACAACATGACACCCAACACACAATCATAAACGTGCGATATTGTCGAAGTTGACACACACCCAAATATGTGGTGGACTTCAGAGTGCAAAATATGGAAAGCTCACACTGGGCATGCTCGCACACTTTGATAAATGAGGCATATGTCAGACAACATGCCATGGAAAGGCTGAACTGGGCATGCTCACACACTTAGGCTATATCTCCGTTTAGCAGTTGGCCACACATATCTGGTATTTGTACATGTCAGTCCAGGAACCAACCACAACACAGCAATCAGCCCAGTGCACACAGTAAATGACCACAGAGACATAAGTGATATAGTGGATCGCCATCATATGCAAACATCTTCCACAGATACACAAGTTGGTCATAGGAACAGGGAATGCTATGGCAGTAAAGACCTGCAAACAGTAGAACAGCACAACAAATATTGTGCATCCGACAATTGAACATATGGGTGTAGAGGTCAGTACTAGGCTTCTTGCCCCAGGGAATGACAGCTCAGCCAGAGTGTGCTTAACATCTGCATCCCCAGGATAGTAGGCTACTGTACCACTGTAAAGTAAGTCACAGAAGGCAACATGTGAGGCTAGTGAGATGTGCCTCTGTCAAGCAGGGGCACCGTGGAGGTCTCAGGGATTGAATGTGCTAAGCCACAGCCATGTTGTCGGTGTGTGCTGTGAGAGGGTTGCTGAGGATCTCTGACAGTAGGTGTCCGTCAATAACAGACTGAGGGGAGCCCTATCTGCATTCTCTGGACGATTCCACTGTCAACACTGTGTTGTAATGAGTATGTGTGAATGAAGTGCCGTGCCGGAACTGTCCACAGATGCCCTCCCTCTGTGGGCTACAGCTCTGCAATGTATTAGGTCACTCTGTCTGTTGAACGGCGGATATATGGCTGGTGTACAGCTGACAGGTGTCTTGTTGTGGAGCAGTCATGGGTATATGTGGGATAGCATGACCAATGCAAACTGTACACATGCTCATAGAATGCAATTGTCAAGGATTATGCTGAGTGGCCAGTATAGTCCTCCAGCATGGGTCCTCTGAAGTCATCCACCCCAGTCTACACATGTGTAGAGTCTGCTTGTGCTAAACACAGTTTCTGTGCAGTGACAACCTTGCCTGGGGGTGGAGATGAGATATGGATGTCCAGGGAAAGGTGGGTATGGTCAGATATCAACAATGGTGGTCTACCTCTGGTGTGGAACAGTGAGTACCCACGTTGCAGATGGACAGGTGCAATATGTATTCACCCATGTGGCTGTGGTGTGTGGTTCTGCCATAGCACATGGACCCACAAATTGTAGTGGCTGTAGGGTAAAGTGGTAGAGGCCTGAGTAGTTCTCACACACAATATGCCTGTACCTGATGTTAACAACTGGAATGGTGTATGTGAATACCTGCATATCCTGGCACTGTTCCCAGGGAAGCTAAGTGTGTGTCCTGGATGTGGGTGTGGTGTCCTGGACTGGTTGTGTTGTGTGTTACAGGTCCTGTGGTCCCAAAGCATGGTATAGAACATAACCTGCCAGTGCGATGTGCATATCTAACCTTGGCGTAGGTGGCTGCAAATGCATATATATGCTATCCCCCACCTGACAGGTAGTACTACATCTACATACCTCTGTAGAAATAAAGATGTCAGCACCCTAGAAATACTACAGGTGCAGAACAGATGCCCAGTAATTTGAATAGTGTGCTCTGCTAATGCGTCCCCCTCAAGTGTCATAATATAGTTAGGTAGGGGTTCGAATCCTGTAAATGCTCAGTGTGTGTGTGTGTGTGTGTGTGTGTGTGTGTGTGAGTGAGGTTTGTGTGTGTGAAAGGCTGTGAGAGGGAAATGTCCCTTTTGGCAACTGGGAAAACACACTACAGGATGTACATTCCCCTTTCTAAACACTGATGATGTCAGCACCCTATAAGTACAGCAGGAGAAGGGAAGCCTCCCAGTAATGCGAATAGCGTGCTCCGCTAATGCGTCCGTCTCAAGTGTCATAACATAGTTAGGTAGTGGTTTAAATCCTGCAAATGGCAAGTGTGTGTGTTTGGATGAGCGGGGTTAGTGCATGTGCAAATTTGTGTGAGGGAAATGTCCCTTTTGGCAACTGGGAGTACACACTACAGGATGCACACTCCCCTTTCTAAACACAGATGATGTCAGCACCCTATAAGTACAGCAGGAGAAGAGAAGCCTCCCAGTAATGCGGATAGTGCACTCTGCTAATGCATCCATCTCGAGTGTCATAACATAGTTAGGTAGTGGTTTGAATCCTGCAAATGGCAAGTGTGTGTGTTTGGATGAGGGGGGTTGGTGTGTGTGCAATTATGTGTGAGGGAAATGTCCCTATTGGCAACTGGGAGAACACACTACAGGATGCACACTCCCCTTTCTAAACACAAATGATGTCAGCATCATATAAATACAGCAGGAGAAGGGAAGCCTCCCAGTAATGTGAATAACGCACTCTGCTAATGCATCTTTCCTGAGTATCGTTAGGTAGGAGTTTGAAACCTGTAAATGGCATGTGTGTGTGTTTGGATGTGGGGAGTTTGTGTGTGCATTTCCGTATGAAAAACATGTTAGTTTTGGCAATCAGGAGATCACACTACCTGATGCACATTACCCTTTCAAAATACTGATGTTGTCAGCACCCTATAAGTACAGCCATAGAAAAGGAACTATCTAGTAAACCGAATAGTGCGCTTCGCTAATGCATCTCTCTCACGTGTCATGACCTAGTTAGATAGGGGAATGAATCCTGCAAATGGCAAGTGTGTGTGGGGGTAGTAGGGTGTGTGTAAATGCAAGTGTGAGAGAACAGATCCTTTTGGCAAATACTACAATACACCAGATGCTGCATACTCCCCCAGTAAACACAGGGGATGTCATCACACTATTAGCACAGCCAAACAGGGCTAGTTGGCTAGTAATGCCAATAGTGCGCTCTGCTACTGTGTCTATTACCATTGTCAGAGTACAGATAGGTATGTTTTGGTAACCCACAACTGCCACGTGTGGTTGTGTCATACAGTATGACCTTGTGTGGGTCTTTGTACATAACAATGCATGCCATTGCCTAAACCAGCAATGGCATTGCACACATGATGTATGTGTGTGACACATACACATAAATACCTGTGACCTGCAGTAGTTACCATGTCTGACACATGCCTCGAGTGGATAAATGGTATTTGCAATGTATACCAATATGACTGTGTCTTACTGTGCAGGGTCCGCATGTGGTATGTCTCTATACAGTGTGGGTGTATATGGTGAAATACCTACAGCAGGGGATACACATCTGGTCTGGGCCATATAGTGTACATGTAGTAGATGTACAGGTGCTGCATGTTCCCACCTGTTGTGGTAGTGATAACATGTCATTCCACTGCAATTCGGTGACCACATGCTGTGAACCCTTCAACTAGTGTGTTGTAGCTACAGTAATGCTCACACACAATATTTGGCTGGATGCAGTCCAGCCATATAAACACAGTTCTTGAGACTGTCATATTGCCAGTGTTGTTATGGAGGATAGGTGGTCTCCCTGTGTATGGGAGGGTTGTGTGTGCCAGGCTATGAACCAGATGGCAGTCTGACATACTGTTAGCTGCACATGATTAGGCCCTGATGGTTTGTGCTGTGCCAACAACCTGGAGGTGTGTGTATCTGTGGTACCTTGGGATACCACCCCCCTATCCATGTGTGTTACATGTGTAGGGGAGAACAGGCATGGTATGGGGCATAACCTGTCAGTGATGGGTAACACCTGTGAGCCATGAATCATGAATCTGGTACTGCACAGACATTGCAGTTTGCCGTGCTGAGGGCAGTGTCTGGTGCATGCATCTTCCGGTGTATACTGCTGTTGTTGTGTAGCAGCACTGTTAGTGTCCTAACCTGTGTGATACCCATGGAGGTGGCTATGTAAACCATGTCCTGCAGCATAAAGCAGTATGTGTGTACCAAGGAGCTTTGCCATTATACATTGGGCCATGGGTGTCATGTGCAAGATGACCCTTGCACATCATTGTGGCTTCCCTAGCATGTAAGTACACATTGACAGCCAGTGGATACACTATGAATGACAGTGGAGACTGAGCATAATGTAGACATACAACACCCTTCCCACATATAGTGGTAGAATACCTGGTGAGGGTATGTTGGCAACCAACATCAGGCTCATACTGGCCTGTGCCACATGCTGAGAGATCCATTCTATGTTCCCTATCATGTAGTCCAGGGAGGTATGTCTCAGGCAGCCATGCTGGCATGGTCAATGAGTGAGTCATATGTGTCCATGCCTCTGACTGACCTGTATGCATGTGTTCTGTGGTGGACCATAGTGCCCCTGAGGCATATCACTGTGACCTTCACCAGATACAGCCTGTTGAGCAGGACCCCAGTGCAGCACACAAGACAGGTACCTGACAAGTCTGTAGCAGGTGTGTTGTGTAGCCCTACAGGCTATGAATGTGTGGCACAGGGGATGTGCGTGCCATGTGTGGCATTTGCTCTGTTCCGACGGAACATATGCCTGTGTGCCAGCTGCGGAGGTGTGTGATGCCCAGGCAGGCTGCTATTCTGAGTCCCCACATATGTCCCAGTGTGTTCAGCATGCTGTCAGTGCATGTCAGTGTCTGACTTGTATTGTAGTCACTGTAAAATATTTTATTTATTTATTTATTTATCCTACATTTGTTGACCGGGATAGTCTGACTGGATGCATGTCCATTTCCAGGGGAGGCCTGTGGAGACAAGCTACGAGGGTAGCAGATACAGCATTACATAATACCAGCATTACATATTACAAACAGATTATTTACAGAGATTACATAAGTAAGCAAGTTAAACTTGTTCCACAGGTTAATGTTAGTCCTGAGCACAAGTCTGGATTAAATTAAATTACACAGTAAAGTGGTTCACAGATTTTGCACATTCGAGTTAGCCAGGCTTGATACATTGACATAGCCAGTTAAGTGACAAATGTTGTTTGAGTCTAGTGTTAAATTGACCTAAAGTGGACAGTAGGGTAATATCAGCTGGAAGTGAGTTCCAGGATCTACTTACAGAGTTTGCAAAGAGAGAATCACCGGCTGTGTTATTAAACTTGCTAGTCTGAATTAGTAGTTTGTTAGAGGATAAAAGTAGTCTAGGATTGTTATAGGGGGTGATAATATTTGAAGTGCAGGAGTATTGTCTGGATTATAGAGGATTTTATAGGCCATAATCAGTTGGTTATACTGTATTAGGCTGGGTATTGCAAGCCAACCAAGCTGATTTAGATTGATGCAATGATGTGTCCTAAAAGGCAGCACAGTGGCAAACCTGGCAATGTGGTTGTAGCAAATTGAGTGTTTGTTAAGGACAGTCTTGTTCATATTCGAGAGTGGAGGGGATGCATACAGAAGGGTTGAAACAAGGTGTGAGCGAGCTATGGCACCTTTAGCTGCAGGGGCTAGGAAGGCTTTAATTCTGTAAAGTGACCCTAGTTTTCTATTGATGGCTTTGATAATTTGGTTAACATGTAGGTCACATTTGAGATTATTGTCTATGATGACACCTAATAGTTTAGTAGATGGGTCAGGGGAGATTATTGTGCCATCAGTTGATGTTATGGTAACGGTGAAAGCGGTAGACCTATGTGTTGGTGAAATAACAGCAGTTTAGTTTATTTGGGATTTAGGATCAGATGATGTTCAGAAAGCCAGTTTTCTATTGTATTAAAGGTGGTCTGGGTAGCTGACCATAACTCTACTGGAGATGTGGCTGAGCAGATCAGAGTAGAGTATTCAGCATATCGGATACAGCTGACTTTTGGGATGACAGTATAAAGGTCGTTAATGAAGATGGAGAACAGCAAGGGCCCTAGTATAGAGCCTTGTGGTACTCTGAGGGTGTTAGGTAGAAAGTTAGAGATATTGTTCTGCCAGAGGCCAGCCTGCTGTCGACCATGCAGGTAGGATTGAAACCATTGGAAGGCTCCAGTATCTAGACAGTGTTTGCAGGGTGTGAAGTACAAGTTGGTGATCAACCATATTGTATGCCTTGGAAAGATCCAAAAAGAGGGCTGAGGATATATAATTAGTGTTGCAAGTATGGTTTATGGTGTTAGTAAAGGCTAGGAGGCCTGAAGTAGTGCTGTGATGAGGACGTAAGCCATGCTGAGTGTCTGCCATAATGCGATTTTGGATTAGATGGTGCATGAATTGTCTATGACTAAAGTTTCCATAATCTTTGCAAGTGGAGAGAGTATAGCTATTGGGCTATAATTGGAGAATTCAGTAGAGCTGCCTCCTTTGTGAAGTGGGATTACATATGACATTTTCCACATGGTAGGACATTTAGATTCTACCATGGTTCATTTGATTACCTTTGAGACGGGGTAAGCAATAGCATCATCTGATTTTGATAGGTACTCGGCAGGGAGTAGATCAGCAGAAAGTGTAGTGGGGTTCACTGTTTCAATCAAGGTACGGAGAAGTGAAGTGGTGACTGGTTGGCAGCTGAACGCAAGTAAGTTTCTAGGGGTGCTACTTTCAGGACCAGGGGAGCTAGGAGGTAAATGGCTAGCTAGGGCCTGAAATTTCTCAGTAAAGAACTGGTCAAAACTATCAGGAACATCTTCAGGGGTATTATCAATAGTAGCAGCAGGGATTGGGGTTGACGTTTGTCCAGGATGTAGTATATATGACATGCCACCTGACAGGGTATGGCATTACTGGGTTCAGAGAGCCCAGTCCCCAGATTGGCTGTGTGGTGGCATCCCACACATGTGTTGTACATTCCTGGCCAAGGGTGATGGCTGACTGCATACATGTGTCAGCTGTGACATTGACACATGACTCACATAAACCACAACTGGACCATAGAGGCGATTCACAGGTTACCTTTGCACATGCTACCCTAGTAGTGTGATTGCCATGGTGAGTACCAACACATAGGGCCAATGGGGAACAACATACTGAAGGTGTGTATGTGTGGGTGTACCGCTACTGTTTCATAGCACTGACATATATGACTGCACACGTGGGTAAATGCCAGGTAAGACGTGTGCAATGTGTCACAGGCAACGTACATGCGTACAGGACAGACAGTGACGTTCTGTCATGTGTGAAGTTGACATACATATCGCACGCTATGCAGATGTCACTAGAAGTCTACAGAAGCACTGTAACTCTGCATTGCAGGTGTAAACAGTGTTCCAGGGAACCCCAAGCGAACATGCATGCAAACAAAGCTACAGTAAACAGGGCTGGAAGTAGTGCATTGTACAACAAAGAAGGGGTAACAATAACAGTAAGTAACAATGCAAATATGTAGGCACTATCAACATGTACCCAGGAATACACAGCGCAGATGCCCATGGTAGAACTGATATTATGTCATAGTTATTTGTGATTTGGATTACATTGGTACTGCACACATATCTACATGCGCGAACATCCACATGGCATAGTCGTTGTGGGCAACGTGACACCATTACTGTACATGTCCACCATTGCATATCACTACTTGCGTTAGCTTTCCCCCTGTGCTACCCATGTATGCGGCTATCTGTTGACAACCTTACCACCGGCATGCAATTATGTACAGCTGTTATACTTTGGTATGTACTATGGGTGCAGATAATTCAGTGCATTCATACAGTTACTGCAGCAGGCATGCTGGGATAAACACACAGTCATAGCAGCACACTGTACTGTTACCAACATGATACTACTAATACACTTCTATGTAGTCACCCTGTGCATCAGCAACGTGTTTACCTGTTCCCGCAATGATGTTGGAGATTGCAGGAGGTGGCACGGTGTCATCATATGCACAGGGTGTGGATTAGGTATGCCTGAGTCAGCCACTGATACCACCAATTGACATGTGTGTGTATGTGTGTTGGTGAGGGGCAGCAGTACAGGGTGGGGCAG
Source organism: Protopterus annectens (assembly GCF_019279795.1). Lineage (NCBI taxonomy): Eukaryota > Metazoa > Chordata > Ceratodontiformes > Protopteridae > Protopterus > Protopterus annectens. The sequence continues at coordinate 1,730,999,413 of NC_056731.1, read as the reverse complement.
TGTTGGTGCAGTGTGTGCGTGTATGTGTTCGCCCTAGGTGTTAGCATTTTGCATGTGTGTATGCACGCACACAGTTCCACCTCATGGCTGCCATATACAGGGGTTTGTGGACAGCCATAGACTGCACCTGGCAGGCCATACAGATCAGTGTCTGTGTGCACGGACACGGTACCTGTGCCTGGCAGGGGTGCTACGGACCGTATCCAGTACTAAGCCAGACTGGGTACTGTCATCAGAAGCGGGAGTGTATTGACTGGACACAAGTCCCTGTTGGGACTGTCCAGAGCCACGTGCACGTGGTCTCCTGGGGCGTTCCGATGACAGCACAGACCCAGCATTGCTGGGGCTGCTGCTGGCACTATGGGGGCGTGCGCGAGCCTGTTGTCGTCCGCGCCAACTGCCAGCTGCTGCTGCTGCCGGCATATAGCCACGTCGACGCCGCAAATGCCCACCATTTCCCTGGCTCATGGACATCTGGTTGTGGAACTGCTGTAATATGTCCCCACAACGTCTGTTTATGACATCGGTGAAGTTACGGATAGCATCCGCAATGTCATGCATACTGTCTGTCATGGCTGTGCGACATGCTCTCAGCTCCCTCAGACCCTGTCTGGTGTACCTTTCTATATGTGACTGTGCCTGCATGACAGTCCGAAACATAGCTGAGGTTGACAGACCTCTTTGGGCACGTCGGCCAGAGGCAGTACGCCCACGGATGCTCCCACGAGAACCCATGGGCAACTGTCTGTGTGGTACCATCGGAGGACCCTGCCCATGGCTGCTGTGTGGGGACGCATGTGCCACAGGTACCACATTACCCTGGTCTATGCCCACTGTATCCTTTCCATCACCTAGGGACAATGGTGACAAAGGATGTACTGGCAGGATGACTGTGCACAATGATGGGGTTGACAGCTGTGTACTGTCAATTGGCTGACCAATGGCAGACCCTGACACACCTTCCTGTACCATTACACAAATATCATCATTACCAGTAGCCGTAGCACAGGATTCAGGTTCCCTGCTGCAGGTCACCAGAGCAGCCCCAGAACCTGTGGGAGGAAGACAGGAAACACAGTTTACAGTCTCCAGACATTGTTACCAGTGATGCACTTCTACACACATGCACACATGGACACATGCACACATGCACACGTGGACACAGGCACAAATGCACACATGGACACAGGCACACATGCAGACATGCACACGTGGACACATGCACACAGGCACACATGCACACATGCACACAGGCACACATGGACACATGCACACATGCAGACATGCACACGTGGACACATGCACACGTGGACACATGCACACATGCACACGTGTACACATGCACACACGGACACATGCACACATGCACACATGGTCACATGCACACATGGGCACATGCACATATGCACACGTGGTCACGTGTACACTTGCACACATGCACACATGCACACGTGGACACATGCACACATGCACACGTGGACACAGGCACACATGCACACGTGGACACAGGGACACCTGCACACATGCACACATGCACACATGCACACAAGGGCACAGGCACACCTGCACACATGCACACCCCACAGTATACACACAGAGCACTACTGAGTTACACTACTGTTACTAGCATTATCAGGACTATTATAGGTTATGTTAAACACACTCACCAGCATGGATGGCCTGCCTTGCTGTAACCCTGGAGGGAACTGCAGAAATGATGAGATTAATGTCAGTGGGCACAACTGTGCCATTGATATTGCATATGATACAGTGTACAGAACAGTCAAGTGTACATATGGCATATTACCTGCATGCTCCATGTCATGCTGCTGTGTGTAACCAGCCTCCATCATAATGCAGGTGTACTGCTGTTGGTGTTCCGGGGATGGAGCCACAACACTTAGGAGTAGCCCCTGCAGTCTGGTGAGGGGGGGATGTGTGGCTACCCCACCTCCTGTGGCAACCTGTTGCCTGTGGATATCTGATGCACGCTGGCGGACACTTCGGATTAAATCACTGCAGTGATGTCATACCTGCTCATATGTCCTGTTATGCGTGCCAATATCATTTACCCTACGGACAAGGTCTTGCCACAGTGCAGCCCTCTCCTGCTGATTCTGACTGGTGCGGGAAAACAGGATGTCATACTCCCGCACCAGGCTCTGGTGGATCTCCTCGTCTTCCGCCACAGCGTAGGCGGGGTTACGCTGACGCGCCATCTCCCTGGAAGAGAACACAAACAGGATATCAGCAGACCATGTCAGCAATATATGGCACACATACTATACATGATACTTATGTGTAGTGATATACTACTACTCCCATATGTTGCATGTGTGTGTGTCATGGTGGATACACAGGTACATGGCCAGATATCAGTGCTCAGCCAACACCTGTGCAACAATACCTGCCACATTCCACACAACATAGTAGCATGCCCCATCGGTCAGCACACACTGACAGGTGCAATGCACAACCTCACTCTGGGGTTCATCCCAAGGTACTGTATGTGGGACACTGTCCACTACTGTGATGTGGACAGAAGTTACTCGGCCTGGATATACATATCCCACCACCACCACCAGCACAGTAGGCTACTTTGATATGTATGTGATTAGACAGTTATTCACTTGCTGGGACTGAGATGGTATCCATGCAGCACACTGGGCCAGTGGAAGCCACAAGCCACACTGCTGACCCCTTTGCAAATGCTTACCACAGACATGCCACAGATTGCATGGAACTTGCACACACATTTCTAATCCAGACCCTATGCACAAAGGTTAGGCATCCTGTCCGGTGGACCCCAGACAGAGGCAGATTGTATAACAATAGCAGGAGGCTACTGCAGGACAGAGCACATTCACATTAAGGGAAGGCATCTGTGGTCAGCACTGGTACTACGCTACGGTCTGTCATAACAACGGCCATGGCCTACTCTGGGAGGGAAATGGACACAAACACTATGGATGACCACAAGGCCTTCTTCAGTTATGTTACACATATGGACCACATGCCTCAAATATGCTCTGTGTTAATACACACCTACTTAACATTCACCAAACACACGGATATTGGCAACAATCTTGCAGACATGTTCGGTGCATGTATCCCCCCCTCCTTCTCCCCCACCAGTTGAAATATTTATCACAGCTGGATGTAACCTCCCTATCATCTCACATGTCCAGGTGAGGGCTGCCCTCAGCAGAGAAGAACACAAAGCATCACTGTGACCTCATGGTATCCCTGGATGTGTGCTACCTGCACTCCAAGAGGACATACAACCACATATAACACTGATAATTTATCTTGGCCATACTACAGGATATGTACCTGGACAGTGGTATACAGAAACAGTGGTCCCACACCACTAAGGGGGCACCTCAACTGACCCTGGGAACTACCACATCATATGCATAACTGGCATGGTCTGCTACGCTATGGAATTATGCAGTATGGGATGCATATGCAATGATATCGGGTACCTGCAGACACTTGTTCACAGCCAGTGTGCCTTTGTGATGGGCTGATCCTGCCTTTTGAACCTGGCGGACCTTTCAAAGCAGTCACTACAGCCATTGCTGGGGCAATGCACAGACAACTGCTGCCAGGATCATGGCCTAAGACTGATTGACGTGTAATGTATGGTCACCCCCTTTTGGTGGAACTACGTACACACAACATATCACATGGACATACCTATGGATACAGACCTATGACACATTTGGAGGGTTCACAGTATGCACACTATTAACCTGCTACTTTGCATTACCTGTGTTTGTCGCAGCTGGTTGCATTACCACTGCTTCTGCTTGCTGCTGCTACTGTCACTGCTGACAGCTTCTGGTGACAGAGTCACAGTGTATAATTTTTTTTTTTTTTTGCTCACTCTCTCTCTCTCTGTCTCACTTCTCGCTCTCCCTCTGTCTGCTTCCAGACAGTGCAATGAATGTATTGCATGTGTGGAGTGTTAGCACTGGATGCTTTTGTAGGTATCTGCATAGGTCCATGTGATGGCCTCTGCACCAACTGTAAGCCAGCATTTGCTAATTGCATACAGCCAGTTGTGTACTGATTGCAGTTCTCACTGTGATTTCAGGTCAGTGCTATAAAAGGGTATGTGGGATAGGCGTTGCCCTTTCAGATTGTAAGGGCGGGGACCATGCTGGTATGCTGTGGACAGTGTTCTGTGAGTGTAAAGGTTAGTATCTCTCTCATGATTCAGGCTGTGTTGTATATTCACATTTCTCCATTCCTCTCTCATGTTCCCTGTAGCAAGTGTGTATGCACAATGACTCCTACAACTATATATAGATATATATACATATATATATATATATATATATATATATATATATATATATATATATATATATATATATATATATATATATATATATATATATACATATACATACATTTATATATGTACTTTAACTGACATTATTATCTACAAGCTACCAACTAGCATGGCTGTTTCTGTTCACACACTACTATTATGGTAATCCAGTAGTTTTGACAGTAATTCTAAATGACATGCTTTGTGTACAACACATCCTATATTCCCTTTACATTCATCCCTACTATTACGTTATATTTATTTTAGCACAATGTTCTTGTATAAGAGTCATGGCTTAGTGGTAGGTCATACAGACTAGTGTTTCCAAGGTCCTGGGTTCAGGACTGATAGTGGGATTTTATTTTGCTTTTGAACTGAGTACAGGACCTGTCAATCAAAGTGACTAAGGCACTTTTAAGCAGTTGTAACCGGGTTAGCGCTGGTTTGCGCGGAGCTCAAGCATGCGCACTGGTGGTTAGCTCCACGCACACACGTGCACACCCGCTTACAACCGCTTAACAGTGCTTACTCTGGCGCACACTCGCGCTATTTTCTTTGAAAGAAAAGAAAATGGGGAGACAGGAAAGTGGTGAAAAAGGGGTCACAAGGAGGGTAAGACAGTAGGGAAACAAGCTTGGGATTTGCAGGAGGGATGTAGGTAAAGCCCATAGCTGCCCATTTCTTCATCAGCAACAGCTGTGGATATGTATGTAATTTGGTGTGACATTTGAAACCTTCCACCCCTGAGAGAGGTGTCAGGACAACAATAATACTTGTTGTACAGCCAATTGTAATTGATATTTTCCATGTCCAGCAGACGTGTGCGGAATGGGCAGCTATGTATGGGGTGTAATTTTTTTGTGGGTACAGAGTGCCCTTTTTTTTTTTTTTTAGGTGAGAGTGGTATGTCAGGTGAAGGAAGTCGGTACAGCTAGGGAGGTAGGTTGGGTAGGTAAACAGACAAGACAAACAAGATGCATACAGGGGTGGTGTATGACACGTGTGGGGGGGGTTTACACAATTGACGGGGACGGAGGTTTGGATATCCAGAGCCCAAGAGCCCACAGATGGCAACAGTGGAACTGATATCCCCACCCATAGGCAGTTGCCACTGTTCCTTCACTGCCCAGGACGGGGCTGTGCTGGGGGATGTGTAGGCCGGGCAACAGGCATGCCCGTTAGTTGCGCCACCCGTGCCTCAAGCTGGCGTAGGGGCTCGAGAACAGCGTCCCGAATCTCCCTACGCACCACAGTCCGGATGCTACGAGGGTGAGTGGTGGTTCTCCTCCGGCCACACTTGCAGAGGGGGGGGCGAGCCCCATCCCCTGCAGTGCTTCCACCCACAGGTGGCACAGGGCCACCGAAGGAGGGTCCGGACTCGGCACTAGTGCCAGGTGCACTCGCCAGCTGAGGTGGGAGAGGTGGGTTCGCTGGAACCTGCCTTCCCTGTCGTCCTATGTTTTGCATTATGTCATGACAGTTTGGGTTAGTGACTTATAATACCATTCACAATTAGTTGTAACAGCATGCATTAGTATTCCCATTAACCAAACACCCAGATATTCACACCATTGGACAGCGTGCATAACACATGCATAATTTGACCAGAAATACACAGTCCAACAACATGTAGGGTTAATTGATGGCAACAGGCCATCAGGTTTGGATGTATGAACAGGGCAGATGCATCAACGGACATGCAAATATATATGACCCAACAGGACAAACATCCAGGGGTGTTAATTGTGATTGCACATACCATTTTCACGTGGAATGGGTTATATGTGGTTATAGGGTGGGGTAAAGAAAATAATATTAACACCTTTGAATACCAATACATATGCTGTACATTTCTAATAGCTACAGTTATATACACACTACTGTTCTAACTACAGTTTCCTATATGATAACTATTTCAACTTGGTGATAGGACTGTTACTGCAACATCAATATACATTTTATTGTTCTTCATACACATTCATATCTAGCTTTGTTCAGCTACATCATCCTGCTACATTTGCTTTATATAGCTGTAGACAAGTGTGGATGTTTGGTATATCAGACAATCATCCTATCTGCATATTGCAGACTGAGAACAACATATCCAGATTTTGGGATACACATTCCAGATGCAGCAACACTTTGAACAGATTTCGCTGTTTGGGTTTGATTCTCACATGCATTTCATTCTGTCTTGACTGCAGTATACTTTATTCAGGGGTTATTACTACTGTATTGCTGGATTCATGACACTTTCTCACACTCTGTCACTTGCTTTCATTTTACTATTCAGGATGGTACTTACTTCTAGGCTTTATTGACATGTTTTACCTGTAGTTATTACAATCCTTTCCAGCAGTCTCACTTCTGTCATGTTTCAGTATTTCAACAGGGATATATTTCACACATGTGATTTCATCATCTTCTGCAGCTATACTTTTCAGCCTGCTGCAGGTTGTGTACTATTTTCTTACAGGTAGGGCATTTTTGTTTCAGAATATATGTCAGACAGTTTCATTTTTCGGTTTAACTTACAGGCTGAAACACACTTTTGTAATCAAGCAATACTTGCAGACACTTCCACACTGTTACTTGCACATTTTATTCCTTACTGACTACACTGCACTCTTTTGCTGACTGTCATACTTTTATATTTCTTTACAGTTACTGGTAGTGGATTACTGACCTGCCTGGTGGCGCAACTGCACCAGCCTATCCCCATAGGCTCTGCGGTTCGCAGAACGGACACCTGCAGCTATAATATAAATGAAGTAATATTGGAATACACATCTCCATAATATCAGCTAGTTTAATTTCTTGCATACATAATTAAATGTAACTTACTCAGTAGTGGGGCGTTGGGTGTTTGCCGGGCCTCCTGGATCCAAAGGTTCAGTTGGTCCTGCTTGCATCTCTTCAGGTCCGTATGGTGGTGACGGACCTGCTCACCAGTCCTTGGAATCCCTGTGGCACTGGTGAGATCATGAGCCAACCGGTCCCACACCTCAGCCCTGTATGCTCCCCAGAGGACCTGGCCCTGCATGAGTTGGGCCTCATGATTGTGGTCTAGGAGCCAGACCATGTACCTGGACTCCTCAATGCCCCACCTCTGTGCTCGAAAGTAACTACCCTCTCCTACTCCTGTCATTCTGCCTGCAGGTCAGTTCTACAATCGTTTATGCTGTGTATTCCTGCCTATGGGGCTTATATAGTCCGTTTTTCCTGCACATATCTGTGATTGGCCATTTTGGAATTGTATCAACTTCAGTAAACCTGCATTGTCATGCTCCACTTTGTATTCATTCCTATATATTAGCTATTATTGCATTTATAGGTATTGCTGTCATGGCTTAGTGGTTCAGTACCTTGAATATAGTGCATAGTATCCTGGGTTCGAACCTGGCCACTGATTTTTATTTTTCATGACTGTCTAGACATGCTGAGGGGTGTGTCTGTGTAAAGGCAGTTTTGATACGGCTTGCTCAACGTTGCCCGTCGGTTACCTTGTTTGCACGCTGCGCAGCTCCGTGCAAATGGGGTACGCTGCTTTAATCCTCATTTGGCTATCGGCACGCATATTACACTCACCTCAGTTAGGGGCACATAGATTTAGCGTGTTAAACCACTGCTCAGCTACGGGCACTCATTTTGCACCAGTTAAACCACTGCTCATCTACGGGTAGATGCACTCAAGCCACCAGCAACAAAAATCCACAAAATAACCAAACAGGTTGCTGAACGCCAATAACAAGTCCACCGATAATCCAAAGAATTTTATTTAAATCCACACAGAGACAAGCGCTTTCGTCATCAAGACTTCTACAGATCACTCTGTTAAACTGTAGCTCAGCTATGGGCATATCTGGCATTTTTTATTCTTTTGTTACCTCACATTTCTTCAATATAAATGGGCTATTTCATTACATTTTACATAAAATGTGGTTTTATGTGTACATATTTGTCAGGGACTTGTTTCCTGCTTATTTTGCTAAAAATAAAACATTGGTGTTGTGGGGTCTCGAACCATGAATGCCTGCTTTTCAGCCAACATCTCTACTGCTACGCTATTGCTTCCTGGCTTATTTTGCATATTTAGTTCTTATATGCTTTTCCACTGACTGCTAACTGTAGCTACGCTACGGGCACACCCGCGCAAATGAGCACACTCACGGTTAAACATTTTTACAATTTAAAAAATATATATAACATGTTTATTTATATGTTTTCTGTTCATAGTCTGTGGGGGCATGTTGTTGTGTTCTGTTTATTCACATTTCCGTGGACTCTGTCGTGGGTGTTTACTTTGGGAACTTTTCCTCTTCTGGGGGCATGTCCACTTACAGGGCTCCACCTAAGGACATGCCCCCTACTGTATTACACGGACCGTGTTAGTCTTAAGTGTGATTAAGCATGCTCTCAGGAATATGCAGAGCATGCTGACATCACTCCGTTTAACTGCAGCCTCCGTGTATGAGTTATAACTCTTACACGGAGGCTTCGTGAATCCTGCCCATAATGTTAACTCTTTAATTAGAGATGATGGGCCACCTGATGAATAGTGTGAAGGCTATAATGGTACTGACTAGGCTAGTTTTGCCAGCTTGAATGAAAATCATTTTTACTAAAGTTTTATGCTACTGATAATAAATGAGCTGGAGTAAAACATCTCAAATTCATTGTCAATGCTGTCGTTTAAAACTGCATTGCTTTCTGGCGTCTGTCTACCCCCCTTGAACTCATATGTTCTATGTTGAAATAACCCTGCTTCTGGCATTGGCCATTGAATAAAAATCCCTATTCAAATTAATTTCTGTGTGCATTAGTAATCCTTTCTTACCATTTCTGATCTCATATTCATTTTTCTTTGTTTCCTGAAAAAGGTATTGCTGGATGCTAAGGCTACCCATCTGTACAATCTAATTTGCTGTTTGTCTTTGAGAATCTGTCTTTTGATTGGAAGAGGTACTTGACAATTCAATGGAATGCATTCTGCCAACACTGCAGTCAATCACATCTTTAACTTTTTCCTTAAAGAAATAGCTTTATCCAGCTTTTCCAATGTCATCAAAATGTTATAAGTTTGACTTCCAGTATGCCATCTAAACTGTGAAGACTGCAAGCTAAGAGCTTATCCCTCGGGAATGAACACTGTATGAAATCCTCCCTATTCTGGAGGTTGAGATGTTATTGTAATACTTTAACAATACCCCAGGCTTGATGGTGAGTTGATAAGGAAAAAAAGGCAAGAAATCTGTGCTTAATCTGGATTTGTAATACGTAGTTTAGCAATGTGAACCATGAGTTGCAGTGCTTTGGATGAACGCAGTAGGTCCAAGAGACCACATGGGAGACACCTCTGACTGCCAGGCTCTGACTTCTCTGGAGATGATACTACAAGAAATAAGAGAGATAAAGTCTAGACTACAAACTTATGCCTCATGAGCAGAAGAAAACTTTATTTTGCCTCTATAACTCAGACTTTAAGTACTCAACCAGATGAGTTCCATTGTCTTAGCAAATAGAATGAGGAAGTAGCAGTGTAAGCTAGGCAGTATTATTTTAAAACATACCTAGTGAAAATGGAAGATACAGCTAGACAAAACAAAATCAGTTACCAGGAATACAGGAGCATCTGGAAACCAGAAATTATATATGTTTGGTAAAACAAATGCAAGCAAAATTGACCACAATTGCAGCAAATTATATTAAAATTGAGAAAGTTCAGAGTACCATGGCACCCAAGAGGGAATATTAACAATACACCCAGGCACATTATTGTGGAGCTTGAGTCTTAAACACAAAAAGAGATGCTTCTCTTCCAGCTGTGGAAACCAAATAAAAGACTACTCTGGGCCATAAAACAAACCTATGTGGAACAGGAGTACTTGGTCCCTACCAGAAGATAGATGGTTATGTTCATTTGGTTGATGAGAAAGTGTAAGAAACAAAAAATCTGATATTTAAGGTGTTTTATCCAGCATGCTTAAAAATGTTCTTTCCAATAGGGGCAAGATCATTTATAAATATACAGGAAACAGTAAAAGTCCTGTGAGGCCATGGGTCACCTGGAACTTCTGGGATGGATGCTTTAACAACAAATCAAGAGAACTCATCAGATACCTCTCCTTTAACATCAGATAAAGTATATTCCCAGAGCTCTTAAAATCTTTTTCCACTTTTCAAGCACCAGCTGGAGTTATGAGATAAAGCAGACATAATCTCAGGAAAAAAAGAGGAAGACTCCACAGAGGATGGATGAAACACTGACCAAATCATCAATCCAACACCATGTTGCTGAATGTCTGTTAATCTTAGAAATGAGGTAGAGCTTTGCCCTGTAGTACCTTTTGCAAGCGATGGCTATTAAACTTTGTTTTGGAGGGAGGCTGCTTACAATTTGTACAAAATGAGCTTTAGAAAATCAAAAGTAGGAACAAACTATCTGACTCAGCAATAGTCACCATGTATTGAGTTGCCAAAGGGGTTTAGCATCATATCTATTACTTGTGAGCAGGCACCTTTAGTCGCTGTATGTGGGGTAAAAAAAAGTGCATTATCTACTGAAATACAAATATAATCACTTTATAACTCTATAACTATTGCAATGACAAATTGATTACTAGATTATAGATAGAGCTATGGTGATAAAATGTATTGGAACAATACTATATATGCATATTGACAATAACTGGGAATAAGTGAAAAAGATGAATAGCTGGCACACAAACTCTGCTTCCATGCCTCAGTGCATTTTCTTTATACAGCAACAAACTGGATCAGTGTATGAGATGCTAACAGTTGGCTAAAAGGAGCTGCACTCCCTCTGTAGAAGGATATAGACTTAAAGACATTGTAAATATGTTTTTTGCAGTTAATCTGGTAATTAGATTTAAGTATAGTTTTGCTTAAAAATAAGGGTTATTTTTAAATACTGGCTAGCTGATAGACTACCTGCTGAGAAGAAAATGTTACTTGAGGAATGAAAGGTATAAAATGGAACCTAGTTATATTGATAAGGATATGTGGTGTTAATATTAGAAAACGGGGTTAATATGTTTTTATGTGAAATTACCATAAAAAGATTAGAATTGTAAACAGTAATAAAAATAAAAAAAGTGAGCCACCAAGGCAGTATTTGCGTGAAACACTAGTTTATTTAAGCAGTAACCCACGCCTGGGTGTGGGTAATTCTGCATTTACCCACTGTTGGTGTGGTTTGGTCACGAGGGTGAAGCCCGAGTGACCAAACAAAGACAACTGTGGGTAAATCCAGCATTACCCACACCCAGAAGTGGGTTATTGCTATTATATAATGACATTATTTAAGAAAAAAAATATTTACTTTTCTTAATTAATGGCATTGTATAATGCCTCCTTGCTGCCTTTCCACAGCTGTCCAGTATTCTGCGGCAGTTCTGATGTACTGCGCATGTGTATGGTTACGCAGTACATCAGAACTGTGTGTGGAAGCAATGGAGAAAGGAAGATCTCCATTGATTTTAAAAATATGTCTCGTATGTTAAAAAAGCAACGGAGATTTTCCTTTCTCCGTTGCTTTTTTTAAAGCTGTCTCGCTATGTTAAACGAGTTTAACATAGCAAGACAGCTTTAAAAAAACGCAATGGAAAAAGGAAGATCTCAGTTGCTTTTTTTTAATATATCTCACTATGTTAAACTCATTTAACATAGCAAGATAACAGCAACGGAGCTCTTCCATTCTCTGTTGCTGTCCACCAAAAAAAAAAAAAAAAAAGACTTATACTAATGGAAAAAGTCCAGGCGATCGGACCTTTTTCCATTAGTATAAGTCTGATTTGTGTGAACATATAAAGCATTGTTCATTTTTTTATTTTTAATGTCTCTAAGGTGCTCAGTAATATGATCCCATAGCCTTTTTTGGTCTTGCCTACGTAGAAACCAGGGCATGATAAGCATGTAGCTAAATAAACCACTATAGTGGTGTTGCAGTTGCACCTGCCCAGGCATCCTATAGTACATTCAAAACTTCCTATAAAGACATTCATACCATCATTTATATTTTTACAGGTCTTGCAAGTACCACAATTGTACATCAATGACCTGTGCTTGCCTTGTTTTCTGTTGACACTTTCAAGAATAGTCTTTATATTACACCCTCTACTGTATACAACCTTAGGTTTATGCCCCAACTTTTCCTTCATTTCTTTGTCAAAATGAGTTTCCCATATATTATTAACACTTGACACCATGTTTGATGTTTCTGTATTGTATTGTAATACCAGAACATTGGTGTCTAGCTTGGCTGTGTTGCTTCTATTAATATTTAGACCTGCTTTCAATAAAGGCTTAAATGTAGAATTTCTTTTAAGCATAACCTCTCTCTTCACTTTTAGCAGAAGACTTAAGGGGTAGCCTCTATTTAAGAACATTTGAATTAATGTATAGATCTCTTTTATAAATGTTTTATCACTACTAATGAGCCTAGATAACCTGACCATCTGGCCTTTTATTATACCCTTCCTCTGATGGAAGGGGTGGCAACTGTTATAGTGCAGTAACATATTGAAATATGTTTCCTTTCTGTGGATGCTGCTGGCCAAGGTGCCCCCAGCAATGTCCTTAGTCAACTCAATATTTAAAAATTCTCTTATCACAGTGCCATTTATATCTAAACTCAAGGAAAGTGGTTGCGCCGTTGATGTATTTTACAAAGTCGTTCATCACATGTTCCTCTCCTCGCCATAAAATTAGTATGTCATCCAGAAACCTCACATGCAACAATATATTGGCTTTAAAGGCAGAGGAAAAAACATATTTTCTCTCCCATTCTAGGAGAACCAGATTTGCAAAGCTGGCGCCATGTTTGGCCCCCATAGCCACTCCTGCTTCCTGATGATAGAATTCACCTTCACAAATCATAAGGTTGTCCAGGCAAGATATTAACAAGGTGGTTGATGTAAGTAGGGTGGTATGACATTAGACAAGGGAACTCATCACCTACTGGGGACAGTGGTTACACAAGGGAACTCAACACCTACTGAAGACAGGGGGTACACAAGGGAACTCAACACCTACTGGGAACAGGGGATACAAAAGGGAACTCAACCCCTACTGAGAACAGAAGATACCTATTAGTCCCCTAGTCATAAAGTGTGGTCTAGATTAGATAGACTATGTATAAATAAGGAAAATGTACTTGCTAGTTGGTTTAGAAACATATTCCCTTGGCCTGTCAGATCATACACTTGTTAAACTCACATTAGGAACATGAGCCATATATTGTAAGACAAGGGCAGTTTCCAACTTACATACTAGAGAATCCCACTTCTAAGAGATGGCCAATAGACACAATGCAAATGGTAGTGGAAAACATGCCAATAGGTAATCCAAAAGAAAGGAACTGGATTAAAAGTATACTATAAGTCTTGACGAGACAGCACTTTAAACAAAAAGAAGAAGATAGGTTAGAGCAGCATATGCTGCAACTAGCAGAACTGAGACCTTTGCAAACAAAACTCCAATCTGTGAAGGATAACAAAAGAGCTAGAATAAGACAGCTAAAAATGAATATATAGAACTGCACAGGTAAAAAGACATTATTAAAAAAGAGCACTATTAGAATGATTTTTCCCTAAAATGGCTAATGCACTTAGAATGGACAGTAAAGTTGAAACTAAAACCAGTATCACAGATGATTGCCATATTATAGTATAAAGAAGATGGTTACTGGTAACAAGCCTCAGTAAGCATGCTAAATGTGTTTAAGCTATATTACTAAGAATACACTTCCACCAAGACATCCCTCACATGATTAATAAAATGCTTAATTACTTCACACACAGAGATTTACCTATGCTAGATGAAAGACAAAAAGGGTATTGCTGGCTGACATTATGAGAAAAGAGATAGAAACTACACAAAATTCCAAATCACTGGTAAATATCCCAGACTAGATGGATTCCTAGCTGAGGTTTGGAAACATCTTGGTGATACTAATAAAAAACTGGCACCCTTTAATGAATCATATACTAAGTGGTGCACCCCCATGGACTCATGGAAGCAGGTAGTGATAGTAGCAATATTAGAAGAAGGTAAAAATCCATAATTTCTAGAAGCATAAAGATCTATATCAATCCTTAATCATGACTACAAGGTCTTTAGGGCTTTATTAGCTAATAGACTAGCTATAATCGTATCTTCTATTTTTCAAGGGGATCAAGGTGGATTTGTGATAGGTAAATGGACATTTGACAACACCATTATTTGTTAAATGTCCATTTACCTATCACAAATCCACTGCTTCTTCATAACACACTAGTACTTAGCTTCCCCTCCACCTACATAGATGCTCTTAAGCTTCAAGAGGAGTATAAACATTTTTATTTGGGGGCCAGCCCAACTAAAGGTTGCCTGGCATGAAATTATAAAACTGATTGATTGGGAGGATTATGGATACTCAATATCCTTCTCTACTCATTTGGCACTGTTTTAACATCCCTAGCAAAGATCCAAATAACTTCCTGTAGAGCAATTTGAGTTTTAATGGTGCAGAGTCAGAAGGCACTCCCTGTAGGTATGGACTGTACAGATTTTAGACTAGAATGGGCAGGAGAAACTTCATAGAGGCATTTACTATTATAGTAAAAGCGTTAGTTGAGCTTTAGAGGCTCCACCTATTGAGATAAATGAGATAAATTGTGGTCCAAATAGGAACATATAGGAATACAGGGCCGATCTCAGAAGAGGCACAAGCTTGGACCAGGAGGAAAATGCAGTTGGAATATCAGTACCAATTAATACTAGATGATGCAATCATTCCATTACAAATGGTATAAATTAAATACAGATTATCTAATAACATTCAAATTAACTACTATGGCCTTGTGAACAAATTGAAGAATTTGTTTAGTGCTCTAACACAGGATATAGGACACTCTAATATAATCCAAATGATAAAACTAATATGAAATAAATAAAAACCAAAGCATTGATCTCTAAGTTTTATAGGGCATTAGTGATTATGCAATGTCTGCTAGTAACAGGAATCAAGCAGGACATTGGGATGCAATTAAGTAATGTTTTTTGATTTCAGCTAACAGCCCAAGCCCCCTACATTTCTAAACCCAAAAATTTTAAATCTTTGACTAGAAATGTCTACAAAAGTATTTTTATACACTAGCAAGGTTGAGTAGAATTTTTCTGGAAACCTTCAGCCACTGCTGGAGATGTTTAACAGAAGAAACTGGATAGGATGCATATTTTATATACATATCCATAACTATCAGACTTTTAGGGCAAATCTCTGAGATGATATCTTATGTATTTAAATAAACGGTTCTCCTATCCCTTATGCCCCTTTCTCTTGGAACATAGGATGGCTGCACTTTACCCACTTCACAAAGATGCCTTTTGGAAGGAAAACCCAGGAAAATCCACACATCTCTGAATTAGTACATCTGCTAGCTGAAATACACAATGAGGAAAAGAGACTAACAGCTGAAAAACCTACGGCAATACAATGTTAACCAGGGACTATGGCTGCAATATACTGAGACTACATCACTGAGCTTGATAACTTACAGTATATTATAGTATTTAACAAAAGTACTGCTGAAGAAAACTGGCCTAAGTTCTACAGGTTTTAGTATAATCAATCATTAGGGAAATAGGTACAACATTTCCCCAATATGATTATCTGTGGCTTAATATGGACTTGCTAGGCTTTAGCTAGTCATGTGTTATTTTGTTGACAATATTTATTTATGTTTTCACTGTTCTTCCTTGGATTTTTTTATGATATGATGGATATAGTTGGTTAACTGTTTATGCAGTTAAGAGTATTGAATATATTAACTGTAAGACTGAACAGTTATATAATAGACAAGGTAAAGCATAAAAGTGGTGGTTCTGGGATGGAAGCTTTGCAATAAAATATGGGTTCTTATTAACGAAAATGGGCAGTCACCAAAGTAATAAATGTGCAACAAGCATTAAGTCTGCACAGATGGTTATGCTTTAAGTTGTCTCTGAAGAGCCAATTTTATTAAATAAATGTATATTTTGAGTGGTGAGATTGGAATTCACATTTACTAGTAATACCCTGTTTAATTTGTGTATGTCTGACATCAAACCATTAATCTGTATCTCATTGAGCTGACAGATAATTTCCATTAAGGATGGCCTACTTTGTCAAAAAAGACAGCCAGTTCCAGGTGAATGTGTGAGTTTTCAATACTCCCTTTAGGGAAGTTATTGAATCTCTGCTCTATTTAGCTTTAATGATCTCTGGTGATAGAAAAAATCCATTGTCCCACTGGAGGGACTTGCATTTCTGCAATTTATTGTCCATAGAATGCAACAAATCCAAAAACCTTTTTACTTAGTGTTGGACTCGTATTACCTGCTTCTCTTGCACTCACAAAAGTGTGCTTGGGTATGGCCAGGATTATATTTATATCACTCCTTCTTGCTGCATCTGCAGGACTTGTGTGCTATATAGAAGTTGTTTTGAACTGCATTAATTGTTGAATGCCCTTGAGCACAAGTTCTGTTGTCTGAGGTGCAGCACTTACATTCTGTACATTCAGCCTTACATTAATATTCTAAAAAAGGAACATATTTAATTAGACAATGGGTGCATGGAAAACAGTGCACTACTATTAACGGTGAGCCAGAAAACAACTTCCGTGAAGTCATCCAATGAACTAAGCATTAATAAAACAGCAGTCATAAGCCATATTGCATCTAGAGGTAGTATGGAAATCAAAACACTTTACCATAAATAGCACATTTTTAAAGACTTCAGCAGCAACACACTACATTACTAAGACCTTTTTATTTAGAATTTCATTGGTAGTTATGAGACTTGCAGTCCAGTGGACCATTGAGGAGCCTAGCTCAAATTCTGTGTTGCTCTCAAGTCACACAGTAGGCAAACAATGAATGAAGAAGTGAAACCCTACTTCACAGAGACTACTACTCATAGCATTAACCCTCTGTGCCAACTGTCCATCAAATTAAGATACTTCTCGAGGAATAATGAGATAGGTAATATAAATCAAAATATATACCTCTTGTCTTGCATCATGAGCAGTTGAAAAACAATGACCTTGACCATAGTCTCTCAGATGTAAGAAGCTCCAGAAAATGTAGAGGGGGAGAAAATATGATGTTTGTAGTCACAAATATGTAGTTTTGTAGTCATACACAAGATAACATTGGCAAGGACTTTGTCAAGAGAAGTAATGTGTGATGAGTTTTTGGAGGAAATTAGTGATGACTGGAACCTGTTTACCATAAAGTCTATGACTGTTTCTGTGAATCTAGTAGTGGTCCAGGATAAAATGAAATAAAATATAGTCAGGTTTAAACCACGTCTCTTAGGCAGATCAGTAGACATGCTCGGATTTGTTGTGGCACAGTGACTTAGTAGAGATATGCCTGCTTCTCAGATATAAGATACAGACTTCAGTTCTGATTACTTGTCATTGTGTATGTAAAGTTTTAAAAACTTATCTTCATGTTGAGGGTTTTACCCAAGTACTCTTGTTTCTCTTCCCCTCTCCAAAACATGGACATGGATGGATTGTGGATAAAAACAGTGCAAGAAGGTTTACTTTATTTACTTACTTAACCAATACATGTAAAAATACTCCATATATTTGGTGATTAGTTTTAAATGTCTGTCATTAAGATGGCCAGGGGTAGACCAGTAATGCAATTCAGGGGATGCATTGAATCCATAATAAAGTTAATTTCCTCAGAACTAAAATGTTTTGAGACGTAAGCACTCAAGAAACTAAGAATATGCATTTTATTGTGATAAATGAGGAGAAAGTGAAAACTGCATAATCCTTTTCCCAGCATGCAGAGTTGCTATCTGTGTAGACTGATCAATCCTCCTGAAGAACAGGCCACTGTTCATCAGTGGAAATTGTGGAAAAGAATACAGGAGTATTCCTGTCCAAGGAAAACAAATGGCAGCTATCTCCCAGGCATTCTTACATTGAGTCCTGCTACAGAATATTGCCAGCTGATTGTTCAGAGAGAAGACAAATATGTCTAGTTGAGACTTTTCCTAAAGATGGATCAAATCTTGGAAGACCCTATGATCTAGTTCAATTTGTGAGGGTCTGCCTTTGTCCTGTTCAGCTTGTCTGCAATGCAGTTTTGCTCTGACAGAATGCAGTATGCCTGTAATGTGTGACTGTGTTGTAAAGCTGTATTCCAAGATAAAGCCAGTAGTCTGCAGAGGGAGAACAACCTTTTTCCCTCTTGCTTGTTGATATACCACGATCGTGGTATTGTCTGCAACAACTTGATGAGGCCCTGGTAACTAAAGATGATTCAGAGAGCTGAGTGCCTTAATCAGGGCAAGCATATCTTTTATATTTATGTACTTATCAATCCTTGATGTCTCGCACACTACTTTTGTCCCTCATGAAACAGATTCACAAGCAAAGTCTGTGGCATCTGTGGTGACTGTTTGCTGTGGAACAAGGAGGGATAAGGATAGACCCTGATGTAAATATATTTGCTGTCTCCACTAAGTAATTGCTGAGATTTGAAATGATATAGGATGTTGTTGCTGGGACCAAATAGACTTTACATGCCATTGTATCTTTGTCATGTGTAGTATTGCATGGGTATCAGGAGAATCATAGACACCATGAGACCTAAAATCCTGAGTTATTCCCTTGCAGTAACTAAAGCCTGAGTGTAAATTCTTAGAAACAGATATAGAGTTAGCTCTATTTTTTCCCAGTGGAAAAAAAGGTATTTGAACTGAGGTGTCTAACTGCTGCCTCAGGGACACAATCCTGTGTGAAGGACTCAAAAGAAAAAGATTTTTGAGTGTTCTCTTGGAATCCCAGCTTGTCTAAGATATCTATCATCTGAATGAGAGATTTATGACACTCTGAAAAAGTTTCTAGAAAGATAAGTAAGTCATATAACTATGGAAAATGAGGATACCCTGTAGCTTGCAATGAGCTATAATTGGAGCTAGACACTTTGTGGATAATCTTGCTGCAGTGGATAGTCCAAAGAGTAAGGCAGAGAACTGATAATGTGATCCAGGCACAAACAACTTTAAGAAAACCCTGAAGTCTAGTTGAACAGGTATGTGATGCTATGCACCTTTTAAATCTAGTGTTACCAGGAACTTGAATGAAAAAGAGGTAACAGGTTATGGAGTGATACCATTTTGAATTCGGGCACTATCGCAAACAGACTTATGAAAGAAATATCCAGAACTTGTCTGCAATTATTTTCTTTCTTTGGCACTAAAAACATCTTTGAATAAAAATATTTCCCTACTTGGAAGGAATAACTAGTTCTATAACTCTTTGGGACAGCATGTAATAAAAAACAGGTAGAAATAAAAAAAAATAAAAAAAGAGAGAGAATGGTCTGGTGGATGAGGAATTACTCCTTGATGAATGATCTTCAGAACCCATTTCTTTGAACCTATCTGTTGCTAAAGAGAAAAGTAGAGACTTAGACTTTTGGAAAGGAAAAGGGCCTGCCAGTATGTATGTGTGTGTGTGTGTGTGTGTGGGGGGGGGGGGGGGGGTCTTATAAATAGTCATTCTACTTGTTGGATTGTTCTTGGATTTTAGAGGTTCTGGTATTCTTTTTTTGAAATCCCCTTGATGTTTTGCTATTTCGTAAAAACCACCTTGGAAGACAGGAATCCAATGAGAGAAGGCTAGATAAATAAAATATTTTATTGAACCTCTCAATAAAAATTAGCGCTTTCGGCGGAAAAGCTTACACCGCCTTCTTCAGATAACACAACGGAACAATAAGACATATCTTTTATACATTAATGCAAAAAGAATCATCCAATAGGTTGCAAATGCATTATTAGATAAAACTTTGCCATGGCAACCTTAAAGCTAAGCCGCCCACCATATAAACGTTCTCATTACCAGTATGTAAATAAATACGGAGAACCTGAAAAACGAAATCTTGTTATGAAAATATTTCATTAATATAGCAAACTTTAAAAAATTAATTGAAACAAATCTAAAAAACATGAAATTCATATGCAAAATCTACAGGAATGAGCCTGTATAACTGAAAAATAGCAATGTGATTTTATGAAAGTGACACATATTTAAATAAACGCTACATTTCATACTCTGTGTCCTAAAATTTCAGCCTTACAAAAATACAAGGAACCAAATTTTCAAGACTAAAAAGTTTTGGACTTATCTATTGTAGGCTAGCCATTTCAAAACACATTTAATGGAAAGGGCCTCATTAATGCCTGGTGCTGAATGTGCCCTGGTACGAATTTGCCAAAGAAGTTCGTCTATTTCCAGCTGGACTTGCCAAGGCCCCCCCCTGATATCTTGTGTTCGTTGCTGTAAAATGGCAAAGCTAAATGCATGGCCATTGTAGTCTCTGATGTGTCAAGCAAGAGCATTGTTTTCATCATTCTTAGAGACTGCATGCATGTGCTCATATATCCTGATTTTAAATTTTCGCTCGGTTTTCCCTATGTAGAAAGCCTTGCAGTGATTACACAGGGCCACATAAACCACAGCCTTAGTTTCACAATTAAAGTACCTATTAATCTTGTATTTCTTACCATTAATGGTGACGGAAGTGCCAACTTTAATGTGCCTACATTGACTGCACGTCCCACATTTATACATTCCTTGTGGTCGGTTGGACATTTGCTTCAACTTAGTTTTCTCCAAAATGGATTTAAGGTTGTCACCTCTTCTATAAGTTATTTTAGGTTTTTCACCTAAAAGAGTAATTAATCCCTTGTCCTGTTTAATAAGTTCCCAATTCTTATTAACAATTTCTCTGATCTGATAAAAATCCAGAGAATAGGTGTGCAAAAAGCTACTACAATAATTATTTTGTTTAGATTGGGTAGTTACAGGAATTTCCACTTGGATTAAAGGAATGTTAGCACCATCCATGGGTTTAAAGGGAAGCAAAGGGCAAAAATGCCCCTCTTCATGTTTACTAGAAACTTCTAGAATGATGTTATTAACCAAGTTCTTTGGGTAACCCCTTGATAGAAACATGTCCATCAATTTCATACATTCCATCTGGAAATCATTATCATCCGTTACCATCCGTGCCGCTCTAACTACTTGTCCCTTTATAACAGATCTTTTTTGATAATATGGATGGTTACTAGAGAAATGTAGTAGGGAATTACAATAATTCCCTACTACATTTCTCTAGTAACCATCCATATTATCAAAAAAGATCTGTTATAAAGGGACAAGTAGTTAGAGTGGCACGGATGGTAACGGATGATAATGATTTCCAGATGGAATGTATGAAATTGATGGACATGTTTCTATCAAGGGGTTACCCAAAGAACTTGGTTAATAACATCATTCTAGAAGTTTCTAGTAAACGTGAAGAGGGGCATTTTTGCCCTTTGCTTCCCTTTAAACCCATGGATGGTGCTAACATTCCTTTAATCCAAGTGGAAATTCCTGTAACTACCCAATCTAAACAAAATAATTATTGTAGTAGCTTTTTGCACACCTATTCTCTGGATTTTTATCAGATCAGAGAAATTGTTAATAAGAATTGGGAACTTATTAAACAGGACAAGGGATTAATTACTCTTTTAGGTGAAAAACCTAAAATAACTTATAGAAAAGGTGACAACCTTAAATCCATTTTGGAGAAAACTAAGTTGAAGCAAATGTCCAACCGACCACAAGGAATGTATAAATGTGGACGCAGTCAATGTAGGCACATTAAAGTTGGCACTTCCGTCACCATTAATGGTAAGAAATACAAGATTAATAGGTACTTTAATTGTGAAACTAAGGCTGTGGTTTATGTGGCCCTGTGTAAGCACTGCAAGGCTACATAGGAAAACCGAAAATTTAAAATCAGGATATATGAGCACATGCATGCAGTCTCTAAGAATGATGAAAACAATGCTCTTGCTCGACACATTGGAGACTACAATGGCCATGCATTTAGCTTTGCCATTTTACAGCAACGAACACAAGATATCAGGGGGGGGCCTTGGCAAGTCCAGCTGGAAATAGACGAACTTTGGCAATTGCACAGGGCACATTCAGCACCAGGCATTAATGAGGCCCTTCCATTAAATGTGTTTTGAAATGGCTAGCCTACAATAGATAAGTCCAAAACTTTTTAGTCTTGAAAATTTGGTTCCTTGTATTTTTGTAAGGCTGAAATTTTAGGACACAGAGTATGAAATGTAGCGTTTATTTAAATATGTGTCACTTTCATAAAATCACATTGCTATTTTTCAGTTATACAGGCTCATTCCTGTAGATTTTGCATATGAATTTCATGTTTTTTAGATTTGTTTCAATTAATTTTTTAAAGTTTGCTATATTAATGAAATATTTTCATAACAAGATTTCATTTTTCAGGTTCTCTGTATTTATTTACATACTGGTAATGAGAACGTTTATATGGTGGGCGACTTAGCTTTAAGGTTGCCATGGCAAAGTTTTATCTAATAATGCATTTGCAACCTATTGGATGATTCTTTTTGCATTAATGTATAAAAGATATGTCTTATTGTTCCGTTGTGTTATCTGAAGAAGGCGGTGTAAGCTTTTCCGCCGAAAGCGCTAATTTTTATTGAGAGGTTCAATAAAATATTTTATTTATCTAGCCTTCTCTCATTGGATTCCTGTCTGCCAAGGTGGTTTTTACTGAGTGTACTTTGCTTGCTTGTTCGTGTTTTGCTATTTCTTCTTAAACATCTGTGTACCTGCATTTGTTGTCACTGTTTACTTTTCTTTCTTTGCCAAAACTGGATAATAGCTTAGAGAATCCCTTAGAAATTTGGAAAAGGAGGGTCGAAAAATCTTAGAGATTTCTTGTAGCAGCGTATCCTTTTCATAAAACTTTTTGATCTCTTCTACAGCAGAGGGGTCAAAATCCTAAATCTCTAACCAAAGGAGAATGTAAAATCTCATGTTTAACATCATCTGGGAGGTTCTGAAAATGCAACCAGGCAAACCTCTTCAAAATAGTACCAGTGGTCGTAGCCCTGGAAGAAGAAGCCCCTGAGTCATACACTCACTACAATGAGCACTGGCTTGTACAATTGAATAAACTAATTTATTTAAATCAGATTTTCTTTCACAAGAAGGAACTGCAAACAAAACATTCATCATGCTTTCGCAGTTAGACAGAAAAAACTTTAATAGATGAGCCTGACAATTCAAAATTCTCAAAACTAAACTTGTAGAAGCATACAGTTTTACCCCAGACTTATCAGTAATCTCCCATCCCTATCAGAAAGAGTAGGATTGAAATTAACTAAATGTTTATCAGAAGTGGGATCAACTAAAGCTATAGCTGCTGGGTCAGGTTTTTGAAGAGTGTACAAAAACGTAAGAATGAGTAACTTTATACATGCTATCTGCCTTTTTATGGGTAGTTGACTGACTATTAGGAAAGGTGCAGGCAGTGATACAAACATCCTCCAAAGCTGACAGAATTGGAAGAATGGGTGAAGGTTCTGGAAATTCCTTCTGTAACAGCGCATAGTATTTTCTTAAGGATGGGAAACTTCAGTTTTCTCCAAATAAAAATGCTAGCACATTCTGGAAATAGTCTAAAAGAAAGTAAAACCTTCACAAGGAGAATCACAAACTGAACTCTCCTTTGAGTCTGAACCAGAAGTCTGAGAAGAAAACCTTACATCTCTCCCTTCATCTTGCTGTCCAGATTCAAAATATTGAATCTCTTCAGGAATATAGGTATCTCTCTTTTTACTAAAAACTAATTTATAGCAAGGATCAATAGCCTGAATTAAACCCAGAGACAGTCCAAATAAACTACTCCTGTCTAAGGAAATTTGAGTAGGAGTAGATGCATGTTTAGTTTAATGTTTCTTTTTGGCAGGAAAAATGGGGCCATCAATGCTATCAATGGCAGCAGCTTCTCCAGGGATGGACACAGCATATTGATAAAACAAAAACAGTCTTCCCTGTTCCTTCTTCAAAGTGGCTGTCCCCTGCCCTCTAAGGGGATCCCCAGCAGACACAGATGACATGGCTAATGACCTTCCCATAGTGGCTGTTGTTGCTGCACCAGTGGGATTGGGGTAAAAGATGAGTGATCTGATGAAATACTAATGGATTTAGCAGTCACTACTTGTGGCTGAAGCAAATTACTAGCCTGTTATGGTGGCAAAGGCTGTTTGCTCAATTTTTTTTTGTGTGTGGTTAGAAGAAAGTCCATACTTGGGACTGGCAGTTTGTTCTATGGTCAAAAAGAAAATGGTGCCACTGCTCCTGGGTAAACAAGCAGCAAAAACTGGTAAAACTTGAAGGTCTTTAAAAGTTACATTTTTACATAAAAACACATTTAAAAGCATCTTAAAACACATTGCCAAACATCCAAAGTAAAATAAACACAATTTTCTCTCAGCAAAAAAAAAGGAAAAAAAATGATTTTCAATTATATAAAATAATTTTTAAACTGACAGGAAAAATTAGTGCTCTCGTTTAAAAATACAGTATAGTCTTATGATTATCCATTAAAAAACAAAATCCTTCCATTAAAAAAACATTTCTGAACAGCAGTGAATTAACAAACTTAAAACATGGAAGTTTTTCCCCAAAAGGAACTTAAATGCCCATCAAAGGAAGAGCATAAGCAAATCATCAATCATAGAAAGCCTCAGAGGAGCATACTCTTTGGAGGAAGAAAAGCTCTGAAGGGGTTGGCACCAAAACTTGTCAGTTTAGTCAGCCCAGCTTGAGCTGACTAACAGTTTGGGTGTGTGGAAAATGTCCTGAAGCTTTGAAAACTGTCAAACTGGTATATGCTATGCAAGATATAATTCATATCACTAGGCTACTGAAGTAGGAACCAATATGATGAACATATGTAGAAAAGTTTCAGTACAGAGAATGGAGAGTCATTTTGCTCAGTCAGAAATAGGTTATAAATCCAAGGGCGTATGCATGGTACATGTATACCTAAGAGTGTCGTAAAGTGTCAGCCTAAGGGGTGAATGCTTTACAGTTCATTTATTTATTTATTTCACATTTGTTGACCGGGCTAGTCCAACTGGATATATGTCCATTTTCAGTGGAGGCCCGGGAAGATAAGCTCCATATACAGAAGAAAATTTTAAAAGGCATTGATACATTGCACAAAAAAAAAATTGGAAACAGAATGTATCATTGTGATAACAAGAAAGAAATTTCCTGGTCTGAGCAGATGTAGAATTCATATCAGGAAACAGGGTAGAGGTAACTAATTAATTATATAGTCACACAAAACATGACAACAAAAAAAACATCACTAAAATAAAAAAAAAACAACTAATGGTGTGAACCAGCTATGGATATTTACACCAAATTTGAACAAGGCAAATATTCTACTGTGAAGTTTCACAAGAAATCATAGGCTGTAACAGCTGATGATTAAACATTCAAAGTATGTACAAGAATATTAATTAACTGTATAGTCACATACAGCTTTTTAACAAATGAGAAGAAGCAAGATTATATTTGTAAGAGAGCTAATATCTAGGGAAAGTTTAGATAGTTAGTCTGGGTTAACACAGGAGCATAACCAATGTGATTTAAGATAGGGTTTTAGTTTGTTTATAAATAAGTTGGTTGATGTTAGGGAGGTTATGTGAGTAAGGAGGTTGTTCCAGGTTTTGCCAACTGTATTAGAGAATAATACGTCTCCAGCTGAATTGATAGTTTTAGTAGTTTGTACTAGGAGTTTGTTAGCTGAGCGTAGGGTTTTCAGATTGCTATAAGGGGTGACAAGGGTAGAAAGTATTGGTGTGTTTGTTGGTTAATACAGAATCTTATGGGCTACTATTAGCTGGTTCAACAGTATTAGATTTGATAATTCTAACCAGCCAAGCTGATTTAGATTTATACAGTGATGGGTTTTAAAAGTAGACCCAGTTGCAAACCTGGCGATATTGTTGTAGCAGGTAATTAGCTTTCTCATGTTCTTTTTACTTAGTTTAGTGTAGATAGGGGAGGCATAAAGTAAGGTAGAGATGAGGTGGGTATGGGCTATAGTGGTCCTGGCTATTGGAGTCAGGAACGGTTTGTTCCTGTAGAGGGAACCTATTTTTTTATTCACTGTTTTTATAGTGTTAATTATATGAGACTCAAAAGTGAGGTTATTATCAATTAATACACCAAGTAGTTTTGTAGTAGGATCAGGAGATATGATAGTGCCATTGCTAGGTGTTACAGTAAAGTTAAGTGGGGAGGCCCTACACGTAGGGGTGAATAGTAGCATTTTTGGGATTTTTTTGGGTTCAAGAGGAGACACCGATCCAGAAACCAGTTTTCAACTATGTTAAAGGTATTTTGGGTTAGGGACTGGAGTTCTAATGGGGAAGTGGCTGAACATATATGTGTGGAATCATCCGCATATTAGATGCAGGTAGCTTGGAGGATTGCAGAATGAAGGTCATTTATAAATATAGAGAAGAGGAGAGGACCCAATATGGAGACTTGAGGGACTCCAAGGGTAATTGGGAGGTGAGAGGACAAGGCATTTTCCCAAAGTACAGCCTGTTGCCTATTATTTAGCTAGGACTGGAACCACTGTACAGCAAGTGCATCCATTGACAGGTTTTTAAGTATGTTAATGAGGAGGTGGTAGTTAACCATGTCAAAGGTTTTTGACAGAACAATAAATAGGGCTGAGGATAGAGTGTCATTGTTTCAATTTCTATTAATGCAGTCGGTGAAGGATAAAAGAGCAGAGGTAGTGCTATGAAATGGTCTGAATCCATGTTGGCAGGTAGCTAGTAGTTTTTTCTCTAGTAGATAGCTTAAAAGTTGCTTATGTATGCATTTCTCCATTATTTTTGCCAATGGGGATAATACGGCTATAGGCCTACAGTTGGATAGGTCTTTGGAATTACCACCTTTGTGCAGGGGGATAATGTGAGAAACTTTCTAGATTGATGGGATGGTTCCTTCAGAAATAGTTCTACTAATGAGGATGGATATGAGGTAGGCAATGGCTTTTGCTGCTTTTTGCAGATATTCTGCAGGTAGTAGGTCAGCAGAGAGAGTGGTGGGTTTAAGCTTCTGGATAAGGTTACAGATAAGAGATGTGGGAACAGGTTAAAAATGAAATGGGGGGGCGCTGTTGGAGTTGGCAGAGTAAGAGTGTATGACACCAGGGGTTAACTGTTTGGCAAGGGATTGAACGGTTTCTGTGAAAAAAGTTTTAAAGGAGTTGGCTATTTGAATGGGATTATTGTGGTCTGGGGCCAGAGGGAGCAGGTGTGCTTGAGTGGCCTGGGTGGAGGAGTTCATTGATGCTGAACCAGAATTTCAGAGAATTATTTTGGTGGGTTTGCTGAAGCTGACAGTAAAAGTTTCTTTTATCAGACAGTATGGCTTTTTTTGTTTCATTTCTTAGCTGTCTGAACTGTAAATGATCTGTGGGGCTTCTTGTTGAATGCCAGCTGGCCCAGAGTTTATTTCTTTGGTGGATTTTTTGTTTGGTAGTTTTAGACAGCCATGGGGCTGATTTAGTCCTAGTTCTAATTTTGCGTGTTGGGGCATGGCAATCTAGAATAGCTAAGAATTTTGAATTGAAGTAGTTGACTGCATCATCTAGTGGGAGGTGTATCAGTGGGGACCAGTCACAGGCTCTAAGTTCAGTTTGGAAGCTGTTAGGGTGAAAGTTTCTGTTAGCCCTTCAACATAGTGTAATTTTTGTAGCATGCATATCCCTTGCACTTTACTGCATTTATTACATGTGCATCTCCGCACCTTTACAGTTCAATTTTTACATTTCCTTTTTGAATGATAATTATTTGTTTTGGGGTATACACACACACACACACACACACACACACACACTCACACACACACACACACACACACACACACACACACACACACACACACACACACACACACACACACATATATAAATATACATATAGCTCCACACTTTAAATTGTTTTAACTGGTGTGTTTTGATTTGTTAGTCTACAGATTTTTTTCCCTAGAACAAAAATCACTGAGCTGAGGTTTTGCTGTTTGAGCATTTCTCTCTTTATGTGTTGTCAAAACGCCATTCGCTGTAATGCCATTTCAACAATCTATTATGCCATTAAGCAATTTCATCTGCAAATGTCATTTCATTGTTGTTTTAGTAAATCAAATTTTAGAACTGAGTTGAACAAACTGAGTATAATAGTTCAGGTTGAAGAAATGATAACACTGAATTTTAACATACAAAATATTTCCAGGTATTGTCTGAAATATTCATTGATACAGCACAGACTACTCAGAGTTAGTGAATATAAATACATATTAAATAGCATCAGAAAATGTCTACTATTACTCCATCCAATGATGTAAGGGTAAGGCACCTGTCCATGCCACTAGTGACCCAGATTCTGGAATTGACCGGAATGGTGGATAGTTAGAATAAGCGGGTATGAAACATTTCTTTTCGCCATTGAGGAAAATTGCCCTCAGTATGAGTCCAGTCATCACACTGGAGGCCAATACTGTTATCAAGATTAGAATGTGAGTTGAAGAAGAGAGAATTATGTGGTGATGTACAAAACAGTGCAGAGTGAGTTATGTGACCATGGACAGAACAGTTCAGAGTGAGTAATGTGACCATGTACTGAACAGTTCAGGGTGAATTATGTGATGATGTACTGAATAGTGCAGA
The DNA here is from genome assembly GCF_019279795.1 of Protopterus annectens. Lineage (NCBI taxonomy): Eukaryota > Metazoa > Chordata > Ceratodontiformes > Protopteridae > Protopterus > Protopterus annectens. The sequence continues at coordinate 1,730,970,417 of NC_056731.1, read as the reverse complement.
GAGAGCTATGTGACCATGTAGTCTACAGTGTAGGGTGAGTTATGTGACAATGTACAGAACAATGTAGGGTGAGTTATGTGACCATGTATAGAACACTACAGGGTGAGTTATGTGACCATGTACTGTACAGTTCAGGGTGATTTATGTTTCGATGTAGTGAATAACGCATAGTAAGTTATGTATCCACATACTGTATAGTGGCCATGTATGGAACAGTGCAGAGTGAGTTATGTGAACGTGAACTGCACAGTCCAGGGTGAATTATGTCATGATGCACTGAATAGTGCAGAGAGAGAGTTATGTGACCATGTACTGTACAGTGCTAGGTGGATTATGTGACAATAAACAGAACAGTGCAGGGTGAATTATGTGATGATATACTGAAACAGTGTGGGGTGAGTTATGTGATCACGTATGGAACAGTGCTGGGTTGGTCATGTGACCGTGTATCTAGCCTAATCAATCAAATCATCACAAAACAATATGTCCCCATGCTGTGGAAAATATCCCATATCATACCCTCTCCACAAAGGAGGCCCATCTAAAGATCTGTCAAATTATTGGTCCATTGCCATTCTGTCACCCTTAGCCAAAATCTTAGTGAAATGTATCTATAAGCAGCTCCTAGACCACCTCACTACAAATAACCTCTTATCTAGTTCACAGCATGGCTTCTGGCCAAAGCACAGTACCCCCGCAGCCCTCATAAGTTTCACTAACTACATCAACCTCCTCCAAAGCAATGGACAAATAGTGTCTATGGTATTCCTTGATATGTCTAAAGCTTTTGATATGGTATTCCACCAACTACTACTCAACACTCTAGTCTCCTTCAACCTCAGCTCTACAGCTTTCATCTGGTTCTTTAGATACCTTACTAATTGAGAACAGGTAACTAAATGTGATAATATACTCTCCATCCTCCTCCCAATCTCTGTTGGGGTTCCTCAGGGTTCCATCCTTGGCCCTCTCCTTTTTATTATACTCACAGCTAGTCTAAACACTTCCACTGAATCTGGTTCTATCATTCAATATGCCAACAACGCTACTCTTATTTGCTCTGCACCCACACCCCAAGAACTCCAGGATAAACTGCAAAAAGTAATTTCTTGACAATGAAAATTACCCAAATGAACTTCAACTCATCCTAAACCCAAACAAAACAAAATTAATGATCTTCTCCAACAGGAAATTCAAAGCAAACCCACCTCCTCACTCCATCTATACCACTTATAGCACTATAATAGAGCCAGTTAACCAAAGAAAACTACTTGGTATCACAACAGACAACAACCTAACATATGATAAACACATATCACTCACAATTTAAAAAGTTCACATCAAACTTGTTGCACTATATAGGGCCAAACCTTACCTCACTCAAAATGCCAGACTAGTCACAGCCAGATCCCACCTCCTATCTATTCTCCTCTACTGTTCTCAAATTTTCACTAACCTGTGCATGTCTGATTTACATCTTCTTAATTCTTGCTATAATAAAATAGCAAAGTTTGTTGCTAATACACCCAGCAGGACCCGCCATTGCCTTGCTCTTCAAAAACTACACTGGCTTGAATTTACCAATCTGTTATCACTCAGTCCGCTCACCCCTGCTCACTCCATTATTCACAAACCTGAAAACTGCTTTACACTCTCCTACCTAGTGCAAGTAAATACCAACCCAGGACCCTTAGATCATCTGATAAACTTATACGCAAGGTAACTAAGTCCCATAATTACTTTAGTGACTCTCTTCTCCTATAAAGTAGCTAAACAGTGGAACCTAATACCCTAGAAAATCCTAAAACACACAAATAGTCATAGCTTCAAACAACTTCTAAAGGAACACCTTAATCAACAATGGCTATCCTCCTGTAATACTCCTGGCTAGTTTCTCATGCCATCAATCAAATGTTTCTTTATTGATATTGCCTCCTTGTATTACTTCTACCAAATGAAAATATCACAGTTGTTTATTTATGTATCTAATGAGTTTCATATTTACTGTCTGTAGTAAGACTTAAGAAATGTAATGTTTTCCATTTACATTTGCGTTTTGTAAATTATGATTGTAGGCAAATGTTAAACTTTTTGTATATTCTTTACAAATCTTAATAAAATTTTTGTAATCTTCTTTTGCACTATTGTTATGGAGCTTTTCTCCTCAGGTCTCTGCTGAAAATAGGCTACTTGCCCAGCTGTACACTACCTGGTTCAAAAATATAAAATAAATAAATAAACGTATACACTAGTGCAGGATGAATTATGTGATGATGTACTGAACTGTGTAGGGTAAGTTATTTGACCATATACTGAACAGTGCAGAATGAGATATGTGACCATATACAGAACAGTGTAGGGTGAGTTATGTGACCATGTACAGAACAGTGTAGGGTGAGTTATATGACCATGTACAGAACAGTGCAGGGTGAGTTATGTGTGTGTTATACCGAACATAGCTCTCAACCTTCCATCTCAAAAATGAGGAACACTAGCCCTCATAATGTGGAACAAATGGGCAAAATGTGGAATGCATACTAGTGGCTTACTAACAACTTCATCTAGGAAGTCCATAGGATGGTTAAAATATGCTGGTTTTACTTATAAAGAATATATTTTAATGAATTAATATGATACATTTCTATTTATAATGGATTTCACTTAAAAACATTCCTAACACTGAATGCCTGACAGAGTCTTTCAATGTGGAATTTTGAGGAACTTCGAGGAATGTAAACTTTTTAAGAGCCCAAATGAGGTACATTCCTTGTAATGAGGTACACTTGAGCGGTATGATACCGAACAGTGTAGGGCGAGTTATGTGACCATGTACAGAACAGTGCAGGGTGAGTTATGTGACCATATACTGAACATTTCAGGGTGAGTTATGTGACCATGTACAGAACAGTGCAGGGTAAGTTATGTGACCATATACAGAAACGTGTAGAGTGAGTTATGTGACCATATACAGAACAATGTAGGGTGAATTACGTGACCATGTACAGAACAGTGCAGGGTGAGTTATGTGACCATATATGGAACAGTGTAGGGTGAGTTATGTGACTATGTACAGAACAGTGCAGGGTGAGTTATGTGACCATATACTGAACAGTTCAGGGTGAGTTATGTGACCATATACAGAACACTGCAGGGTAAGTTATGTGACCATGTACTGTACAGTTCAGGGTGGTTTATGTGATGATGTAGTGAATAATGCAGAGTGAGTTATGTGTCCACATACGGTACAGTGCAGGGGGATTTATGTGACTGTGTACTGTGTAGTGCAGAGTGAGTTATGTGATGATGTACTGAGAAGTGCATTGTGAGTTATGCAATCATGTACTGAATAGTGCATATTACTGTGTCGCATTATATACTACCAATAATGGAAAAGCGTCATGTATGCTCCTTGGCATATGCCACCGAAGCATAATAACATAAAATAATGTGCAATTATTCACCCTCGGACAAGTAAAAAGGAATGGATGGGAAAACAAATACTGTACAGTGGCAGTGTGTAACTCAGTGTCCACATAGTAGTGGGGAAGTGACAGTAACCCATGCTACAACAAATTATCAGTGGTGAGGACCTGTGGGTGTGCAGTCCTTCACAAATGATATTTAAAAAAGGAGTTATCTACTATTGTTTTAATCATATTTTACATATTCAGTTAATCTGTAAAATTCAATTAGCACTTTAACCATTTTGATATCAATGCATGATTGAAACATATAAATTGTCCTTTTATGTGCCACTGCCTTCATATTCAGAGCATGCACTTTTTCATGCTTTTGTATGTGAGCAACTAAGGAAACCAGCATTCATACACCTCATTAATTATTTTCTGGTAGTGATATCATTACTGAAAATATTATAGAATGATACCATCTTGAGCTTACACTGCAGATTCATAAATATTGCAACAGCTATATTTAAAATGCTTGCATTTATGTCAGGCAAACATCTGTTCCTTTTATTGTTAAAATGAGTCTGCTGACCAAGGGACTTTTTGTTAATCATTTCCCTATGCTTTTTCATTTAGTAAAGGAAGATGTTTCTCTGGCAAAATTTTAAGAAAAGCATGTGTGCATCATGCTTTAAAATTATGAAAGTTGTTACACTGCTATGTCTAGTAAAACTTACTTAAATATTCCTTTTCAGTTTTTACTGCTCTGTCAGAATTATTTTCATTAAAAATATACATTAAACTACTCCTAAATTAATTTCTAATCTGAATGTTTAATTTCATGAAAATAATTCAAATAAAGGTATCTTCCCAATTAGCACGCGTGTGTGTGCGTGCGTGCGTGCGTGTGTGTGTGTGTGTGTGTGTGTGTGTGTGTGTGTGTGTGTGCGTACATGCGTGTGTGTGTGTGTTTGTATGTGTGTGTGTATGTGTGTGTATATACATATATATATATATATATATATATATATATATATATAAAATATATATATTATAGATATTATTGCATTGAGGTTCCATATTCTTAGGTAACTTGGCTAGTTCTAATTCAGGTATATGAGAGTGTATAATTCATTCATAATTTAAAACGAGCTCCACTTGGCCTTTGCTAAATAATTTTAACTGAATTTATAATAACGGCATATATGATGTTGTTAGCAGCAGCATGTTTCCTGTACTCTTTGATATATATATTCTAATTATGTTCACTATACAACTTATGATCCCTTCCAGAAACTTCATTTTTCAACTTAAATATTGGAGAATCAAAGTATAAAATTACTATATTATTTCAAAAAATGTTTTTGTAATAACTAAGCAGCTATTCAAAATAGTCTGTTATTGCACTGCTTCACGATATTACAAATGTTGCACCTTGGAACTTATGAAAAACAAAACATTATGAAAGAAAATGAAATAATAACACAAAATGGAGAATTCAACTATCTGCAAGAAAAATTCAGAAAAATTATTTAGATCAAATTGCTAAAAAATAATCACATTAGGCTTCTCTTTGTAATGTGCAAAATTATGTTCAACTGTTCACATCTAAAATAAACTTAAATAGTTGATTTCTTCAACAGTTTCAGAAAAGTACAATGACACAGTATCAACTCTCACTGATATTAGAAAGCGGATGCCTGTTTGTATGCGTGTACCTCAAATCTCCTTTACCACCTACAGAAAAGAGACATGTTCTGTAAGGGATTTCATACAGAAATTATATCCTTTGTGTTATATCCTTTGTTCTTCTCCTGTCCTACTGAGAGACTCAGCTCTGTATTTATGTAGTTAAAAATGTTTTGATATTTAGGAATTGAGAGTACTCATAATAGTAGTTTAACTTTTGTATCTGAATAATAGAATCATACATTAGAATAGTGGTTTGATTAATAGAGTTGTACACTTAGTTAATATAGGTGAAAAGGTAAAAATTGTTAAGCTCCTCTTGTTAAAGTTTTACAGAGTGCTTTTCAAGTGTGTTGTTTCCAACATGTTATTAGCAGCTGAATAACATCAGATAGCCAAGGATTCAAAAAGGGTGCTGAATTTGGACGCAAACTATGCCCTCAAGACCCTCACTTTTTGTGTGCATACTGGTTGGCAATGCCCACCTAGATACAGATTGTCAATGCTAAACTTCAGCTGTAGGGTGTTTCAGACCCAGAGGAAGAAATTACAGTCAAGGACCTTTTCCTGCTTGGTTCAGTGCCATCCATTTCAGCAAGCTCCTTTTCTTCCATGGCTGCTTCACCTTCAAGGGAGCAAGACAAAACCAAACAAAAGGACAAGCAACAAGGAAAGAGTGATTCAGAGAAGAGTAATAAGGACAAATCAGAAAAGACTAGAAAATGGTCTCAAGACCCCAATGACCTGGCTATTCTTGATCTGAAGACTCTAAAAATATATGGATACATCAGTCTCTTTGGTCTGACCTTCTTTTCACCAGTCAACTTTCTCTGCAGAGTCAGTGAGCCTGAGTCTTCATTCACTGGTGTTGCAGGAATGGAGATACCTGAGGCCATCTTATGTGACTTCTTCTGTCTAGTCATCTAGAAGCCTAACTGAACACAATGCTGAAAGAATGGTTCAGACATTTCTTAGAACACAAATCCAGCTTGGGGCTCTCCCATTGCTGTTTCCATTGAATGCACTGAATATTGGTCCAACTAGCCTCTCCACTTCTTTCTCCAGTTCCAATCCACCCTTAGGACTTGACTACCCTGGACCTGATTTGCCCTGAAATGCTATTAACAGAGCCAACAGCCCAAGCCACTTTAAGTCCGACAGCATCACTTTCTCTTTTGACTCTGATGCTTTTGGATCAGGAAATGACTCAGAGCTGAAGCACTGGTGCTAGATCTTGGGGGTGGGTCAATGCCAAAATTATCAGAATCATCTCTCACCCTTGGTGCCTCTGCACTTGATAGTTTGGATGTGAGATTAGCTTTGGGTTGAAGCCCATTGGCATCAGGCTTTCTCTTTCATCTTTGAATAGGAAGAGGCCTCTTTCTGGACTGACTGTGGCTTCAACCTTTGAGGTTTTCGAGAAGGTCTTGGCTGTACCAAAGGAGAAAGTGCTTCCACCCAGCTTGGCTTCACCCAAACTTCAGGAATATTCTGCTTATTCTTCCCATCACTGTTCCAGACAGGGACAGTCCATTCTACAGGCTTCCAAGGCTGTTTGCTATGTTAACGCCCACTCTGATTCTGAACTTTCTGATCACCCACCAGTACAGGTTCACAGAAAGTATATGTGAAAGAGGAATCACATAAACTCATCAACAGAGTCTTTCACTGAAGACACTGATTTAGATGGCAGTAAAGCCTCCTGAAGATCCCTCTCTCAAGGCATTACCTTCACTGATATTCTTGAATTGATGAAATGGTGAAGAGGATCGGCCATCAACAACTCTTCACCAGATGAATCTGTGTTCTTGGAATCCTTCAGTTTTGGCTTAACCTCATCCAGGGCAGTACTGCCTATTGAACTCCTTATTAACCTCATGGCTCAGTGGGCATGGAAGAACCCTGACTTGGTGGAAGCAATCCTTAAAAAAACAGACAGAATTTTGTTAGCTCTGAAAGACAGGAAGCACTGGAACAAAGGTCCGCCAGTGGATGTCATAGTTTTAGCAGCAGCTACTAGAAAGGAACTATCTGAAGAAAGTTCCTCTGTCCATCCACTTAACAGGGAGTCTGGCACTATACACAAGTTTGGGAAATTGACATACACTTTAGCAACATTTGCCCTCAGAGCACTGAACTATTTGGTCCAATTTACATGAATCCAGAGAGACTTGGCAAAAAAGCTCTCCAAGTCTGTTTTGGGTATTATGCCTGCAGATGTTCAAAAGAACATGGACTCTGAGCTTTCTACCCTCCAGTCTACTTTGAACCATTCAAATGCTTTCTAATGCATCAGATAGTATGGATAGGGCAGCAGGCACCAGCATCACCATGCACCAGCGTGCCTGGATGTGTTTTTATTATTTGATGGAAGGTTTCAAAATATCCTTCATTAATGCCCCTTATGATGGTTCCACTCTTTTTGGATCAAAGATAAAGGACATGTTAACCATGAGTCAACAAGATGTTAAGTTTCTCTCTGCATTAGGAATCCACTTTTCCACCCCACAAAGAAGGAGTCAAAGGAGTTTGGCCTTCTTGTGGCAGAGGAGGAGACAACTGTAATGGACATCACCCTAGTGGCAGATGAAGACTTCAGAACCAGGACTTTCATGGTCCCGTCACTGAAAAGTCCTAGCAAGGCTACTAAAAGATAGCATGGTGGCTGCACTCAGGAAGCAACTGGAGGGACACTTACAAAGCATAACTACAGATTTGTGGATGCTAAGCATAATTTTCAGATGCTATTCAATTCTCTTTTCCCTTACTCCAGTAGAAAAGAAAAAAAGCTTTTGGTGTTCCACCCAGTCAATGGGAACCTGCAGCAGTAGAGTTTTCCAAGCTGCTAGAAAAGAGTCATCCAACTGATCATCAAAGACCAGTTAGAGTCCTAAGTCTATTTGAGGTTCTTTTTAGTACTTGAGAAGACAGGGGACCTCTGACCCATTCTTGACCTGAGTCATCTAAATCAGTTTGTAAAACAGACACAATTCTGGATGGTCACAATTCAGTGCATTTTGCTTCTATTGTGGAAGGATGATTGGATGTGCTCCACAGATCTCCAGGATGCATATTATCATGTAAAGATAGAGAAGCACTCCAGGAGATTTCTCCATTCCTAGCTGGGAAACAATCATTACTAATTCAGATCCTTGTTTTTCGGTCTCACCACAGCCACTATGGTATTTACCAAGGTGACATCAGTGGTTGCAGTGCATCTATACCTGATAGGGATCCAAGTTTTCCCATACATCAGTGATTGGCTGCCAGCTGTTACATCCAAGGATCTGATGCTTTGCCACCTGGACCTTCTACGCCACTTAATGCAAGATTTAGGAATTACTCTCAATTTGGCCAAGAGCCATCTAATTCCTACACAACAAATGGAGTTTATTGGATGTCACCTATACTCAACACTTCAGATTGCTAGTCTTCCCACACCAGAGTACTCTCTATAAAACTCATAGCTACACAAGGAACTTCACCACTCTTCTCCTCCAGCAAGACTGATTCTACAGCTCTTAGGCCTAATGGCCTCAACAATTTTGATGATCTCTCAAGCCATATTCCACATGATGGTACTCCAATGGACCCTTTCAGAAAAATGGTCTTAAAACATCCATCCAGTGCATGTGAGGATTCACATTACTCAGGTCTACACAGAAAACATTTCTTAGTCACCTTCATTGATGAAAGGATGTTAATTCTATACAGATACACCTCTAGCCATAGTAACCATGAACACCTTCCTCCTATGGTGGGTTTGGGGGCATTTCAAAGGGAGGACAAGTCAAAGTACCTATTCACCACTAGAGGTCAATCTTCACATCAATATCTTAGCAATGAACATAATCCTCCTAGCATTGCAGACATTCCAAGATATTCTCCTTAAGAGTGTGATTTCCATACAAACAACATGGCAGTAGTCTGGTACATCAACAAACAGGGAGGAACCCATTCTTATTCCTTTTATTGAAAGGATATGATGGTTTGGCAATGGGCTTACTGATAGCAAAGCACATACCAAAGGTGTCCAGTGTATTAACAGACAGGTTGAGTAGAATGATTTTAATGCCTCATGAGTGTTAGCAGTGACAAGCTTGATTTTCCATCACAGTGAGGCCAACCTTGCTGTAACCTCATTGCATCCTACACAACAACAAGTGCAATAGTTACTTTGCCCTGATCCCTCCACAAGGACAGTCAATGAGGGATGTTTTAGTTGACCCTCAGGTCTGCTTTATGCCTCCCACCATTGCCTCTAATGAACAAAATTCATCCAGAAAGTAAGAAAGTGCATGGCCAGAGTGATCCTCATTGCTCCTTTCCGGACCTGACAAACATGGTTTCCCTTCCCATGGCCTTTACTAGTAGTTCTCCCATGGATGTTGGAAAATTATCCAAACATGTTGAGTCACCCATTCAGATTTCCTCCTGTGGACCAAAAATCCATAAAGTTAACCACTTAATTTCTCCAGTTCTGACTTTATCAATTGATGTTCAGATCATAACAGCCTCTCTGAAATAATCCACAAAAAAGGTCTATCATAGCAAAAGGAAACATTTTCTGTCTGGGTTGTATTGACAGGATTAGACCCTTTTTCTTCTCCCATCTCATCCATATTAGAGTTTTTGCCTGATTTTTCCACAGTAGTTCTAGTTTTTCCATTATCACAGTGCAGAAGCTCAAATTTCAAATTTATACATCGATCAGGATAACATTTCTTTAGCATATTTAAAAGTCTATAAAGCCTTTTTGAGAGGATCATTTTCTCCCATGACCACCGATCAGAGATCCACTACCTCCATGGGACATTACTAGCCTGCTCCAAGAATTAACTCAACCACTGTTTAAAACCAGCAGTATCAGCAGATTTGAAGTTCCTGCCTGGGAAACAATTTTCTGATAGCTGTTATGTCAGCAAGGTGGATTTCAGTCCCTTTCCTGTAAACCTCCCTATCTGATATTCCACAAAGACACAGCACTAATGCATACTTTTTTCCTAAAGTAGCATCTGAAGCAAATTTAAATTAGTCAATTAACCTACCAATTTTTCTCCAGATATTCAAACAAGGGCGAATACATTTTACATATGTCGGATGTTCATCCCCAACTCAGGTTCTATCTACATAGAACAAAACAATTCAGGAAGTCTGATCAATTGTCTACAGCCTTCTCAAGGTCTAAGTTAGGAAAAGCATTCACAAGGGTTACTCTTTCAAGATGGTTATCAAACTGCATTTCTTTTGCATATAATGAAAAGGGTTTGTCCTTAGAATCTAAACTTAGAGCTCACTCCACAAAGGCAATAGCCACATAAACAACCTTTTCATGTAGGCTTCCCATTAATGAAATTTGTGTCTCATTGTAAGTTAGATAAACAGTCAAGATCACACTCATCTTTTGGTTCCACTATTCTCAAAAATAGCAGCTTGGTAATGTGTCCCAGGTGTAGAATTGAGGAAAATACACAGCACTGGATACAAAAGTTATGTACTTACAATAATGATAGAAAATGTGGTCTGATTTTCATCCGGTTCAACCTCCCTCCCTGCTGCCCTATTCCACATTGAGACATACTGGTTTCTGGTGACTGGATGGGCCTTAATTTCACCCTGTCTTTAAAAGTCCTAACAGATTGTCCTCTAGTCCTGTTTATTACTTGTCATTTAGGGTTTAGCCTAGAATGTGGTATTTTTGCAACAGATTTCCATTTAAGGGGTCACACATAGTCTGAGGTATTAAGATGAAGTGGAGGGAATTATGGGTAGGGCAGGAGTCAGGGCCCTGGAGCCGAAAATATTCAAAGCGGTGCTAAGATCAGATCTGGCAACCCATGTGTGGAACCAGATGAAAATAAGTCATGGATCTGTCATAATGGTAAGTACATAACTTTCTTAACTTTCATTTTTTGAATACTTCATTGTCACCTTTTATACTTGCTTGCAATACCCACATATAAATATTCATATCTCATATTTATAAAATAGGCTTCTACATCAGTGGCATCATCATTTATGCCAAGAGGTTCTGCAAAGCACACATTTCAGTATATATTACGAAGTGACAAATGTTAACCTGCAAGTGTTTCATGTATCAATAGATGCACCTCCAAAATGCAACAATTATATTCTACAACATTTTACACATAAACATAAATTTAAAGTACAACCTATACTTTTAGCAGCAAGACGGCTTCACTTGCCTTTATCCTCAGTATTCTTAACTGTTGCCAAACTTACTAATACAAACTGTATTAAACAACATTGTGTTCCGTACACATTCATGTGCTACACCAAATTGCAATCCCATTTATAAATAGCTAAAAGTCAATAATGGTGATTGCAAAAGTATTAAAAAAATAAAATGTTTGTGTTTATTTCTTAGTCAAAGCTGCAAACCAGATCAGTAACATTGTTTGACAAAGTGCACATTCAACAAACAGTACTTTTAGTATGCTGGAATCAGTTAAAATGCATATGATATAAAAGACATTGATCTACATACATGTTCCTTATAGACATGCATGTTTGTATACAATGAGAGATACAGAGAGAGAGAGAGAGAGAGAGAGAGAGAGAGAGAGTATGGCACAGTGGAATGCTAATCAGTTTTCTGCTAATGTTTGCTATGTTGCTTCCTGTTTTCATGTAAAAGGCATAATTCTCTCTTCAGCTGTACACTTTGATATTATAGTGCACTCTTGTTTCTGTTGTTCTCCATATATGGGCAGAGTGCCCTCATCATCAACCAAACCGAATTATTCCATGAATTCTCTATCTACACTGACAGAAAGTTTTATTTCCACATCCCGACCTTACAGGCAAAACTGCCTCTGGTTATCCTGTCTTCTCCAGGTATGAGTATGAATATGCAGACCATACTAATCTCGTACAAATTTAATGAAATAGAAGCAACATAACATTTTTTTTTATTTTGTACATTTGATAATGGTGTACAATATTTTTTTTAAATCCTTTCACTCCCCTTCCTGCCATCACCCCCCTCTTTGTAAAGTGGTCATTATCCAGATGACTATGAAGTTTTCTACTTAGTCCCATTCTCTGAAGTCCCACTGCTGTATTTTACTTGCTACAACAGAGAAAGCATTGCAGAGTTATACCCATTTAATGCCCGAGAACTTCTGCACTTTTGTCATCCTGCTCACAATAAATCTCATATGTCCAGCTGATTTGATGTTTTCCTGGGTATTCACACAGCATCCAATAGTATCCCATTGATGTGATAAAATGAGCATCTGGGATGATGGGTTAGTATCAGCCTTTCACTTTCACCCTGTCTAGTTGAAACAGGTTCACTAATCAATCCTGCAACTCTGGGGTGCAGTCAGACATTACCTATCAATGCGATTTGGCATAAAGGCATTATAAAAGGAATAAATGCAGGAATAAAGATATAGTCTGCAGAACAGGCAGTGATGCTCAGTGGGAGGTAGTGGATGGTGGCTTAAACATTAAACTTTATATTATAATGGACAGCAGGGGTGGTAGTACCTGAAATATTACTTTATCAAACATGATAGCAGAAAGGTAACCATCCAATGAACATTAACATTATTTTATTACAAAAAATAGAAAGAGAAACCCTAAAACACATATATGTGCATGCATTTATAGCCTTGAAATATACAAGTGAAATGGTGTCATTTCTTTACTTCTTCTCATATTTTCTTCTGTCCTTGTATTGATTAAATCAAACACTGAATGTGGGTAGTGGAGAAGAATATTTATAGCTACCAGAACATTATTAAACTTTTTGGTCATCATTCCTTCATGGAAAGATTCTGGTTACTTTTGGTAGAAGATTGTTTTTTTTTTTTTTTCCTTTGCATGGCATAGTGGTACAGTGGTAAGCATTGCTGTTTTCTTTTTGAAGATGCATTGTTTTGTCTGATTCCATATGGGATTTTAGCTGAATATTCAACAGTCAATATGTAGAGAACTAATTTTCGATGAGATGCCAGTCCATCACATGCAGACATATGCATACAAATGCATACACATGCACACATACAGGTAAACACACACATGCACCCATACATATGCACATATACAGGTATGCGTCTCTCTCTCTCTCACACACACACACACACACACACACACACACACACACACATGTGTGTACAGGTAAACACACACACATATACACATACTCACACATATATCATATGCACACTTTTAAGCAATTTAAAACCTTAACTGTTCACCTACAGCAAACCTTTGGAATGTAGAATTAAGCCAGATTATCAAGCTAAAATCATTTGTGGAACCAAGGAGGACATGCATCCACCCAATATAAAACTCCTACTGTCTATGACCCTGAATAGGAAATGTGTATTTAGGAAAATGAATGAATAAATCTTTTTGTTTATAATATCAGTTCATCAATTCTGAGTAAGATAAAAGCTAGAGCTGTAGTTAGTACTCAAAAATGAAGGGCCTACTGATCATTCAGTGATTCTTAACAAAAGATTTATATCATTCTTTTGAAGCCAAAAAGAGAAAAAAATGCTAAGTGTAGTTCATCTGTCAGGATCAGACAAAGCCTGTACATCATCAGTTACTTAATAAAATGCATTAGTCACTCAATTCTCATTATGTACTTTTTCTTCTAGTGGGAACATGGGGTGATTCCAGTATTCTACTAACAGAAGAGATAAAAGTAGGTACAAACCTGGCACCTAATGAATCTTAAAACCAAGAGAGCTAATCTGCTTGTTAAATAAGTCATTTATGTCACTTTTATAGCTATGATGTTGATCCCTTCTTATGAACAATATTGTATAAGCTGTGGCATTTCTATATTACTCTTTCTGTGGGACTCAGAAACATGACTAGTGTGACCACAGATTAGCTTCTGCAGATACTGCTTATAGCACAATGAAACCCAAACCTCATGTTTAATTAACAAGGTAAAAATGTGTAACTTTGGTCACAGCTAATTAGTAATCATATTTACACCTTGAGCAGGGCTGGCAGTGAGAGAGTGAAATCCGCAGTTGTTACAAGGGAGTTAGGTAAAAAAAACTGCTGAGCATAGGAGTATGAACTTCAGCATATGGCCACGTGCTTAGAAAGGAGAATATAGGAAAAGTGACATGCTGCATTAAAGAGGACTCTGAATTTGCTTAAATCTGTTTTCTGACCATTAAATAAGTGGAAATGAGAGTATTGGATTGTAAGAAAAAGGGGAACAAGCAGAAAATAACACACAAGGGAAATAGTGAAGGTATGAATGGGGCTGGCAAGAGTGAGAACGGGTAGTACATTTTTCTTTCCGGTACAGGTACCAGTTTTTTTCCAGAAGGAAAGCTGGAGAAGGATGTAAGGGGGTGTGAAGGTAGGGTAAGACGCTGAGAGGCAGTTGGAAGGGCAGGCATTCAAAACAGATAACACAGACAGAGGCTAAGAGAAGAGATACTGACACACTGAGGGAGATGGAGGACAGTGGCTTCAGAGACATAAAGATAATGGGAGTATAATGGTGACAGCAGAGACTTACAAACAAAGGGAGTATAATGGTGACAGCAGAGACTTGCAAACAAAGGGAGTATAATGGTGACAGCAGAGACTTACAAACAAAGGGAGTATAATGGTGATAGCAGAGACTTACAAACAAAGGGAGTATAATGGTGACAGCAGAGACTTACAAACAAAGGGAGTATAATGGTGACAGCAGAGACTTGCAAACAAAGGGAGTATAATGGTGACAGCAGAGACTTACAAACAAAGGGAGTATAATGGTGATAGCAGAGACTTACAAACAAAGGGAGTATAATGGTGACAGCAGAGACTTACAAACAAAGGGAATATAATGGTGATAGCAGAGACTTACAGACAAAGGGAATATAATGGTGATAGCAGAGACTTACAGACAAAGGGAATATAATGGTGATAGCAGAGACTTACAAACAAAGGGAATATAATGGAGATAGCAGAGACTTACAAAAAAAAGGGAGTATAATTGTGATAGCAGAGACTTACAGACAAACGGAGTATAATGGTGGTAGCAGAGACTTACAAACAATGGGAATATAATGGAGATAGCAGAAACTTACAAAAAAAAGGGAGTATAATTGTGATAGCAGAGACTTAGACAAACGGAGTATAATGGTGGTAGCAGAGACTTACAAACAAAGGGAATATAATGGTGATAGCATATACTTACAAACAAAGGGAATATAATGGAGATAGCAGAAACTTACAAAAAAAAGGGAGTATAATTGTGATAGCAGAGACTTACAGACAAACGGAGTATAATGGTGGTAGCAGAGACTTACAAACAAAGGGAGTATAATAGTGATAGCAGAGACTTACAAACAAAGGGAGTATAATGGTGATAGCAGAGACTTACAAACAAAGGGAATATAATGGAGATAGCAGAAACTTACAAAAAAAAGGGAGTATAATTGTGATACCAGAGACTTACAAACAAAGGGAGTATAATGGTGATAGCAGAGACTTACAAAGGGAATATAATGGAGATAGCAGAAACTTACAAAAAAAAAGGGAGTATAATTGTGATAGCAGAGACTTACAGACAAACGGAGTATAATGGTGGTAGCAGAGACTTACAAACAAAGGGAGTATAATGGTGATAGCAGAGACTTACAAACAAAGGGAGTATAATGGTGATAGCAGAGACTTACAAACAAAGGGAATATAATGGAGATAGCAGAAACTTACAAAAAAAAAGGAGTATAATTGTGATAGCAGAGACTTACAAACAAAGGGAATATAATGGAGATAGCAGAGACTTACAAACAAAGGGAATATAATGGAGATAGCAGAAACTTACAAAAAAAGGGAGTATAATGGTGATAGCAGAGACTTACAAACAAAGGGAATATAATGGAGATAGCAGAAACTTACAAAAGAAAGGGAGTATAATGGTGATAGCAGAGACTTACAAACAAAGGGAATATAATGGTGATAGCAGAGACTTACAAACAAAGGGAATATAATGGAGATAGCAGAAACTTACAAAAAAAGGGAGTATAATTGTGATAGCAGAGACTTACAAACAAAGGGAATATAATGGAGATAGCAGAGACTTACACACCAAGGGAATATAATGGTTATGGGGAGGACTAGACAACAAATAGAGCAGGGCATTGACTCACAAAAGAGTCAAACACCAAGACGAGAGACAGGATGTATATGGTCTTCCATACATGACTGCCTATGCGATACACAGGGGAGGTCAGACAGCACCCTGACTACTCTCCCCACTGGGTCGTACCTGAGTTCTTGCTGGCAGGTACAGGCAGTGATGCAACTCTACCAGCTGGAAGAAAGGCTTCTCCAGGCAGCTGATGCAAGCTTTAATGTTTTGGTCCTACAACCTGCCCATCATCTTCACCATCTCCCTGCAGGTCACAAGCTCACTACCCTTAGCAATGCCACCAGAGGGAATAATTCCAGCCAGAGAAACACAATGGGACAGAAGAAGCAGTATTCTGGCTGTCCCCTACAGCAGTCAGTAGGGACACAGTATATAATCCAGGGAAAGGCACAGGATGGATGGGCATGCCAGGTGTTTGTAGACATAGGCCTACCCCCTAGCCCTGTCATGTCGGATGCTATATAAATTAGCAAAATAACGGAAGAGAAATAGCATACCATAACATAACAAATACATGCAAAATAGTCTTAAAACAAAGAACAGTGACACAGGAAGGGAGGGGAGAGAGAGAGAGAGAGAGACAGAGAGAGAGAAAGAGACTGAGAGAGAAAATTGGCATATTATCAATATAATAAAACTAGAAAATATATTCTGTTGTATAAACCCACAAATCTGACTGTGTGGGTATGAGATATGGAAAGGCTGGTTTGCTATGGTGCACTATCTTAACAGAATAGTCAGTGGTACCCATTCTGAGAGTTGAGTAGCTCTGCCTATGATAGTCATGTGTAGGAATACTAATCTCCATAGAAAGTGCTGGAACATGACTGTGAAATAGGCCACTTGCCATTCCATACCTATCCTGCAGTCTAACAATTACCTGTGCACAGATCTGAACTGCAAGAGTCACACTCAGACTACATAAATACTCTTTTCTTCATCCTGTGAATAAGATCTGAAGCATACTAGGAATACCTGTACATCTAAACATACCCATGCTAAACAGTCCAGGCTTACTCATTTGCATGTTTTTTACTGCTGTGAGATAATTAATGTAATAATATAATTTTCCAAAACAATTCTAATTATAGAAAAAAAGTTTGACATAGCTTTGTATGTTAGGCAGAGATCGCCTCTGAGTAGGCGATATGCGACGGAGTAAAGCTGCAGTTTTTTGAGACGGTCTGCATAGGGAATCTGTTTGAGGCTGGTAATCCTCTTGGTGAGGTATTTCTGCGGCCTTTCCCATTGTTGTACATGTCTTGTGAGGTGCATAGCAAAAGGGGCGTTGTACTCTATAATGAGTCTAATGAGTGACGAGTAGAGGGGATTAATGACCTCTTTTTTCCTGGATGAGGATCACCTTTTGTGATGAGGTGTGCCACGTAGAAGTATTTCCTGGCTACTGTGGTGATGTGATTATGAAAGGAGAGACTACTGTCCACCTGTGTCCCAAGGTCTCTTATCACACTTTCAGTGTTAAGTAGACTACCACCTATGTGGTAGCTCATGGGTACAGAGTTTTTACCAAAGGGGATGACAATGCACTTTTTTGGCATTGAGCTTGAGGCTATGGCTTTGACACCAGGCATCTGTCTTAGTGAGGCCCTTTTGTAGGATGTCCACATCATTAGGAGTTTCAATTATGGCTCCTAGTTTGCAGTCATCTGCAAACTTTATTAGCCAAAGACCTTTTGTGTTAGCCTGTACTTCAGAAAAGTAGATACCAAACAGGAGAGGACCCAGGACTGAACCCTGTGGTAGTCCACTTGTCACTGGTCTGAAGTTGGATTAGGAGTCTGCTACTTTCACAGTGTGGGTTCTGTCAGTGAGCCAGTTGGTAACCCATCTTGTGACATAGGGATTTATACCTAGTTTAGTGAGTTTATCTATAATTCCAGAGTGGGGGATGTTGTCAGAAGTCTTGGCGTAATCTAGATAGGCTGTGTGAACCACCTTACCCTCATTTATGGCTTTGGTGACTGCTTCAAAGAAGTCAATCAGGTTTAGGAGACATGATCTGCCTTTTACAAACCTGAACTGGGTGGGGTTCAGAGTTTGGAGATTACCAATGTCTTTGTTTATAAGTTCCATGATGATACATTCCATGGCCTTGCAGAACAGGCTCGTTAGGCTAATGGGGCGGTAGTTCATGGGGTCCATGGTGGCTCCCCCTTTGTGGAGAGGGATAACCGTCGCTGTGAGCGCCATTCAGTGGGCACAAAGCCTGAGGTGAGGCTATGATTGAACATGGTGCTTAGGTGGGGATGCCAGTTCATTCTGTAGTTCATGTAGAATGCAGCCTGGGATGTTGTCAGGTCCCATGGATGCTGTGTTCTTGGCTTTGGAGAGTGTGGTTTTTACCTGTGCAGCCATTATTACAGGAACTTTTCATTCTTCCGGTATAGAGATGGGCCCTTTAGGGGGTGAGGGGAGGGTAAAGTTAGCACTGAACCTATCTGCCAGGATGTTGGCAATATCAGTTGGTTCTGTATATTTAGTGCCACTGTGCTGTAACTCAGAGCAGATCAGAGTATTGCCATTGAGATTCTTTACATAGCTATAGAATGCTTTGTAATTATCTTTAGAATTAGTGGCAATTTTGTTTTCATAACTAGCTTTGGAGTGTTACTAGATTCAATATAGTAATGTCACTATTGTAATTGTAAACCCCAGCTCCTATATGGTGCATACTTTCCACATGGCAGCAGTCCACAGATTCAGTGTCATGAAGGGCAAGAAATATTAAACATGGATGGATGACACTGCACCACTGAGGGCAATGATCTATGACCTTATGACAACTGATAATAAGTACAACCTGTTGCTTATATAGGATTGTGAATACCTGACTATTTCAAACATCCTTATGTTGTTCCTTTCATGTAACTCCAGGATTTTATGGCAGTCAGTTGCTCTAGAGCAAGTGCATCCAGTCACACAATATATACATTTCTGAATTGCTCTGCCATATTGAAAACTTTTGATTCCGCCAAGTTTTCCATTTTAATACTGTTAGTCATTACCATGTCATTATATCACCATTAACATATTATGCAGGCAGCTGGCCACATCACACACAATCAATAGTCACCATGCGGAATGCTGTTGAATTGTTTTTTTTTGCTGGAGAATATGGAAGTTTCTTTTTATTATGAAAAGTTAAGATTAAATTACTGCAAGGCAGACAAAGATACCTAGTTAAGTTCTTCATGGAACATGACATTGTTCTTAAAAGATTAGACAGTTTTGCTTAACTTTATACCTTCAGCATATTTGTTGTAAGGTAAAGCAACCAGAATCTCAGAATCACTCATCTACAAACTGAACAAAAAGTGGTCGATTACAGAAACCTGTGAGATACCGGTATGAAATTCATCCCAGCACTGACATTATTGGTAATCATTTAAGATCATATTTTAAACTACATCTGTTTGGAAATCCAGTATGTTAATGAAAAATAGTAGGTTGGATTCTATTATGTGAGACCTATAGTATGACATTTCTGCTGGTTCAGATGCCATGATGTACCATGAATATTGTGTCTTTCGGCTTTTCCCGGTTAGGGGTCTCCACAGTGGAACTCCGGTCCGCTAATGATTGGTAGTTGAGTTTTACGTGCTGAGTTACCAGCCCTGATGCACAACCTTCAAAGAAGGTACGCCATTCATGCATGTCTCCACTCAGAAGACGCTCTAGCTGAGAATCGAACTGGACATCGTCTTACTGTGAGGCGACAACGCTACTGCAGCACCACCACTGCAATGTACCATGAATGCATAATCTTATTCTAATTACTGTTATGTTGATTGAAGGCTCTTTTTGAGCATCTCTTTTCATTTGCCTGCTCTGTACCTGTTGGCATTTTCTCAATAACTTTTCTGTATCTGGTGCCATTTCTTGAAGTTATTGGTTAATCTCTGTATTGCTAAACCATACTTTGTCACCTTTTGACCTTAGTTTCTGTGCTGAAGTATCAGTTGTTTTGGCTTAGATGTATTTGTTTTCAATGTGTCATTAATTCAGGTTCTTTCTGCATATGGAAATGTTTCATAGAGCAATTCACTTCAGTTTTGAATCAAATAAATAGTAAATAAATAAATAAATGAAAACATAAATACTTGCACTAAAACTTAGATTTTTCTGTTACTTTCCGAATGTGATTAGAACATGCCAAGATTGTGTCAGTCCTGACCACAATGTACATAAATATCTGCACATTTGAAAGTGACGGCATCAATCTTAAGGAAGCTCTGTTTACCAAGATGTATTCTGACACTTTTAGATCTCTCAAAGAAGGTAAAGTTGGTGCTGGTAGGATGTAAGTCCCAGCCACATAATTTCAAGGCAGAGCTGAGTTAGCATTCTTTGAGGCAATGGTCTTGATCAAAGAAGTGGAGTTTTTCAGTCTTAGATGTCTTTGTTATCTGCATACAGAATATTACTGCAGCAAAGAGGTAATGCAAATGGTCTGATGTATGATATCAGCAGAAAACAAAAAGAGAACGGTATCATTTTAAGATGCTAAGGTGTGATCAAGCCTCTTACAAAGACAGGCAGCAGCAGGTCAGGAAACGTGACATTGAACATGAGTTTTCAAAGTAGCATGAGGGAGTCATGAGTCAGCATTCTTACAGAACTGTGCTACCTGACTTATTATTTATACTACATTATGATTCTCAGTCAGTTGCCAATAATGAGAACAGGAACTTGAATTACTAAAACCTGACAGTGAGATACCACATCACAAGTCAAGAAAACACAAGGTGTCATTGTACTGTTAATACAATTACAATAGAGGGATTGAAGCTGGAATAATTATGTGTGGTGGGATCCAGCACAAGTGCTGGGAGTTTGAGAGTGTTTGACCCTCACAAAAACAGTATGCATGCATGCATGTGACATGTATGTGGCTGTGATGGCTATAGTTTGGGGGTATGTGACAATGTTTGATATGGCATACTCATATGAGTAGTTGTTGTCCACATGATATGTTAGAAAAGGGACATACATGAAATATACATCCTTATAATAATTACTGTATCTTTCAAGAAAATAATATGAATGAATTCCATCAGAAAATATGCATTTTATCTAAATTATTCTGTACATAATAACTAACTAAATAAATAAACAAACAAATAAACAAATAAATAAATAAATAAATTGTGATACACAAATAAATGTGTATAGCATTACAGGCAAGTTCGCTAATTCTAGATGAAATAATCAATAAATAACATTTTAAATTCTAAAAATGTAATAATCACAGTGTCTAATTAAAATGTACAACTTGACAGGTAATCTTACTAAGACTAGTTAAAACACTCTATAAATAACATTTTAAAATGTGAAAGTTTAAAATACCAAATAAAAAAATAAGAACCTTTTCAAGGACTGTAAATCTCTCTTCTGAATAATTAAATGATCATAGCTATATTTTTCAGATGGTAACAACAGATCTGGACAACAGATAACCTGTTGTCAAATGTAAATCTGTTGCCCAGGACAAAGTCAAGATCATGAGCGCTTCAAACAGTATCCAACAGATACAATCCCACCATAAGTGATCAAAGGGGAGAGCAGAGGGAACTGACATAGACAGAAGGTGGGATGCACCTGGATACCTTGGTCATATTACAATTGAGTTTTAAGCAATTCTCAGACTTTCAGCTATGACCTGGCTCCAAGCAGGCTTCTAAATAAAAAAAATCAGACACAATCTCTAGAGATAGAAGGAGAGTTATAGCTGAATGTCAGCAGTGTATAACAAACAAGAAATACTGCTCCTAAACATGATCTCCCTAAGCATCAGCATGTACACAGTAAATAACAATGAATCCAAAACTGAACACAGAGTATACCATATTACTGAACAGAGAGGTATACCATATTATTGAACACAGAGGTATACCATACTACTGAACAGAGAGGTATACCATATCACTTGAACACAGAGGTATACCATACTACTGAACACAGAGGTATATGATACTACTGGACACAGAGGTATTCCATACTACTGGACACAGAGGTATACCATATTACTGAACACAAAGGTATACCATACTATTGAACACAGAGGTATACCGTATTACTGAATACAGATGTATACCATACTACTGAACACAGAGGTATACCATACAGCTGGACACAGAGGTATACCATATTACTGAACACAGAGGTATACCATACTACTGAACACAGAGGTATACCGTACTACTGGACACAGAAGTATACCATACTACTGAGCACAGAGGTATACCATATTACTGAACACAGAGGTATACCATACTATTCAACACAGAGGTATACCATATTACTGAATATAGATGGATACCATATTACTGAACACAGAGGTATAGCATATTACTGAACACAGAGGTATACCATGGACACAGATGTACACCATATTTGTGTGAGTAACAGTCCAAGGAATTCAGGCCTGCCACAACATACTAGGTATATCCAACCAAATTTGAGACATAAACTATTCCAATACAACACTAGTTTAGCCAGCATAACCTCAGATATTGAACACAGATTACATAATTCCTCATGTGCAAAGCTAACTAGATGTACATATTTGTTATAATTAGACGTTTAGCTGACAAAGAGGATTAAGCTAACCTGACTACACATTTATTAGATTTCTTTAGTATATATTACTTCAGATGCACATTGACCTTTTAAAGCTAATTTGTGCAAGTCCAGAAACTCCAAAACGGTTTTGCTTAATACCACAATTAGTGAACAAAAAATACATTTTTGAAGGGGGGATAAACCTCATGGAACCCCAGAAACACACCTGACTTATGCATATTAACTTAGTTGCAGAACAATGGGGAAAGGGCATAGCTCACCTTTAGTGAACATAAAATAATGATTGTTTAAGGGGAATAACCTCATGAAACTCCCCCACACACCTAACTTATGTATATTAACTCAGTTGTACAACAGTGGAGAAAAGGCAAAGTTTGTTTCTTGAACATCGGTTTCTAATGGAACAATTACTGAGATGTGAGATTTACAGAAATTATGTTATCAGTGCTGTCATGTTCCTATTACTTTGTGTTAACTAAGGATATTTGAAAATTTAAGATCCCAGCTTACTATTGGGAAAGAGAAATCTCAGTGCATAAAAATGGGACACTATCACCTTTATATGCAGCTGGAGCCCCCATGCTTTACTCCAATGTGACTAGCTCTTACTCCTGTATTATATCGCATTCCTCATTTTGAGTCTTAAATATTCCATGTTCCTGCTTCTCCACATTAAAAGGGTCTGTCACATATTCCTTGTTACTATTTCTTATTGAGTCATATTATATCATGTAAACATTTTGTTAAAGTAAAAAAGAGAAATTATTAACCATGCTGTGAGCTTTATTAAAATTGTTAGTAAGTGTTCCAAATTCTGCTCATTTTTTCCATATTATGAGAGGTGGAACTTCCACTGAGTGACCTCCCAAACCTGTTTTTTTCAGTGACCTTCTCATTCATAGTTTTAGTTTGTTGTTTGAGATATTTTTGCAGTGACGCTAATAATAATGGACATCAGCTGGCTATAACAGCCCTGTGTTTCTAATGCTTAGTCAAACACTCTGCTTGTGCTGTGCTAATGAGGTCATAACAAGGCCAAATATGCATATCCACAGCTAGTGGGGTTTGGCTTTATTGGCCTAAAATTGTCCAGTAAAATGACGAAACAAGTCATGGGCATTTAGAATTGCCAATGAGCTGAAGCACCTGATGTTCATTAGGATCATTTGCATATATCCCATGTGCCTCTGATACAAGAGGTTTGGGGGGGGGGGGTCACTCAGTGGAAGTTCTAGGTTTGCTGGAGTTTTCATTTTGTTTTTACTGATTGTTTTTTCAGTGACCTTCTCACTCAGTGTTTTAATTTGTTGTTTGGGATATTTTTGCAGTGACCCTAATGATAATGGACATCAGCTGGGTAAAATAGCCCTGTGTTTCTAATGCTTAGTCAAACATTCTGCTTGTGCTGTGCTGATGAGGTCATAACAAGCCCAAAATATGCATATCCACAGCTAGTGGGGTTTGGTTTTATTGGCCTGAAATTGTCCAGTAAAATAACAAAACAAGTAATGGGGATTCAGAATCATCAAAGAGCTAAAACACCTGATGTTCATAAGGATCATTTGCATATATCCCATGCACCTCTGATACAAGAGGTTTGGGAGGTCACTCAGTGGAAGTTCTAGCTTTGCTGTAGTTTTCCTTTTGTTTATACATTATGACAGGTAGCATTCCACATTTTGGAATTGAAAGGTTGAAAGTTATGTATACTCTGACAGTGTAATATTCATTAATAGTGTATAACTGGGAGTATCTTTAGCATATAGATTGTTGAGTTGCACAGTTTGCTATCAAAATCTTGCAATGGACTAGTGCAAGTGTTGATATATATGACCCAAAATGTCATAAAATCCAATAGCTGATCATTCTCATAACCGAAAAGTAGAATTTAAGAACAGTCGATAACTCACGAATGTCAACTTTACCGAAAATACCTACACTTCTGGTTATGTGCTACAAATGTTTAGCACGGGGGAAGCCCCCAAGCACCCTACTCCCCCTGCTACTTATATATATATATATATATATATATATATATATATATATATATATATATATACAAACTCTGTGATCACACTACAGTGAAGGAAAGGGTACAGTTTCCAATCCCCACTATAGTGCAAACTCCATTCAAAAAAATCCAGAAGAATGAATGCACCTTAGCATATGCTCTTGTGGATTCAAACATTTAAAAAAATGAACTTACAACAGCATGGACAAGTGCATTTTGGCCTTCCAAGGTCGACTAGCTAATTTCAGATATTTTGATGGCAAACTGAGCTGCACAGTATTTAAGCACAATGTCGCAAGACTGCATACAAGGTCCTGCCCCATTTTGACTTTTCTTTTATGAATCCTTCTGGGCGTTGGTATGCAGATATACTGAGCACCGGCGCCAGCCTCACTGCACAACAGCAATTAAGATTAGTACAATGGAGTGGAAAATCCAAATGAAAATGAAAATCAGTCAGATGTATAACAGGAGGAAGAAAATCATGGCAAAATTAGGAGGTGCAGTACCAAGCAGGATAAAAGCACTCTAAACAAAACAAACAACTCAAAGGACAAAAAAAGTCTACCAAAGACAATTTGAGGTAAGTTTGGCCTCCCAGATCAAGGACATCCACAAAGCATTCTTTAGCTATGTCCGCAACCATAAAGTCAATACAAAATTGTGTGCTGAGCTCATTGTAAATAGAGCCACCTATACTGAGCCAGAAGATATAGCAAACCTCCTAGCTGATAAATTCAGGTCCAATTTTACTCCTCTTTCCCCCTCAACCTTCCCTCAGGAAATATCATCAAATATAGCTCCCCTTACTATCACTATGGAACAGGTCCTTAATGCTCTCTCTAAGACCAAGAACACTGCATGAATGGCCCCAGATAATATTCCAGGATGCCTTCTAAATAGCATGAAAGATGACCTATCAGGGCCTTAGGAATTACTATTTAACTGTATCCTCCAGACAGGTTTCATGCCTCATGAATGGAGAAAGGGAACAGTCATCCCTCTGCACAAAGGTGGGACATCTACAGATCCTAGAAACTACAGACCCATAAGTCTGACTAGTCTTATATGTAAATCCATGGAAAGAATTATCATGGAGATGATCAACAGAGATATTGTAAACCTCCAGACACTGGACCCAACCCAGTTTGGTTTCATAAAGGGCACATCATGACTACTCAACCTGGTAGACTTCTTTGAGATGGTCACCAAAGCAATGGATGAGGGCAAAATCGTTCACACTGCCTACCTTGACCTGGCCAAGGCATTTGACACAATACCCCACTCAGGCATTGTTGACAAACTCAAGAGGTTAGATACAAACCTGTATGTCACCCAGTGGATAGCCAGCTAGCTCACAGACAAGACCTAGAAAGTTAGAAATGGGAAGGTCACCTCTACAAAAAGGCCAGTCACAAGTGGAGTCCCTCAGGGAGCAGTCCTTGGACCACTCCTTTTTGGCATTTATTCTCAGAAGTCAAGGCCAATGTCAGTGGTCCCTGGCTGACTAATTTTGAAGATGATTGCAAATTAGGAGCTGTCACTGAATCTCACACTGGCACAAATGTTCTCCAGGAGGGACTGATACAGACAAACAACTGGTGTCAATGTCATGGACTTAAACTAAATGCCAAGAAATGCATAACAGTATCCTTTGGGAAGTCATCCATCCCTGGTAACTATTATAATGACAACACACCCCTTAGAGTTGACCCAGTAGTCAGGGCTTAGGAACACACATAGATAGTAACCTGCCTTTGATCATCACATGTCTACAGTGGTGAGGAAATCATTCTATGTTGTGCAACTTATAAATAAAGTTATGGCATCTAAGTCAAAGGAAGTCATTGTTCCACTGTATTTGGCATTCATCAGACCTATCATTGTGTACAATGCCACCTTTGGTATGTACCTAATCAGGCATCTCCAACAATTGGAATGTCCGCAGAGGTTCCTCACTAAAAGAATACAGGGCACAAATAATATGTCCTGTGCAAACTTCCTCAAGGCTCTATCCCTGTATTCTGTTTCCTACAGGTTTTTGAGGGAAGATCTATGCCTGGCATACAGGACATTGTCAGACCCTACTCTAGTGGACCTCCTTCATGTTCACAAAACAAAAAGCACCAGAATTACCTGCTCTAAAGACTTAAACCATGCCTGTGATATAAATAGGACCTGCTTGAGAGATTGGTATGTATCAGAGAGACTACCCTGACTATGGAACAGGCTCTCAATCGTTGTGAAGCAGAGTTCCTCCCTAATCAAATTCAAGTGAAACTTGGACAATTGGATGTGAAACTGGAAATGTATCCCTGGTCTGGCACCTATGTCTCTGATACAATCAGGTAACCTGTAAATGGTTCATCTCCCAGCCCCATGCTTACACTTATCAAGGGTATCAGAACTCGTCAGAGATTTGAGATGCATGGCTAGGCTTAAAAAGGCCCTTGTGGTTGTTAGCCTAGTAAACACCTATGAACCTATGAAACCATCAATTCCTATGTAAGAAATTAATAAAGAAAGAAAGGACCCTGAATAACTTTATAAAGTGAGTCACCTTGTTTTTTTTTTTTTTTTTTTTGTAAAATTTAAAATATCAGCTATAGTTAAGAAACAAACCAGATGAAAATTTATGAGAAAAAGGATTTAAACTTGACATGAAACACCACTCATTTTAATTGGAGCTTAAATTTAGCAAATAGAAAAGTGAGGGAGAAACTGGACTACCAAACTCTACACTTCGATTCAGCTAAAATGTTTCTACAGACAGCCCAAACTAGCAAAATAGCAGGCAAATGACAAAGCAGAAGCTGACAGTGGCAATGGTGTGTTGGAAAAAATGGGAAAATAGGACGATATATTTTTAAATTGTTTGAAAAGGTCTTCTCCATTAAAGCATACACAAGCAAATAAAAAGCTTTCACTTTTGAAATTCTCTTACCTTAGATGACATGATATCTTAGTCCAAATGGGTAGGACTTGAAAGTTCAACAATATGTGCAATGATTTAAATGAAACACAAATAGTGAAAGCAAACTATTTAAAGCCTAATTTACCAGTTTTGTGCAGTTTTAAATGAATGAGAGAGAGACTTTCTTTGTAAAAGTGATATGCATTTCTTAATAGATATTCTAAATATTGTTACTTTTAGTTTATACACACAAAACACACACGCGCACACACACGCACACACACACACACACACACACACACACACACACACACACACACGCACACACGCACACACACACACACACACACACACACGCACACACATGCACACATGCGTGCTCACACACACACACACACGCACACACACACGCACACGCACACATGTGTGCACACACACACGCACACACATGCACACACACGTGCACACACATGCACACCCACACGTGCACACACATACACATGCACACACATGCACACACACATGCACACACACACGTGCACACACATACACATACGCGCACACACACACACACACACACACACACACACACACACACACACACACACACACACACACACACACACACACACACACACACACACACACACACACATGGTGGACTTATTTCCTTCCCTAGTGGCGTATTTATCCAGCCTATCAAATATTGCTAAAAACATTGATGGTGCAAAATTCTAAAGAAGCATTATGAGTTGATCCATTGCTTGCCTATCTACTAGGTTGGAAGAAAGCCTTTTTATCGGTTCATAGGTTATTACTGGGTTATTGACCCAAAGGTCTTTATAAGACTAGCCATGTGTGCCCAATATACTACTAGAGAAACTCAATATAAAGAATCTTGTCTAAACTTAAAATCATAGTTAGCAGTGACTACCCATATCTCGAAGGGTTACAGGTGAAATCTCAGGCAGGAATTTATGGTTTCCTATCCAGTCATCCAGGCTACACTTAAACAGGGTCATAGAGGGGCTTTGTTTGATGTGAACAGTCACCCTATTCCGGAGAAGTTGGCAACCTCTGAGAGACATAGCTGTCTCTCCAGCAGGTCCTATTTATGTTGCAGGTCAGTGTATGGTCCCATGGCATGGGTGATCCTTGTCCCATTTGACTTGCAGATGTGCAGTATTTCCATTGGGTTTGATTCCTTGATTGCTCTGTAGACCAGGCAGAAGTCTCCTCTAAGCAGTCCGTACGCCACTGAGTATAATGACAGTGACTTCAGTCTGTCAGTGTATGACAGGTGCTGGAGACCCTGAATTTTCTCGGTTAGAAATCTCTGAGGTCTCTCAAGTTGCTGCAAGTGCCTGGTAAGGTACATACCAAAGTTAGTATTCTGCTCAATTATTGGCCTGATGAGGGTCAAGTACAGGGGTGTTATGATCTCTTTCACTCTTGAGGCAATGCCTTTGCTAAAGAGGTGTGTGACGTAGAATGCCTTCCTTACAACAGGAGACAGATGGAGGTCAAAGTTTAGGCTACAGTCAACTTGCATTCCCAAGTCTCTCACTACTGAGTTATTACTTAGGGTATAATTATTTATATGATAGTCTGTAGGGATACTGTTTTGCAAAAGGGGATGATAATGCATTTTTTTGCGTTGAGTTTCGAAAGTAATGAATAAGGAAAACTGCTTTGAGCCAAGCAGACACATAGATCTTTGGCATTAAAACAGAAACTTGAGGCTTTTGTTTACAAACACCAATCACGTCATAATCCTTACCCAGTGAAGCCAGTGAATGTAATTTCGACTGTCTGAAAATTATTCAGATATAGTTTTGTGACAAATATCCCTAACCACCTCATAAAACAAACAGTTCACACTAAAGAAGAAAAGCAAATTACTTTTGCATCTGTTTTAACAAAAAACAAACAAAAAAAAAATCAGTATGGCTTATTTTTTTAACACAAGACTACATAGGTCAGATCCTTGCCACATTGCGGGGCTGCTGGAAGACAGAAGAGGCTTTAGAATCTTGTAGCACTTGAAGTCTAGCCTTCCTGGGAAAATGGAGTTAAAAATAATAGATGAGCCTAAGCCTAAAATTCCCTCAAAAGTCTATGTAAGGAGTAAGCTACTGCATTTTAATTTGTGTATGTATATTTATTGTAGCTATAAGTGATTTCTTTACAACAAATTTATGTGGATGAAGTACCTTCTGTACAGTTATAAACAACCACTTGTCTTAAACATGACACATGACACATGCCATTGCAAAACACAAGTCAGGAGGTGAAATCTAGAGCTTAATTTTCAATTGAAAGCAGCTATTTGAGAATGAACACGTAAGAAAGAAGCACATAGCACAGCATTCACTTGTTCACTTTTTTTCTGTTTACTGAAGTGGGGTCCAAAGATACCTTAAAATACAGCATGGGGTTAGGGGATATGAATGAAACCACAAATACAAGCAAAGACACCTATAGACTCAACTAGTTCTGTAAGCTGAACCCCATATGGTTTCTGTTACTGTTTATGAACAGCCTGCTAAAACGTCTATATTTAGTACTGGCTTTTGCTTGTTTTTTTTTCTGTGTCTCAGCCTGTTTCCTGTCTGCTCACTGTGAGGAAGTGTTACCAGTGCAGCACAGACGAGTGACATTTCTCATGCTTGGTCTCGAGTATGAGGAAGTTTTGTAAATTGGTGCAAAGCAGGCAGGCAAACCATCATAAGTGCATGACTATATGCCTTTCTGAGCTTAGTCTACAGAAAGGAAAACTGTAAAATATAATCAAAATGTGTAGCGCTTAAAGGGTAACACATTTGCCTTTTTGTAACAGCAAAACATACTGTAGAAGAAAACAGAAATAATTTGTAGACACACACACACACACACACACACACACACACACACACACACACACACACACACACACACACACACACACACACACACACACTAGCTATCTTATGTTCTGCATCCCTACTAATGCTAACAGTTTTGCTAAGAAATTGCTTATGACAGAAAAAAAAAACTTATCTGGAACTTGTGAATAAAGACATGGTTGGGATCTAGGAGAAATCTATATAGTACACAAGGCATACTTGCCTTAGTGGTGTATGCATGCAGGATGGAAACACTTCAAAGAAAGAGCTTGTACAGAGTTTTTGGACAGTATGAGAATTGAAGTGGAACAATACAGTATGAAAAAGAGTGACTAAACCAAGGCGCTGTGATTCAGAAGACAGTACAGATGTGAATTAATAAAGTGAAATTAATTATTATAAAATAGTTCATCTTGCAAGACAATATCATCACAGAAGGGAAATTTTAAAAATCTCATAATCTCATCTGGACTAGTTCAGTTGCAAATAACTTTTAATGCACACTGTAGGGGGACTATACCAAGAGGTATCTGTAGTAATTTCCAAAAAAAAACAATAACCCACACAAGTGAAGTCCATGGGTGCACAGCCAACTTTTCAGTAGAATATCAAACAACAAAGCAGGCCAGCACTCCAATATTAGTGGAATCTCTTTATTTACCTCATAAACCAGTTTCGGCTATGAAGGCTTACATAGCCAAAACCGCTTTATGAGGTGAATAAAGAGATTCCATCAATACTGGAGTGCTGGCCTGCTTTATTTTTTGACACTCTGTAGTAATCTCCACAATGGCTTTCTCATCTCCATAACATAACCTGACCAGAAATCTTTTTAGCACTCTTCCCAGCAGATAATAAAAAAAAAAATCCTGGTTCCTAGCAATCAAATTATGCTCTTGAGTCTCTGTATACAGCAACAAATGAGCTGGAGGGCTCTTGCTCCCAAAATACAGCTAGGTCTGTGGAGCAACTGTAGCAGCAGGGCTTAATGGTCATTGATTGGCAAGGGAGGGCTGTCCAAAAACAGTGAATAAACAAAACTGAAAAGCCTTAATTACATTGTATTTACTTAGTGTCCAGTTTCTACTGTGACTTTCCATGACTCATTGCTGTAGTTTTGTGAGAATGACGAATCATGTGAGTAATCAGGTGATCACACTACGAGGGAGTCTTATCATAGCTGCTGACCCTAGAAGACTGTAGCAGCAAGTCCTTATATAGCTGTTCATGTTGCTCCATGCAGGGACAGGAAATAATGATGTAGTGCCATCTCTAACTCACACTTAAATAAGGTAGACTGCTATAATTTATCATGACATAGTAAAGAATATAAGCTTACCTTTAGAGATTAGATACTAATTATTAGAGTACTTAAGAATGAAACAACCAGAACTTTAATGCTTCAGTACTGTTCTTCTAGGAGGCTGAGCAATTCTAGTAGAGAAATATATAAAATAAAGCATAGGGCCAGATTTCAAAAAGTTGCTCTCAGTGTAAGTCTGCCCTGATTCCAAAAGACTAGCTCTCAGTAAGTGACTTACTTCAGTGTAAGGCCTAGCTATAAACAGGCTTTCACTGGGGACCAGATTCCAAAAGACCTGTTCTCCGTTTAAGTTTTTGAAATCAGGCCCAAAGTTTCATAAAACTGATGCATTACAGGCACTTTGCCTTTTAGCAAATAGTAATTCTATAAATGCAGTTTTTGCACTCCTGACTCATTGAAGTTACAAGTTGCAGATGATTTTTTATACTAATCAGCCCTACTGCAACATCAAGTTGTGTGAACCTTTTTTTTTCAGTCTAGAGGTGTGCTTCTGTTTTCCCAGCAGTTGTGTAACTTCCTAGTTAAAAGTGTGAGGGTGTCAGTAGTGAAGTCTGGGACACTGAGAGGTGCTTGGTCCCTTCATAAAATGATTTGTAATTAATGACGCCTACATCTAATATGTTTGCTCTTCTAGTAGTATGGATGTTCCCAGTTTGCTGTCAGGAGGTTGTGCTTCAGGATCTTATAGTGGATGAATTTAATCTACATCTCTGCATGAGAAGGCAGAGTTAAGATTCAAAAGCATGAAGTGCTCTGCAGGACAAACCATGCACTGCTAAGAACCAGATGCATGACATATTTAGGTTTTCTCTGGGACTCACACTCTGAAAAGCCTTACACTTTACAACTCCAAAATGTTCGGAGAAATTGTGGAAGCAATGTAGCAAACAGTATTCAGGTATGATATGCAAATAATAATATCGACAAGTTTCCAATGGATTAATGCAATGTTTGCCGGCTTTGCTTACATCATGGTTGCATATGCACAAACATAGGGTGAGAATTCTAAGAAAGTCTTACACTATTAAAGCTTCAAAGTTTTTGGAGTAAATGAAAGGGGCAAAATAACAAATAGTGTTCATTTGTGATATGTACATGAACTACAACAGTGACAAAACAGATTTTATCCAATGCACTATTGCAGTGTATATCTGCTTTGGTTACATTGTGGTTATATGCACGCAGAGACACACACACACACACACACACACACACACACACACACACACACACACGCACGCACGCACGCACACACACACACACACACACACACACACACACACACACACAATAGACATGTATCTCTGTCTCTCTGTCTGTCTGTCTCTCTCTTTTTCTGTCTCCATACCTCTCAGCTGTCCAGATTTTTACAGAATGACCAGATTTTTGTCTCATATTTTTGGTCTATTCTTCATAAAATTTGTGTTTTACTGGCAAATTTTGAAGATTGAAATCACTATAGAATAACATACATTTGAGTTTTAGACTTCATATCTTCAGGAGTATGCATGCAAATATAAATAATTTATTCTAGCAACCTCCTAAGTTTATAAGAGCACTACTTATAATCTGTCTCTATTTTAGAGCCTTTGTTCCCCCATTATTTTAGGCTTTGTCCACATTTCTTATTTTCTTATGCTAAGAGGTTGAGAGGTATGTCTCTCTCTCTCTCTCTCTCTCAGAAAACAAATATATATATGTATATATATATATATGTATATATATATATATATATATATATATATATATATATATATATATATATATATGGAAACACTTCACATAATCGAATGACTGAAATCTCGAATTTCATATGGTCGAGACCATATGATCGAGATTTCAGTAAATCGAATATGTGTAGTGTTCAAAAATAAGAGTTTAATTACCTTAATATGTTACGTGCACACAGAGGCAAGTATTGTTGTACGCTCTGTGTGTACGTAATTTTTATTTGTTTTGCGGTGTTGACAGGAAATGAGAAATCTCCCGTTTTGCGCTTCCGCATACAGCGCAAGACAGGAGATTTCCATTCTCCCCACTGCAATGCGATCTTGGAGTTGGTATATTTAAGTAGGGGGGGTGTGGGGGGTGCAGGGGGGCAAAGCCCCCCTGCAAAAGCGAGGTTTGTGTTTTTTTTTTTATTTGTTGGTTTCGCTTCAAAAGTTCGAGTTTCCGAAACTCGATCTTTTGGTTTTGGTTATTTGCAGTTCGAGATTTTGGTAATTCAAGCTTCTGAAGTGAATCCATATATATATATATATATATATATATATATATATATATATATATATATCTCCACATATGGGTCTAGGACTATTCACTGAAAGCACATTTCACTGAAACACATTCGACTGTGCACAATTCACTGAAAACACAATTCACTGAAACACATTTCACTGAAAGTTGTATATGGCCTTTTCCCCACTGTAGGGCAACCCTGGAGTTAGTATATATAGTAAGGGGGGTGTGGGGGTCATCACCCCCACCTTGGGGTGTGTGGGGCATAGCCCCCCTTATTTTAAATATTTTGAACTATATACATGGATACTTGCAATTCCAATATATTACTCTTTTCTGAACATAATATATATCCACACCCCCCTTACTATATATACTAACTTCAGGTCACACTACAGTGTGGAAAAGGCCATATATAACTTTTAGTGAATTGTGTTTTCAGTGAACTGAGCTTTCAGTGATTTGTGCACAGTCATTTGACTTTCAGTTAAATGTGCTTTCAGTGAATAGTCCTAGACCCATATATATATATATATATATATATATATATATATATATATATATATATATATATATATACACAGGCAGATAGATAAATACATATAGACATATATATATATATATATATATATATAGAGAGAGAGAGAGAGAGAGAGAGAGATGTATCTATGTACTTCTATGTACCTATAGGATAGCAAACATGATCTGCCTGATCATGATACTGAGTAACTTTTTTAAACAAACACAAAACCTTAACTATTTAGATGGTATTGGTACACAGCATGCTATCATGTACATTTGCAGACAGTCAATAGCTTTCTATGCTGTGAATAAGATACAGCTATAGTCAGCACACACAGAAAATATGCATTAATATACACAGAAAAGTGCCCACAACAAGTAAGTGCCACTAGGAAGTATCACAGTATAAGTATTGCCATCTGCATTAAACAGTTTCCAAAGGAAGCCTTGCAAATAAAAGCAGAAGCACAATATATAGGTTGTATCTTTCATTTAAAAGAGGCCCTCAACAACATGTGGTAGAGGCATTATAGTCATGCAAATATACAACATAGACTTTAAGGTGATACAGCCCAGTGATGTGATATAATAGATAAACCTGGGATGTGACATCAACAGAACTTGCCGGTGAGCCAGATTTGTCTCACAGAGGTTGCCCCAGCTTTGGAACAAGCTTCCTATTCATGCTGAACAAAGACCCTTTTTAAAGTTTTTTAAGTGTAATTTGGACAATTGGATGGATAACCGGAAATTCACTCCAGGGGTTTCACCTACGTCCCTCTTGAACAAGGGAAATAGGTGCGTATTTTAGTGTCTGCTTGAACCAGACACCCTTGGGAACACAGGTTGAACTTGGCTAAGCTTGTAAGGGCCCTGCGTCTGTTAGCCTAGTAACCTCCTATGATCCTATGATTGAACATACCAGGATATCAGGCAACTTCACTATCTCCCTACATAGAGATAATATATATATATGTGTAAGTCTCAGAACACTGCAGAATTATCCGACATATTGTCCAGCATATTTAGCTCTGCAATGCCATCGTCACTAATTATCTTCATTAGAATGCAATGTTTAGGGATCTTATACTCTAAAATGTGTGTAGCTTCCAGGGACTGATAGCATACAGTGTCAATACTGACAAACATTCACTGATTCAATAGTTATGTTCCAAATTGTGCAAGACTTACAGAGTAAACCCACCACACTGGCATAGGGAAACTAAGCCCTGACAATGTCCTAGAACAAGGTTAATTTATACAGCCTAGGCATTTTAAGAGCTGGTAAGGGAAATGAGTTATGATGTTATGCCTGCTCACTACTGTTTATAGAGGGATTATGTCAAAAGGCATGGAGAGACCTGTGGTCCTTCTAGCCCTAGGCCTTGGCCATGACCAGAAACAGGATCAGCAGCTGGACTAGTTAAAAGATAAGGTCATAGGGGTTATTTTCCTTTTAGAAGGGGAGCAGGGAAACACATAATAAGAGGCTCATGCAAGTAGTTCTTAGTGTTCTTCTGAATGATGCCAACACATTGTGGTAGGGCTTCTTAGCACTGCTTGAAGCCATCATATGTGACTGATAGCGATGAATCACAGTATCTCCTTCCTCCTGCACCCAGTTGATGGCTGCAGCACATAGGGTTTAATCATATGAGTGATTCTGAGTAACTTTGTTAACAAGAATTGGATGGGTTAGGAGACACACATTCACAAAATCTGGGCCAACCACTATGACATCCATGGAGTTGCTAAAAAATAGAAAAAAGAAAAATGTTTTGTAGATGAGCAAACACATGATATAGGGCTTAGTATAGAGTGAGTAATTAGTGTTGCAGAAATCTAGACTCTTCAAGTATGTCTTGAATATCACATGTAATTAGAGTACCATGCTGTAGTCTGAACAGTATGATCACAATATTTATACAGTATTGAACAGTGAACTATGTAAAGCAATGAGTAGCAGCAATTATGTGGTGGTTCATACATGGATTGTGTAACTGTTGCAATAGGTTCACATATTACTCCTGAATAGTACCCACAACTATATTGCTCCTAATCACAAAATGTAGCTATATGACAACTGGGAAACTAGCATGTAATGACAGCAGTGGCATGCACAGGTAATACTTGGGTAATATAAAATATGGTCAACATGCATTATGTTTGCCAAGCAGTGTAGCAAGACCTCCCTCTGCACCCCTCCTCCCTGAACTTGTATATACCAACTCTGAGATCAGCAAACCTCAGAGAAAAGAGAATATTTGGAGGAATTGCATCTCAGACTTAGTATATGTAAGTCCATTCTGTCAGCCATTCAGTTTGAATTTCAGGACTCGCTGTAATAGTGGGAGTTCAAGATGGCCACTGTTCTATAAGCACTGCTAGTACCTAGCTCTCCGAAATACCCGGGATTTAAACAAACCCAGAAGATAAATCTAAGTCAAAAATGCAAAAATATCGCTAAAAAATATATCTCAGATAACAGTCAGCAACTAACAGAGGAAGAAAAAGTGACAGATTTCTTTCTGAAACAACAGGATTAACTACGATTTCTGGAAAATAGCTTAAGTCATGTGGTGGTAAGGCCCAGCATCTGAACACAAAAACTGGAAATAACTTCCAACAGCAAGGATGTCAAAAGAGGAAAATATTATGGAAACCAGCACAACTAAGACTAAATTCTTAGTTCTAGCTTCACCTGAAAAGGATACAACTACCAGAAAGATGGAAGACAACTAAGCAATCAGACAGTTCTAAAACTGCAAATAAAAGTAAGTCTGATCAGCCAGCAAATTTGGAAGACATAAAAACTGCATTGCTACCTATCCAGCAAGCAATAAAATAATTATCCTTACAATTGCAAACCTTTGGGGGCTCATTTAGCCAAATAATAACCAGGATGGAAAAATCAGAATCCAAAATAACTGAAAATGAGATAAAAATAGTCTTTAACTCGAAGAACTGATTCACAGGACAAAGAAATACAAAGACTACAAGAAAAACGAACAGACCTTGAAGCAAGATCTTGGAGGAATAATATTATCATCAGAGGAATACCTGAATCTGTGACTCACAATAATCTAATACCTACAATCAGACAAATAATAAATTGCTTGCTGGATCAGTCTGAAGAAACACAGCAAATGACAATAGAAAGAGCACATAGAGCTCTGAGGGTAATGCAGTCAACACTGAATCGAAGAACTGTGTACATTAAAACACTAAACTATCAAGATGTAAACAAAACCATCAGACAAATAATAAATTCCTTGCTGGATCAGTCTGAAGAAACACAGCAAATGATAATAGAAAGAGAACATAGAACTCTGAGGGTAATGCAATCAACACTGAATCGAAGAACTGTGTACATTAAAATACTAAACTTTCAAGATATAAACAAAACCATCCTGGCTGCTAAGAAAAAAGGCACACTTACCTGGAATAATAACAAAATCTCCTTTGCCCAGGATCTTCCCATACAGATAAGACAAGCAAGGCAACTCCTTTCCTGCAGATTTCTAATAGAGAAAAAAATCAAATTCCTGATGAAATTCCCAACTCTATTAATTGTCTATGTTAAAGAAGTTAAACACATGGTAGCTAACCCCAAAGAGGCAAAAGAGACATTTTTGGCCATTTTCAAGCAGATTCTACCTTCAGAAAAGAAATAAAAGTTCAAAATATGATAAACAACCCTCGAGTGAAGAAATGAGCCGATTTGTGAGTATTGTAGATGGGAATCCATTCCAAAGAACTTCCCCTGGCTGCCTAGGTCCTTCACTTCACAAGTAAGCCACAAGAAGCACAGGAAAAGGAAGTATAGCCTGTGTAGGAAGCAAAAATCAACTGCCATTTCCGATGCGCACATTTCAGGAGGGAACCACATTGAGACTTTGGCTTGTTAAATCGTTCCCCCTAAGAACTGAAGGGCTCCATTGTGAAGACCAACCATACTAAAGGGACTGTTAGAAGCTTCTGAAGAGTCTTCAGTGACAAAAACGGAAACTGGCCTGCTCCTTTTTAAAGAAGCAAACAAGCACTAATATGCACAACATTCTGCAAGCAAGAACTTGAAGAATTAAGGTACTGTTACACTGAAACACTCACTAAGACTATACACCCATCACTGTATGACTGATTGAAGAACTCAGTCTTAAATAATGAATAAGTAATAATGTACTAGAAACCAGTCTAGCTTGCAGACATATTCTAGGAAAAGGACTAATTGCTTGCATAAATGCTGAAAAATGTTAAAATCAGAAACTTGCAAAGGTAACCTAATAATACTTAAAAACTGAAATGTAACCTGCTAAGCAAACTGTAGATAAGGATCAGCCTGACCTGACTGAAAAATATATTTGCATGCAAATTTATTTATTTTTTTTTTAAATCTCTCTCCTACTCAGGAATAAAGGTGCCAACAACACATTATATAACCTATATAATATATGTGGAAGGCTATATAGGCACCAATCTTGATTAAATACTGAGTTTATAAAGGGGAGGAAATGTAGCAGAACGAATGGAAAATGTAAATATGACAAGCCTGACATCTGATTAATAACACTGTGTTACACTGCCTGACATAAGCTACTGAGAAATTATTTATTAACATGCTGTTTTAAAAATACATCATTAGAAAGATAAGTGCCAAGTACATATATTATAATCCTTACAGATAGATGCGAAAGACTAAATAGGCACAATAGATGTACAAAATTCTGAATAAATAAAGGGAAGGTTAAGTAATAAGTGGAAGGAAAAGGCAAATATGTCAAGGTTGACAACTAAACACTAATACCATGTTATGCAACTGGATATAAATTACTGAGGAAATGTGTATGAATATGATGTCTAAAGTTACATTATTAGACAGGTTATAGGTGCCAAGACTTTATTTCACAACCCACATAGATTTATGTGAAAGACCATACAGATACCAAAGGAGTTTGACAAATCTGACATTAATATAACAATATGATGTTACACAACCTGATATACACTATTGAGAAAATATTTCTAATGGACTGTTTTAAAAACACTATTAGGAAGAACAAATCACAAGATAAAAACAATACATGCTGCACTCTAACTGCAACACTACAAATGAATAATAGTTTTGTTGAAAGGGACTAGGGACTTTATTAGCAGTGTTTTCTGAAGAACTAGTTTGTTCAGCTTAGTCTGTATTGTATATAGTCCCATGGGGGGGGGGGGTTATATGCGACAAATCCACATGTAAAAAGAAAACACAACCAAAGATTAGATGGCAAAGTAATCCACATATTGAACTTTCACCTTCCCCCCTTATTATTCCTGGTCCAGGGGTATAGTGGATAGGCACAGAGAAGGGACGGGGATAGATAGATGCTTTACATAACCATTACACACAAATACATATGAAGACCACGAATCCAAACTAACACACACATCATATCTAATGAATATATTTAATAAATAAATGTGGGAACTAGAGTCGTGGAATATTAAAGAAAATTATTCCTACACCTTGCATTGAAAACCAAACTAATCTCATACTAGTAGAAGAAACACATTTGATCAGAGAGCAATGGACAGAAATTAGCAGGAAGAAATGGATAAGGCAAATTATAGCCTCAGAGGGAAAAACAAACAGCGCTGGGGTGGCCATAATAATCAAAAAACAATTTCTGGAAAAAATCCTTAAAACCAAAGCCGACAAGGAGGAAAGATGATGTTACCCTACACTACCAAAACCTATAATGGTGCTTAATATATATGCACCCTGTAATAACCAACAATACTGCTTTATGACACTATATCCAACCTTAAACCAATTTAAAGACCACTATTTAGTGATTGGAGGCGACTGGAACACATACCAAAACCCAGAGAAGGACAAACCTAACTGGACTAAATCATATAATAAACAAGCCTCTTTAGCTTTAAACGAATTCAAACAAGATTTCAAACTATATGACACATTTAAATACGGAGATAATGACGATAAAACTGGGAAATTCGCATTTTATTTGCAATGCCATAAAATATGGTCAAGAAGAGACTCCTTTTTAATTTCAGATATATTCATTAACATGGACCCAACAACAATTATCCACACTAGTTTTTTTTTCGGACCATTCTAAAATCACACTGAACATCTACTGGGACAAAAAATATATAGAGAGAATAGAGGGCATAACTGGTCATTATACCCCAATTTGCTCACCAAATTAGAAGTGATAAAAGAAGTAGAAGAAATACTAAAAACATCTCTTGCTAATACTCTCAACTCTCAAGAACCAATGGACATAGAATGGGCTGCGACCAAAGCACAGATTAGAGGAGTATTTATCAAAAAAGCAGCATATTATAAAAAAATACAACTAAAAGAGGAACAGTCACTGAAAGGGAAAATAGAGCATATTGAAAAAGAACTATTAAGTAACCCTAAGAAACAGACAGAGGAAGAACTCTTGAAAATGCAAAAAGACCTTTATATGATAGAAACCAGAAACCTATCATTCTACAAAGCTAGGATGCTAGCCACCTATGCAGAAGAAGCACAAATCCCATCTAGAGCTCTATCCAGAATTATCTCCCAACAGAAAACCACCTCCAATATATCAGAAATAAACCACAATGACAAAAACTACACAAAAAATGAGGACATTGTCAAAATATTTGAACAAATATACTCTCAGATATATGGAGAGCAAACATTACAAACATTAAAGGAAGATAGAACTATTTTCCTTCAAAAACTGAAATTCCCCAAACTAGATTTAGACCAACAAAAAAAAAACTAACTGAACCCATATGCATCAATGAGATAATCACAACAATCAGACACTTAAAAACGCAAAAGACTCAGGGACCAGATGGTCTCACCTCGGAATTCTACTAAGCATTTACCCCCTTAATAGCTAAACTACTCCATTATATTTTAAACTACATAATAAACAATAAAATAAATGATATTCACTTCAATGCCTCTAAAACCATCTTTATATTAAAAGAACATGCTGACCCCAAAAACCCTGACAGCTACAGACCCATCTCCCTTTTAAACCTGGATACAAAAATACTTACCTCAAACTTGCAAATAGATTGAAAAACCTGATAGAAAAATTCATTTCTCCAGAACAATCTGGATTTACACCAAATAGAAAGACTAGTGACAACACACTAACATTAGATGTGCTAATTTCCTATGCATATCGGAACAATACTAACATCTATACAATGGTAGTAGATGCTCACAAGGCATTTGATAGGGTCAGAATAGAATTCTTACTCCAAACATTACCGTACTTTGATATACCTAATAACTTTGTACAGATCATCCAAACTCTCTATAGTAATCCCTATACATCCCTATATATTAATAAAACGTGGTTAAATAGAATTTTGATAAAAAATGGAACAAGGCAAGGATGCCTGTTATCACCCTTTCTATTTAGCCTATACTTAGAACCTCTATTGTTACACATTAAACAAAATACATACCATAACCCCCCATTACTACACAACTTCAAAATTTATCTCACCACTTTTGCAGATGATCTGAACATATACTCCATCACACCAAATTCAGATATAAACAAAATAATAACTGCAATTGAACAATTCTTGACCATGTCTAACTATAAATTAAATCTTAATAAAACCAATATTTTCCCCTTAAAAACACCCAAACTCATTCCATTAATACCACTTCTGGACACAATAAAAATAAAAGAAGAAACTAAATATTTGGGAATTACCTTTTTCCAGAATAAACAAGATTTCTACCAATATAATGTAACTCACAACTGGCAAAACATAATGCAAGACTGTAAAAGGTGGAACAACCTAAAACTACCATTCACGGCGAAAGTATCAATAATAAAAAATAATATTTTACCTATACTAACGTACATTTTCATGACATCACAGGTAATAATACATTATAAACTCTTTAACCAAATACACATCTTTCTGGCAAAGTTTATATGGGAACCTAAGTAAACCAGAATTTCCTATCCAAAATTAACACTGCCTAAGAACAAGGGAGGGCTTAATCTACCAGATTTTAAAGCCTATTACTCTATCATTAATACCAACAGAATACTAAGAATAGTTGAACATGATCCAACAAAGAAAAGCTGGTCTCCTCCTTGGGTGACAATATACTATAGATATATTAAAGCACTAGGTATCAATCCTAAAGCACTTCCATTCATGAGTCAAAAAGAAATACAAACTTACAACATTCTAGATCACTTAAAACACTCTATCAACATAACAAAAAACTGTTTCAATCTTTGAACCTTGGACAAGCCATAACAATACTACAACCTCTCCATAAAAACCCAAACCTAAAAATAAATAACAAAATGCTAGACTTAGAATGCTTTCCACGTCTAAAAGACAAAACAATCCAAGATATCTTCCCATATCTTAATTGCACAATACAGGAAATTAGGACTAACTTAAAACTTTCCAAATCGTACATAATAATACTAAGACAAATCAAAGAACTGTGTTTCAGTTACCTCCAAAACACTACTATATCCAATAGTGATATAGAAACTTGCAATTTGCTTTGGAAAAATATTCTTTCAACAAGGAAAACTATTACTAATTCATATAAAATGATAAATGAGATAAAATTCCAGAAGAAGCTTCTCTTTTCCAACTACTGGAGAAAACTAAAACCCTCCATAGATGACCAACAAATAACACAAGCAATTAGCTTAACACTGAAGATCATGCCACTTAAAAAATTAGCTTACATGCAGCTAATGATCAATAATAACACTTATTTCACACCTGCAATCCTCCACAAATTCAATACATCAAGGTCACCACTATGCCCACACTGCAAGGACCAGACAGCCAGCCTATTGCATGTATTTTGGAGTTGCAAATGTGTGTGCAAATTATGGAATTCTCTCAAAGTACAGTTGCAAAAGATGGGCTACCAAACTTCAACATTAACATGGGAATTTGTCTTATTACACATTCTTCCAACTAACATTCCCAAAAGGCAAGCAGATACACTCTTAATAATTTTTCTACTAATGAAATTATATATAGCTCTCAAATTACTAGATCCGTTGAATATATATTGGGAGGGTTTTAAACAAATAGCCATAAAACATCTCTTAGCTCACAAAATAGTAATAGATAAAAGAAACCAAAACATGACGTCCAGAGAAATCTGGGAACAAACCTTTAATATAATATTAGCATAGTCAACCACATAGCAACTTAAGAGTACACCTTAATGGAACCTAGAAACTCATACAGGATTTGACAGACTAATCATAGTTTGGGTATTAAGATTTTATGTGTTGTTTTGTATAACAATTGAGCTAATGGTGAAAGCATCTGTGTAAATAGTGTAAATAATTGTGATGTATGACCTACATCTTATGGTGTTAACACTAATATATAACATACTCCTATGGTCATGTTGTAAAGATCAAATTGTTTTTTGGGTCATATATAATTGTAAAAGAAAAATTATTGAAAAAAACAAAGGACTCGCTGTAGTGGGTCCAAACATTTCAAATGGTTACCATTATGGCATTATAATATGTTACAGATAGCAGCACATTCTTTTTGTTATTGGTTGTGTTCTGCATGTCTGTATATATTTGTTAGCAGTTCGTGTTGAAGGCACTTTGTGTGGTTATAATACTTTAGTATATTGGGTGCACAGATTGTGTATAAAAAAATTAAATTCCTCATTCTCTGTATTACTATACATCTGTTACTATACATTTTAACTGATAAGTATTGTACTTTTAGGTAATGCTTCTAGTTTATTTCACTTGTGTAACATTGTAATATATCTGTTAGGCATTAGTGCCTTTGCTGAGTGAAAATAGTCTACAGTGTACCAGTGACAGGATCCAAAGAAACCTGTTTCTTCTGTAACAGATACCTTTGAATGCTTTTATGCTAGTGCCTCTGTTGCATTTTGTTTATGCT
This sequence comes from Protopterus annectens, assembly GCF_019279795.1. NCBI lineage: Eukaryota > Metazoa > Chordata > Ceratodontiformes > Protopteridae > Protopterus > Protopterus annectens. The sequence continues at coordinate 1,730,925,715 of NC_056731.1, read as the reverse complement.
CTCTACTAAATGGAAATGCATTGTTTATGAAAGCTTTACAACAGCTGCTTAGCAAGTAAAACAAACAATTGGCCTGACTCTCTGGGATAAAGGGATAAAGACCTCACTATGACCCAGTCAATCTGTGTTCAATTACTGGATCAAGTGCTGGAAGAGCACAGCAAATGCTGCAGTTCAGTATGCTGTTGCAATGGATTCCTTTAACTTACCAAGTCTTGAACAAAGGACCCTGTGCACTACAGTTAGAGCAACACACCACTATACCAAATCAGTTCTAGCACAGAATAACTACTCTGTTCTGTATTTATTCTTTTGGAACGAAGAAGAGAGACATGATATTAGTATGTGTCATCTTGCTTGTCTTGTGTATTGCTTACTTACTGTCTTTACTCAAGTAAATCTATAATACTGTTAGCACAGTAAATAGATTGTATGATGCCAGTGCAGAAATTCTATTTAGACATACGTCAATTTTTAAAAGAAGCTGTGTAACATAGTGGCCAAACTCTGCCATCTAGTAATGATACTCAGAATGTAAGTCTTCTTGCTTTCCCTGGTATGATATCATACTGAAGGGGGTAGTGTACTTCATAGACTTCCCAACATCAAACCAATACCATAAGTATATGTCCAAGATACAACTGTAACAAGTAATGAGATTCATGCTATTTAAATGAATCTCATTACCTATTACTTCCATATTTGGATGACTGTTAAGCCTGCCACATAACCACAGTAGTTTCCTGAAAACAGATATTCCCACAGTTTTCACCGGTATATTGCAACCTGCACTGCATGCATTTAGTCTCTGTAAAGTATCAAGTCTGATATACAGATGGTAGAAACAGTCTACAACGCTGGTCAGAACCACAGTGCCACCTATATATATATATATATATATATATATATATATATATATATATATATATATAATATGTGAGAATGTATACATGGCTGGCAAAAAGTTCTGTCCTCCATATAGTCTTACTTCCAAAACAAAGGAGTGGTCGTGATGTGGGGCTGTGCTGTTAACACAGATCAAAAGCCATTCCTGAAATAGATTTAAGTTGTCTGCAAGGTTTGGAGGGGATAAGTCATAGAAGCAACAACTGTACATATATATAATTCTCATAACCTCGCCCACTTACTTGGACTGAAATATGTACTTCCGGCTGTATGACGGTACTGGTACTGCAAGCTACTGTCATTTCCACTATATATTGCCTCCAGTACTACCACTGACTTACAGGTGGAACACCACTCATACTAGGAAGACCGATTGACTTTAGCCCCAGTGCAAAACTGCACTCATGCAACCCACACGCAAGTCTCAACCTGGTCTGTGACATTAATAGAACTTGTTGCTGGGATAGATTTGTGTCCCAAAGACTCCCCCATCTGTGGAATAGACTTCCTCTTCATGTCAAGCAGAGTACTTCACTATCCCTCTTTAAGAGTACTCTGGACGACTGGATGGGAAACAGAAAATATACCCCTGGGATCCCACCTATGTCCCTGCTGGACAGGGAAAACAGGTGCTGACTTTGTGGGAACAGGGGGGAAATTCCTGGCTAGGCTTATAAGGGCCTCCAGGCCAATAGCCAAGTATTGTCCTATGAACCTATGAACCTATGAAGTCCAATAGCATTGTAAGCTCAATTCACTTTTTGAATTGGGTGTAGCATTCCAGGATTCCTCATTAGCCTATGTAGGAAATCTATACGATTTTTTTTTCTTTTACTAAGTTGACATGTTTATGGTAGAGTACAACTGTTTTTGAATCCAGCAAATATTTTAGGGAAAACCAAATGCATTACACATCCTATAATTCCTTTAAAATATTTGGCATTCTGTTACTGAGCAAATGTAAAAAGTAATGCATGGATTATAATGCAAGTCATATATTAAAAGTAATGTGATTTATAATAGCAGTTAATATTTTTTCTGTGTATGGTCTCTTCAACTGAACATCAGAGAGCAGCTGACATTATAATGAAACCACCAAAAGCTAAAAAAAAAATAAGGGCCATAGAATGGCACTGTTCAATAAAAGTTAAATTATTTCATCTATACAGTGTCAAGATTTCATCCCAAGGACTCTCATTATAAAGATGCTGTTCATCTGTTCATTAGTAAAGCGCATTTGACCCAAGAGGACTATCTGTCTTTAACACCAATTACCCTTTTAATTATAATTTAATTTAAGTATTTGGCTTCTAACTTGTTTTTAAAATCTTGCTACAGAAAATGACAACACAAACAAAGCACCACTGTTACAAAATCTGGATTCAAATGAAGAACAGAAACTTCACTGTCTGAGTAATAACTTTCAGTCAGGAATAATTAACTTCATCAGACTCTGAAACATAAGAAAATCCAGTAGAATAAATAGCCTGAGACACATGACATTATCAGACAGTGCTAGTACATGTTAAGAATGGTAAATAAAATAAATAAATAAATTATTTATGTAACTTCAATTTCTGTTTTTTTTAAACACATATAACATTTCTATGATCCTCGCCATAGTTGTCATGGTAGTTTGTTAAATTTGACACCCAGATTATTTAACATCAAGTAAATTTTCTACATTTTAATTTTAAAGTTTAACATTTTAGTTATTTAATTGTTGACTTTATTCACTGCAGCTGTTAGGTTAGCAATTTATTTGATATTCTACTACAGAAAATATACATTTATGAAACCAAACAAAGCTGGTGCTGCTGTTTGATGTGTGTAGTCGCAAATAGTGTATGACTTCTGGAGGTGTGTAAATTATGCTATCCTATTGGACTGATCTTTTAATGTAGTTTATAGGAAGTAGTACTGTAATAACATGTGTGGAATACATGTGGCCAAAAATCAAGTATATCTATAATATAGAGTATACAACCTGAGACTCAGAAAGATACCAGATTTCTATTGGTTTGCAGCTTAGGAATGTCACTTCCTTGAATATGCACATTATTCAGGAGTCTTTGTCACATAGCTATAATAATGTTGTTAGAATATAAGGTATAGCTTAGGGGTATGCAACTGTAATTATGGTATACAGTCTACGTACTATACAGTTATACAGTATAGTTGCCACATTTATTATGCACATTGAAAATACCTATATTACTATTGTGGAACCTAGAAAGTATTATTGGCTTGATGTGTTGGTATGGTAGTCTATTCCGAATATAGTATTTATTAGATGCATATGAAATGATCTTTAAATTATAACAAGATTTTGATTATTCTCCACCTGGTCTGTTATTTCTATCTTATTTTATTTGTCAACAGCTAGTATAGCAGGGGGACTAAATGACATTTAATTACTGCAACTAAGAAAAAAAAGAAATAAATAACTGCAGAGACTACCATATACTGAACACCTATAATGTAGCAAGAATGGGTTGAAGAGGGCAGTTGCCCTGGGTGCAAAATATTAGAGGGCACAATCAGGAGGAAGATCAGTTCCTGCACTTTTTCTGTAACAGCATTTCTGAATGCTGGTACAGAAAGGCACTTCTGAGCTTCCTGAGTGTTAAGCTGTAAGAAGCCGATATTGGCTTGCTAAAGTTTAAGAAATATAGAACATTGTTATTTATTTATTTATTTATTTTGCTCTTTAGTGAAAAAACAAGGGGGGATGTGTCTGTATTAAGCTGATTACTACAAATGCTACAATAGGCTGGGGATAATAAAAAGCTGAAGTAATTTTTTCCTGCTCTTAAATGGAAGAGCTGGGGGAGTTTGGGGCTGACTTCTAAGCTGATTAGGGAGAGGTCTGGGGCGTGGATCTGAATGCAGTAAGTGGACTGGGGAGAGGTGGGTGGCATGCATCTGTCTATAGTAAGCCGATTGATATCGTCATGCTACAGTATTTTTTTATTCTATTGAATGGAACAACTTGGGGGGGAGTTGTCTGACAATAATAAGTGGAATGATACAGTATGTTTTTTTTTTTTGTCTTTTCAATGTAAGAGTGGGAAAAGAGTGGATCTGACTATAAGAAGCCAATTTTCTGATATAGTAAAGTGTTTTTTCTTTGATCTTTACACTTGAAGGATTAAGGAGATTAGGACACTTAATAAAGGACTAGTACAAGCTGCCTACAGATCTGCCAACCATCATACAAGAATATTCCTAGACTAACAATAAAAATGCAGCTTTTAAATAAACCATATAGTTATATTTTTTACTACATACAATATTCATTTAATATGTGATAGTGACTTCTTTTGTTTGTACAATGTGTGCATACTACAATGCAGTGGTATTAAAGTATATCCTGAATACTTATTAGGATACAACTATGTTAATAGATCCTCTATATTACATATAGTATGTGTTTCTGACAAAGACTCATGGATAATATGTAAACTACAGCTGACCATATCTCTGCTGCTCCTCTGTATCTAGATACATGCATTCTAAGTGGATGCATGAACTGCAGCATGTTTACATGAAATTGCCTGCCAAAAGAATGCAAGTGTAAGCAGGTAGAAGACCCATTAAACAGACAGAATGAAAACTCAATTTTTTCTACTATAATTCGAGCATTAGTGATACTGCAATATTGTAACAACAAAAAGTACTTTTAATAGCACATTCTAACAAATGCACATCACCATTTACTATACAGACATGTTAGGAAGAAAAAGGATGCTGACATTTAGACCATATTAAAAAGCATATGTGGTCTTTACAATGTCTGGAAAACATAATGCATGTGGAACATATTTTATATTATAGCAATAACCAATGACGTCGGTGTGGTATATTAAGATTTACCCATGGTTGGTGTGGTTTAATCACAAGGGTGAAGCCCGAGTTATTAAATAAAGCCAACCGTGGGTAAATGTTAATATACCACACCATGGAGTGGGTTATTGCTATTATACAATGACATTATTTAAGCAAAAAATTACTTCCTTTTTTTAAATAATGTCTTTGTATAATGGTGGCGTACTGTCCTTCTGCGGCTGGTAATACCCTGGTGTCTTTTTTTGATATACTGCGCATGCATATGGGACTTGCATTCCCATGCATACCCAGCACATCAGTGCTTTGGAAATGAAGCAATGGGGAAAAGAAGGTCTTCATTGCTCAATTTTTCTTTTTGTTTTTTTTTTTTTTAAAGAAAAAAACCTTTCAGGCAGTTTAGAGATAGGAGAGAGACAGAATGGAGGAAATACAAGAAAAAACAGGTATGTGTCTTTAGTTTTGAATAACATACCTGATTTTCCTAGAATTTTCTCTGTCCTGTCTCTCTCATATGTCTGGAGTCTAGATTTCCGATTTTATTTATTTATTTGTGTTAAAAAAATTAAAAGTTGCAGTATATACCAATGGAAAAAAGTCCAGGCGACTGGACCTTTTTCCATTGGTATATGCTTGGATTTACAATGGGCACCCTGATTGGGCTGACCAATCAGAGTGCTTGTTTTTGAATATTAATGGCCAGTCATTGTATAATACCATGTATACCACTGCTACCAGCGCATAACACATCACAAATCTACTGTTATGTAATCATATAAACTTTTCTACAAGAGTGCAATGAATATTCATAGATATTTGAGTAATATTTCAAATGCAACTGCAAATGTTATTTTCCCAGTTCCTTAGTTATGAAACTACATTTTGCCAGCATTGCAAAGCCTGTAATAATAGTAAGTTATAAAGGGTAATATAGCTACTGGTACTGTTCAGGTGCTGTATGTGTATATATTGTTACAGTTTCACAATATGCCACATTGTTAGCTTGTATGAACTACTACTGACTTGCTATTACACCTAATTTTACACAGTACACTGTTCAATACTGTCCACTCATTGGTTTGCACTGCTGAGAATAGTATATATTAACAAACAACAACCTTATGTGAGTCTGGGCTCTAACATCCTCCACTGTACTCTAACTACCTGTGATGCTCAAGATATACTTACTAAGGCAGGTATTTGAAACTACATGTATCTCTTACTTTGGCAGTACGTCCTGTATCATGTGAATTTCCCTCTACAAGACTATACATTTTTGGCAAATTTATAGAGGTTATATGGGTTGGACTGACTTTTGTGGATGTGCATCTCTTAAGCCTTTCTCTTCTTGATAGCATAGTTATTTGGTGTTACTCAGGTGAGTAACTCATCTGTGCTGGGGTCACCAGCTGGGTGCAGGAGAAGAATGAACCTGGGAGCCATCACTGGTTTTCGCAAAGGATTTTTTGAAATAGTGCTTGGACTTCCTAACCCTATGTGTTGGCAATATTCAGAAGGTGATTGTGAACTATTAGGGATGGGCCTCTCTACATGCTTGCCCTGCCCTCTCCTAATATGAAAGTACCCTCTCATTGCCTTCCTATTCATTTAGCCCCCTGTCAGTTTTGGGTTGTGTTCTTGACCCTGGCTCAGGGCCATGGAGATCACCTGTCTTACCCAAACATGTTATCATTCCCCCTACCTTAATATAGAGGTGAGTGGATATTGCCACATAACTGCTTTCTCCAATCTGCTCCTACAGGTGCTTGGATTTCATAAATGAGCCCAGGTTTGGGTCATTGTCTGGAATGCAGCCCTGACAATGATGGTGGTTTGGGTCATTGTCAGGGCTTCATCCCTCTGCATCAATGTATGTGGCTTTCTCTCAAGACTTTCACACTCATGTACATATTGTTGAATCAGCAAGTGTTTGTGCATATTGGCACTGTGTGCAACCAGCCTCTGACATGCTACACATGTTGCAGATAATAGGATTCTGAATCACTGTGTGCTAATGAGGTCCATTAGTGATATACACATGGCACTGAAGAGCAAAATATGGCAGTCGATATGTCATACAAGTCTGTAGTATTATGAGAAATATACATATAGAGAATTATTACCTCCACATAGAGAAATGGTCTAGCTGGCTGATACCAAGGGACATCCACTTACCTGTTATAGCACATTCACTTGGATGTATCACTTTTTAGGTATATGATGTATATGTAAATAGTCCCACTGCCATCTGTTATTGCAAAACACTTTTGCTTGGAAGATATAACCTGTATATTGTTATAGTGCCTGTATTTGTGAGGCTTCCCTTGTAAACTGTTAAACGTAGATGGCAATATTTCCACTGTAATGCTTGTTTTGGACACCTTTTGTAGGTACAGATACATATTTTCTACATAAGTGTGCTGTCAATAAATAGGATATATCTTCAATAAACAAAGCCATTTGCCATCTACATCTGGCCATGACAGTATGTTGCATACCAGCAACCAATGGAAGTTGCTGCATACCCATTTGGCTGTGTAGAAGAGTGAACTGCTATAATGTTCAGATAGCCAGATAGAGTATTCATATTCTCTCTCTCTCTCTTCATATATATATATATATATATATATATATATATATATATATATATATATACACTTGATTAAATAAAAAAAACAAATACAACACCCTAAAAATGGACCCACACACCCCTTGTTACTTATATATACCAACTCTGAGATTGCACAACAGTGGGAAAAGTGCAAATTCCCAGTTCCCACTGTAACATGACCTCCCACAAAGTAATCCCAACATTCTGTGATCAGATGACAATTTTATCATTTCTGCCAACATTGCTGATGTTTGATATTCTGAAAGTTCAACTAACTAAATTATTCCTATACATGTATCTATATCTATATCAATAGCTATATATCTATATCTGTATGTCTATATATCTATGTTTACATCTATCTATCTATCTATCTATCTATCTATCTATCTATATATATTATATATAGAGAAAGAGAGGTGTGTGTGTGTGTGTGTGTGTGTGTGTGTGTGTGTGTGTGTGTGTGTGTGTGTGTGTGTGCAGATATAACTATAATATTTACAAAGCCAACACAGAATGTATTAGAGCATTGTTTAAAATGTATCTTGTCAGTGCTGTAGTTCATTTGCATATCACACATGAACACTATACATTACAGAAATAGCTTCATAGCTATATACTAGGCTAATGACTACTGAGGCCATTATAAGCCTAGCCATGCCACCCAAATGTTTCCTCCAAGGTATTTTGCCTTAGAGGTTTTTTTTAAGAGGTATATTTTAGTTAGGGCATGATTTAATTCCTACTTCTGTCCATCAGAGACATAGGTGTCATACTGAGGGTGAATTTTTGATTTCCCATCCACTGGTCAAAGTTGCACATATATATGGTTAGGAAAGTGCTCTGCTTCAACTGGATGGGAAGCCTATTCCATAGAATGGGGATTCCCTGAGACAGATACCTGGTCCTCCAACACTTCCTATTTAAGTCACAAACAAAGTTTAAACCCTTAGAGATAATAGTTCTGGAGCTGTTCATTTTGTGGATATTGAAAAGGTTTATCAAAGCAGGATCCAAGGATGAATTGTATGCCAGGCACAAATCACCTATCAGCAGTCTGTAGGAAACACATTATAGACATAGGGTTTCAGGTGATCTGCAAAGGACATTGTGTTTATGTGAGGTACCTCTGTGGACATTGCAGTTACTGCTTGAGCCTGGTCAGGAACATATAGAAGGGGGTATTATGCTCTATAATGAGTATGACTAGAGTACAATGACCTCTCTGGACCTATATGTCATTCTCTTACTTATGAGTTGAGTGACATAGGATGATTTTATTAACACCTTAAACACATGTTGTTTGAAAGCTAGGTTACTATCTTCATGAGTCCCCAAATCTCTGACTACTGAGCCTCCTTTTATCAATGAGGTAGTTTCCTTGGGTCCCTGACTTCCCAAAAGGTGCTATTATGCATTTCCTTTCAATTAGTTTTAATCCATGGCTTTGATACCAATCATTACTCTGTGTTAGACCTTCCTGTAAGATGCTAGGGGGTTTCTATGATTGCTCGTAACATACAATAATCTGCAAACTTGGTAAGCCAGAGGTCCTTAACTTTGACACTGACTTTGAAATATTAGATGCCAAAGAAGAGTGTACTGAGTACAGAACCCAGAGAGATTCCACTGGTGACCCGCATTTTTGAGGAGGGTGGTATCTCTAATCCTAACTTCCTGGATCCTGTCTGTGAGCCAGCTGGCTATCCAGTAAGTGGCATAGGGGTTTACACATAATTCCATGCATTTGTTTACAATGCCTGAGTGGGATATTGTATCAAGTGCCTTAGCTAGATCAATGTAGGCAGCATGCAGCATTTTGCCCTCTTCCATTGCCTTGGTGACCTTCTCTGAAATAAGTCCACCATTTTAAGTCATGACCTACCTTTAGTCTGAAAGTTTCTTATGCCATTGATAATCATTTCCATGATATTTCTCTCCATGGTTTTGCATATGAGACTAGTCAGACTAATGGGTCTCTTGTTACAGGGATCTGTTGATGGTTTGCCCTTGTGCAGAGGGATGACAGTTGCAGTCTTCCATTCATGTGGTATGAAGCCTGTGCAGAAGCTATGGTTGAATAGTGACACCAGTGTTCCTGATAGGTCATATTTCAGGCAATTATTGGATCCCACAGTACCTGTATTTTTAGCCTTATTTTTAGCCTTAGAAGGCACATCTAACACCTGCTCCCTACTGATGGGTGGAGTGGTTATGTTAGGTGGTAATGCATGGGAATGGCTGGCAGAGAGAAAGGTTAGAGCTGAATTTGTCAACCAGAAGATTTGTTAGCATGACTCCCTTTATTAACAGTTTGGCAGACTGTTGTGTACTGCTTTGGAGGCTTTGGAGATAGCTAAAAAAGACCTTATTGGTAGTCTTTGGCATGGTATGCTGTCTTTAAACCAAAGTTTACTTTGCTGGACTTAATCAGACCTCTTAGTTGTCTATTTAATTTGATGACAGAGGTTCTATCTTTATTTTGTGTTACACTTCTTAATTTTAGCTGTTTTTTTTTATTGTGCAACATGTTTAATTTTGGATTCCAGGTGGTTTCCTTTTTGAGTTGTTTTTTTTTTTTTTTTTTTTTTTTTTTAGATTACTTCTAGTATGCAGAGTAGCCTTTATGCAATCGACATGGTTTTACAGAGTTTCAGTGAATAATTCCACATAGCCTGCTGTGTTGTCAGAGTTTGAAGGGGCTTGAAATTTTGACAGGTTATCCCTTAATAAAAGGTAGTTTGCCTTTAAGTTGTTTTTAACTGTTACAGGGTTTGCTGGGGTTAAAGAATTGATTCTTATTTCAAAGAAGACTGCGTTGTGGTCTGTTCTTACTAGAGAGGACATGGCACTGGGGGTAGTACAGTGTTCTTCCACATTTTTCAGTACCAGATCCAATATGTTTGTACCTCAGTAGGGGTATCCTCTAAATGGTCCAGGTGCTTACAAAGTCTAGAAATCTCTGTACTTTCAAATTGGGAGTCATATAAGATTCTCAGTTTATACAGGGATAAAGTCCCTCATGAGTATGGTATTTGTTTAATGGTGGGTGCCCCCAATAAGTCTAAGTATGAGCTATGGATTTCATGGAACATAGAGGGTGAACTAGAGCTTGCTAGGATATGGTATGGGACTATGGTACTCTGGACTGGAAGAACTCCAGTGTATCATCCTGTTTAAAAATGCATTAATGAATGACTAAATGAGGCTTAAATCTGGCAGTAGATCAGAGTTCTGCTACAGCTGCAAATGAAATTACAAGACTGAGACCTGGATGGAAATCAAAATACAAACAGCTTGTTTTGCAAGTAATTCACTTATGGAGATAGAAGTGCAGTATAAAGTGTAAATGATGCTAAGATCTTGCAACAGTAGACAATCCTTCCACAACTGCAAATGAAGCTACAATCCTAAGATCCTAAAACAAACTAGAAAAATACAAGCAGTTGAATTTTTTGCCTAAAACATGGAAAAATCAGAAAAGTTAAAAAATGCATCACCACACAAAAGTCATTATAAATGCAACCTAAAATATTTAAGCAGAATTTAAATAGATTTTTTTTTTCCTTTTGATGGAAAACTTCTTTCTCACACTTTCCAACTTTACAGCTTTGCATACCTCACAGAGTCTTAAATAAGAGTACATTACTGCAAGATTTGTTTGAAATTACCACTTTTCTATTTAGACATACAGCTATAATGTAAGCAAAGCTAACATAAACTGCTTTAGTCTATTTGATAAAATCTGTGTAACAAATATTATTTTTCCTGTCCATATCACACAAGAATACTGTTTGTTATCTTAACCCTTTCATTATTACAAAAGCTTTGGGGTAGTGTAGTGCAAAGATTTTTGAATCCTACCCATAGACTGTACTCAGGCTATGCTCTGTCTGTGTTTGGCAATAAAGTAGTTATACACAATGTTCTAGAATATGTGTGAGCAGTAGCATAGCTTGGGTAGGTAAAGGGAACAGCCTCCCCTGGTACAAAGTATTAAAGGGACACTCCCAGAGATTTTTTTTTGTTTTGATTATGGTCTTTGTTTACATTTTCTGTCTGGCTTCTTGAGTATGTCCCAGCTTTGGCTTCTGGGGTTGGGGGACGGGTGCTTACAGGAAGTTTCAGTGGTTAAAAGTCAATTCCATCTCATATTGCAGTTGTACTCATGGCAGCTCTCACTAAGTCATTCATTAGTTTCACCTGTGCTTTTTATCCTCAGAGAAAATAGTCCTTTCAGGAATTATATGACCTCAATTGTTGCTACCTGGCAGGAAAGCATATGAGCAATGCAAAGCTAAAACATTAGCAAACAGAGCTTTCCACTCATTTCATTTCATTCTGACTTCTGAATGCTAGCTAAGCGCATTGATGTTATGCCACTTGCTCTGTAGAAAGCATCACTATGTTTTGTTTTTTGATCCTAAATACTAGCCAAGTGTAATGGTTTTCTGACCTGTTGTAATAAAAAAAAACAAAAAACAAAAAAGAAAGCGTGTGACACAAGCAATAGATTCACTTTAAAAAATGAAGACCAAAACTTACTGTCTAGTTGGGGCTCTACAGTACGGCAACCTGTGATAGTTACACATACTAATTATGAGATTGCTTTACTACAGAGTAAGGGTAATGTCAGTAGACTAGTAAGATTTAGTATGAACTGTATTATTTTGACTAAACTGCTTGCAGTTACACTATGCAGAATAAATAAAGGAAACAAAGAGATGCACAATTAAGATAAACTTTTTGATGTGTTCATAAAAAGTAAACATTGAGAGTCTTGCTTAATTACCGTAACACGAACACACACAAAAATGTAATAACCTTATTGTTTCCTAGTGATCGGGGAATGAAGGCTTTGACAGGAACTAAATATTGTTAACTGTGTTCATTCACCAGAGGAAATGAAAACAAGGCTACATAAAGTAAACTGAAATCAGGAGTAAGGTTAATGATGACAAGGTAAGTGGGTGGTGACAACTGGGAGGTATCAGGACAAGTTTCTTTCAGTCAGAACTTTAGACTCTGGGATTGTCCCTTTAAGGTAGCTGTCTTCAATACAGTGTGCTAGTATTGCATTTGTGGTCTGGACAGAAATGAAGAGCTTAACACTTCATGTATGTGTCATGAACTGTTTTAGCTGCTTCCTACTAATGTAGCAACAGTTTGCTACAGTTTAAAAGGAAATAATGTTGTTTAGAAGTGCTCTGTGTTTTTCCTAAACTGCTAACAAGGAGTTGCTTCAGTGTATTATGAACAAATATTTTTTTTTTATTTTAGAACTGAAGAACTGCAGCACTTATGCTACACGTGTCATAAAATGTATCAAGCAGTTTAAAGAAATGTCTTCCTTTATTTCTCTCCTCAATTCTTAAATTGTTCCTCATCTTAGAGTTGGGGACGGGAGGCTGCCAGATTGATGGACAGTGCTGGGCACCAGAAAAACTAGCTACATATCTGTAGCTGAGATTCAAGAATACAACCAACTGCATAAGGGTTAACTTGAATGAATTATTTCTAGATGTGATTAGTTTTATAATGTTTTTTGATGTTTGAAAATGGTGTAAGATACTATGAAGAGATTACTTTGTGTCAGTTTTTGGTCTACAGAAAATAGATTTTTGAGCAGATATAAATATAACGGTCTCATCAACCAATAGCATTGTATGCTATTTTCTGTTACTTCTGTATTTCATAATTATTTTTATTTCATTCTGACATATGTCACGGGATGTATCAGTAGCCCCAAGCAAACTGCAGGTGACCAACTGCCTGTTGTGATATCCTACTCCACTGATTGAAGTTGTGATGATGTTTACAGCAGTGTAGTCATGCATGCATGGTATTGTTCTAGTGAGCTCTGCAGTCAGTATCATATTTCCCTTAAAGAGAGAGAAGCTGAAGATGAAGTACTTATATCCTGACCAAGTAACTAGATGAGAAATCGGTCATTATCTGGGAATAATAAACTGGTCCAATACTGCTTGATTCCTACCCCCTTCACACACACACACACACACACACACACACACACACACACACACACACACACACACACACGCACGCACACACGCACACACACACACACACACACACACACACACACACACACACACACACATGCACAAAGCACATGTGCACACACACACAAACACACACACACACACACACACACACACACACACATGCACAAAGCACATGTACACACACACACACACACACACACACACACACACACACACACACACACACACACACACACACACATGCACAAGAAAACTAACACACATGCTGCTCTTTTTCTGTCATCCAGGATACTGTTTGTATGAGTATCTTGCCTGTATGGCTGAGGTCTGCATAACATTATTGATTTTTTTTTTCTTTTTGCTGCTCCAAATGTCTTTCAGCTTTTCCTGGTTAGGGGTCGCCACAGCGGAGCTCTGGTCTGCTAATGATTGGCAGTAGATTTTTACGTGCTGAGTTGCCAGCCCTGACGCACAACCTTCAATGAAGGTACTCCCATTCACGCATGTCTCCACACAGAGGACGCTCTAGCTGAGAATTGAACAGGATAACGTCTTACTGTGAGGTAACAACGCTACCGCAGCACCACCACTAAATAATTGAATATGGTTTCTTTGCAAAAGTACAGCAGTATCTTCTACATAACTATGTTCTAATCCTTCTGCTTAAGTGTAAATTAGGGACAGGAAGATAAAGACTGACAGTGATATTTTGTATTGTGAATCTTTTTAAAGACAACTTCTGATATTTTTCCTGACTAACTTTATTTGGACTGGTATGGCTACATACTGTCAAGGGTTACCCATGTGTTTGCATGAGTCAGGGAAACATCCCTTACATATGTAGGTGGTTTGTCTTTCCTCCAGCTGTGAATTAAATGACTACTGATTGTTTGGATAAGGAAATACAAATGTTGTCCAAAAAGGAAGGATTTTTTTTTTTCTTGCTAATATACCAAAATGAGAAACTGCAGGAAGTTCTTCCTGTTTTTACTGGCTGCTTGCTTTACATGTTGCTATGCTTGAAGCAACATTAGATTTATGCCTTTGACTACTGCTTCGGACATTATTAGAATACTGTCTGATAACAGTCGGTTGCAGGGAAGTTTATTATTCCAGTTTAAAGTGCTGGTATTCTGTAAAATGTCAAGTTATAAATGCAAACTAAAAGGGATATAATTTACACTGTTACATAGCACGTTAAATCCAGGTTCACCCATGAGTGTGGCTACTCTGTCTAGTCAGTTCTGACTTAGAAATGGTGCTTACAGCAGCTGTTCCTTCAGGCATAATTTCAAAACTGAAGGGCACTGTTAAAAAGTCCACTTTGTAGGTATTCCCTGAAAGTGAGATAGAAGTGGCATTTTTTTTTCAAAAATCTTTTTTTTATGCTAATAAATTTTTAACAGACACAGTCAAAAACAGTTGCTTAAAATGTAATATCTAACCATAAGAATGCAAATAATATACATGGAATAGACAATAACTTCATTCAAAATATTTGGAAACTATATACGCAAAAATAGATTGTCTGCAATATGTATAGGACTACAACATAATTAACAATAAAAAAAGAAAAAAAGAGAGAATTATAAAAAGATAATTAATTTTAATAACGACATAGCTAAATAATTGCTAGAATGAAAAATATATAAAACCAATAAATTATAACTCTGGAATAAAATCCCAAAAGGTTATTACAGTAGTAAAGCAATCAACTGCTTGAACATTTATATTTGTAGTTTATATTGCAAGAATGCATTCAAACAACTTATCCCAATAAATATCATAATAGGAGTATTTAGAAGGATTGGAAATAATTTATGGGTTAAAATGTACTTGATAGCTGTTTGAAACCAACTCAATTGATGTCAGATCTATCTGTCCCATTTGGGGTAATATAGAGTTTAACCAGTGACAATAGTATGATTAGTATATGAATATCTTTTTGAGCTAGTCAATTTGGGGGATATGTAAAAAAGAAAATTCCGAAGACAATGTGGCTTTTCATAACCTGTTTTTTCTAGTTTAACTTTTATAGAACCTCAGAGTTTGTATGATGGTTTATAACCCTGTAATTTATAAAATAAATCAACTTTATCATATTTACAAACAGAACAATCTGCTGACAGTTTGGGTTATTTTTTTAAGAATAGCTGGAGTTGGATATGTATTGTTATTTATCATTAACTATGTATAAATACATTTTTATTGGTAAAAATTTAGAAGTTAGATTAATTGGTTTGAGTTAATGATTATATGAAATTTCCAGGTTTATACTGGTCCAGTAATTAGAAAAGATAATGGAATCTTGAAATCTTAATGAAGTAAATAGTTTATATGTATTAGATAACATTTTATTTGAGGTGGAAGATTTTCATAATCAGTTATATAATGTTATATTAGCATAATTTACATTGGGTTCATTCGGATATACCAAAATGACTTTTCTTATTTGTCTCATTATAACAGTATAACTTTTTGGACAATTAAAGTATTTTCTCAGATCACAAATTGAAAGATTTCTATTTAAACAAACATCCAAAATTAACTTATCTTTAAGGAGTATGTAATTAGAAAGATTTAGGACTCTATTATTAATCTTTTAAGTTGTGATTTAAGTGGAGTGGTTGTAATAGCATAAATAAATTATTGAACTTGATCAATGCTAGAGGATTATAAAGAATTTTTATTTTATGTATTAGGAGGTTACATAGTTTATGATTTTTGAAATTCTCTTTTCTAATAAAAGGTAAGGCTTTTGGATTACAGTCTAAATTGCATACAAAGTTATACCATATTTTAACCCAACAAGGACTCCACAGTGAAGATTTAGGATTATAATCAGCTATTTCAAATATGTTACTAGAATTTATTATATCATAATACAATTTAAAATCTGGAAGACTCAAGCCTCCAAGGATTTTGGGATAAATTTGTTTTTTATAGCCAATTCTAACCAATTTTGGTAACCATATAAACTTAGCCAGTTTGGCATATATATTTAAAAAAAATCATTAACTCTTTGACTGATTGAATTAAATTTAAATAAAAGTTTTAGTAATATATTCATCTTGATGATAGCTACCTTGTAAATCAGAAGAAGATTTAGTTTATTCTAATTTGTAACATCATTTTCAATATTTGACCATATTTTTACTAAATAATTTTTAAAGAGAGAGGTATGATTGTGATAAAATATTATACCTAGATACTTTGGTGAAGTATTGATCTTTATTGATAAGTCCAGAATAATATCAAGCAAACTGCAGTTAGGATTAGCTGAAAAATGGAGGATTTAATTAAATTTATTTTGTAGTTAGAAAAGTTAGAAAATGTTTCAACACTATGAAAAATGTTCGATAAATTCATACTAGGTAGTATAAAATATAAATTTAGATCATCAGCAAAAGCAGTAAAGAGTATATAATTTTACAAACCTTTGCTACTAAGTGATATGTGTTTTGTACTATAAATAAGAATATAGGTTGAATATAGGTATTACATAGATAGGGTGAAAGTGGGCAACCTTGTCTTTTACCATTTATTATCTTAATTGGAGGTGTGAAAATGTTATTAATAAATAGAGAAGTATATGTATTCGAATAGACTGTTTTTATAAGATCAATAAAAGGAGGTGGAAACTGAAGTGTGGTAGAACTGTGAAGAGAAAATCTAAGTTTAATCTATCAAATGCTTTTGAGTCATCTAAGGCAAGGAAAAACAGAGATGAATTATAATGTTTCGATACCAGAATTAGTGTATCTAATGTTAGTGCATGATCACAAGTTTGTCGGGATGCATGAAACCTGATTGAAAAGGAGATATTATTTCTGGTAAGATATGTTTCAGCCTCTTTGCTAGAATTAAAACAAAAATCTTAGTAACAATATTAATGAGTGATATCAGTCTATAATTAGCAGGACCTCGGAGATTGTGATTTGATTTAAAGACGAGAATTGTTTAGAATTATTCATATGGAGGTCAGAGATACCATTCTTATGTATATGATTAAAAACATATAGTAAATTTTTAGAAATTGGCTGAGAAAGAGTTTTACAGAAATCTGCTATTAAACCATCTGGACCCAGTGCTTTATCTGATTTAAGATTGTTAATAATCTATATGATTTGCTGATTAAAGGATGCAGTGATCTTCTCTTTTTGATCCTTATTATGATTTGGAAAAAATAAATTACCTAAAAAACTATGATTTGATTTAGGGATGATAATTGTTTAGAATTATTCATATGGAGGTCAGAGATACCATTCTTACGTATATGATTAAAAACATATAGTAATTTTTTTCAAAAATGGCTGAGCAAAAGTTTTACAGAAATCTGCTATTAAACCATCTGGGCTCAGTGCTTTACCTGATTTAAGATTGTTAATAATATATAGGATTTGCTGATTAAAGGATGTAGTGTTCTTCTCTTGTTGAACCTTATTATGATTTGGAAAAGATAAATTTACCTTAACAAACTGTCCACGTCTTGCATAGAAAAATTAAGATTATGTTCTCCATAAAGGTTAGTATACATCTGTACAAAAATGACCATGATTTCTTCTCTAGTTTGTTAACATTTGTTCTGGTATATGATCTCAGTTATCAGCGGTGGAGTATTATAGATTTTTATTATTCTTGCTAAGAATTTAGATGTTATTTGCACCCATTCTGAGGATTTTGCTAAAGTTTTCATTTCATAAAATGATTGTTGTTTAATGTTTAGTATACAAAGTTCTTTTTGGAGGTCAGCTATACATTTTGCAATTTCATCCTTAAGGTTTGTTTATAAATCCTGTTCTAGTCTATTAATTAAAATCTTGTTCTAGTCTATTAATTTTCACTTTTAATTCTAATTCTTTAAGATTAAATAATTTCTTATAATTAATAAGTGGCTTTACTTATAAATATAACTCTGATTTGTGACTTAAGTGCTGCCCATTGAATATGCAGAGGATTTGTGAATCTAAGTCATTATAAAGAAAATGTTCTAACAGATATTTCTTTTTTTACATCATCTTTTTGGAATAAACTAGGATTTAATGTCCAGTTATTAACTTTGTTTCTATTCTGAAAAAATCTGGACAAATAGAAGTGGCATTTTTAATCTCTGACAGGTGGGCAGTTCATTCAGTGGATTAAGACTATAAACTGTAATTTATGTGGTACAGGGCTTGATTCTCTTATCCCTTATTTTCCTACTGTGTGACCTCGAGAAAGTAATTTAACCAACCATTGCTCCCAGACCACCCCTGAAAATGGATTGTGTTTTCAGTGGGCCAACCTGGTTAAAAAATGGGTATGATATTATTATCATTAAAGACATGGACTAATAAACAACAGTTTTAAATTTTCACATCAGACATTATTCACTTGCAGTTAGAATATGTCATACATCACTCATTTGCAGTTAGAATGCAAACCATATCTAGCATTTGTTCACTTAACACCCAGGTGATCATTTTAACTATATAAATGTGGCAGAAAAGCACTGAAGTTATTTGCATGGAGGAAATAGCTGAAGGCATGAGAACTACAGAAGTATCCACCTCATAAACAAGGAAGGGGAAGGAATGTGCTCAGAAGAACCATGAAAGTAGAAGAGTAGACATGATCTGAGATACCATTTAAACTAGTGCTATTGGCATACTGATAATGGTTGAAGGATCAGGGGAAATGATTATGAGAAAACTATAACCCTAACACAGTATGATAATTGCAGTATGACATTTAACTACTTTTATAGAGAAAAACTGCATTTACAGCACAAAACCCAGGCTGTAGTGAGTTTAGGTGTTTATTTAAAACTTTGATAATGATACAAGTCAGCTGATACAGTGGATAATATCTATCAAAAGAGGAAAATGCAAATGTTTATATAGTATGTTTGAATAACTAACTCACTGTTTAAAAAAAAGTATACAGATAGAGCAGCTACACCTGAGAACTTTGAAAAGATTTAGCAGCCTTATGAAGTCATCATCAGGAAATTTTAGGTTCATAGGTTCATACTAGGCTATCTGCCCTAGGGCATTTATAAGCCTAGCCAGAATGTGTTTGGCTTTCGCCACCCATTTTAAATTTATTTTTCTATGCCCTTTTTCGAGGTTAGTATACTGTGCCTCTGTCTAACAGTGACACAGAAGTGATACCCGGGGTAAACCTACGATCTCCCATCCACACATCAAGATTCCTCTTGAAGAGAGTCAATGAGGGACACTGCCTAACCTGGACTGGGATTTTATTCCAGAGTGAAGGGAGCCTCTGGGTTATGAATCTGTCCCTCCAGCATGTCCTATTTATTTCAGTGCTGAGGTTCAAGTCTCTCGAGTGCGTAGCTCGATGGGATTTGGATTTTCTGAGGTGCAGCATGTCCATTAATTTTGGGTTGGACATGGCTTTATACGTCAGGCACAGATCGCCTCTGAACAGGCGGTATGCCACTGAGTAGAGCTGGAGTTTCTTTAACCGGGCAGCATATGGCATCTGTTTGAGCCCTTTGATCCTCTTGGTGAGGTACTTTTGGGGTCTTTCCAGTTGCTTCAGGTGTCTGGTAAGGTACATCCCAAAAGGGGCATTGTACTCAATTATGGGCCTGATGAGGGATGAGTAAAGAGGCACGATGACCTCCCCTGATCTAGATGTGAATCCCTTCATGATTAGATGGGCTACATAAAATGTTTTTCTAACCACTTTGGCCACGTGGTTGTCAAATGAGAGATTGCTATCAACTTGGGTCCCCAGGTCCCTAATTACTTCTTCTGTACTTAATGGATTACCACCTATGTGGTAATTTGTGGGCACTTTATTTTTTCCAAAGGGGATGACTATACACTTTTTGGCATTTAGCTTGAGGCCATGGCTCTGGCACCAGTTGTCTGTTTCTATGAGGCCCTTTTGGAGGATGCTTGTGTCGGCTGGAGAGTCGATTATGGCACCCAGTTTGCAGTCATCTGCGAACTTGGTCAGCCACAGTCCTTCCGTGTTGGCCTGTACCTCCGAGAAATATATACCAAACAAGAGAGGTCCCAGGACTGAGCCTTGTGGGACACCACTTGTAACTGGTTTGGAGTCTGACATGGCTCCAGCAATTCTAACCATGTGGGTTCTGTCCTTGAGCCAGTTTGCAATCCATCTAGTGACATAGGGGTTTATATTTAAGCTGGTGAGCTTATCTATAATGCCAGAGTGGGGTATTGTATCGAAGGCTTTTGCAAGGTCCAGGTAGGCTGTGTGGACCACCTTCCCCTCATCAATGGCCTTGGTGACTGTTTCAAAGAAATCAACCAGGTTTAAGAGGCAGGATCTGCCCTTAACAAAGCCGAACTGGGTAGGATCCAGTGTCTGTAGGTCCCCAATATCTTTATTTATGAGGTCCATGATGATCCTTTCCATAGCTTTGCAGACCAAGCTAGTCAGGCTTATGGGGCGATAGTTTCCAGGATCCATTGAGGCACCACCTTTATGAAGAGGGACCACTGTTGCTGGTACACCACTCTTTGGGCACATACCCTGTAGTAAGGCTGAGACTGAACAGTAGTTTTATGTTTGGGTTTAGCTCTTCTTGGAGTTCATGTAGGATGCAGCCCGGGACACCGTCTGATCCCATTGATGCTGTGTTTTTTGCTTTGGAGAGGGCGGCTCTTACCTGAGCATCTGAGATGTCAGGGGGGCAGCACTCTGCTGGGATAGATATTTGCCCTTTTGGTGGGGAGGGGGGAAGAGGTTTGCGCTGAACCTGTCAGCTAGGATGTTGGCAATGTCTGTGGGTTCGGTGTATTTTTTGTCATTTTGGACTAATTCTGAGCATATCTGGGAATTACCACCCAGGTTCCTAACATAACTAAAGAAAGCCTTGTGATTATCCTTAGTGTCCTGTGCAATTTTTCTCTCGAAGCTGGCCTTAGACAATTTTATGAGTGCCCTTAGTTTTTTGCTAATACTGATCAGAGATGCCTTGCCTTTTTGGGATTTTGCTCTGTCATGTAGTAGCTTCCTCCTTCTATTGTATAGTTTGTTTATGGCTGGGGTCCACCAGACAGGACGCCTGCCTTTGGAGGATTGGGTCTTGGTTTTATTTGAGATCGCATGATCCATGCATTCCTGAAGGTGTTCATAGAATGTGTTTATAAAGGATTCTGCAGTCTGGGCCGTATTTTCCACAGGCCCGGGGGCTTTGAAGGATTCCACCTCGGTTTTGAGGAGTGTGAAATTTGCTTTAAAGAAGTTTTTCACTGTGGTTTTCTGGGCAGGGGGTGGGGTCAGGATGTGAATATCCATTGAGATTAGTTTATGGTCTGATCTTACCAGTGAGGGATACACTTCTGGTCTGGAGCATAGTGTCCCCATGTTGGTGATGATCAGGTCCAGTATGTTTTCCCCTCTTGTGGGAG
Source organism: Protopterus annectens (assembly GCF_019279795.1). Classification (NCBI taxonomy): domain Eukaryota; kingdom Metazoa; phylum Chordata; order Ceratodontiformes; family Protopteridae; genus Protopterus; species Protopterus annectens. The sequence goes on along the minus strand of NC_056731.1, from coordinate 1,730,903,933 downwards.
TGGTAACAAGTTGTTCCATAGCATTTGAGTTTATAAATTCTAGGAACCTTTGGGCTAGGGTGTTGGAGCTAGAGTAATGCTCCCAGTCTATGTTTGGGTAGTTGAAGTCGCCCAATATAATGGTGTTTGGAGAGACCTTCATATTTTCCAGTGTTCTCAGGAAGGCCGAGCGGGGTTCCTGGGGTTGGGAGGGTGGTCTGTAGCAGGCTATAAACTGGAAGGCAGTTTTACCCACTGTTAGTTGCACATGGATAGTCTCTGATGCTTCGTGCTTTGCCACCAACCTGGAGGTGTGGGTATCTTTGATGAATATCGATACTCCCCCTCCTTTTGTGGTTCGGTCCAAGTTTTGGGGCCGAAAAGCATGGTATGAGGTATAACCTGGTAGTGCTGGGGTGCTCCCGGGAGCCTTGAACCAGGTTTCTGTTACTGCACAGATATCGATGTTCTCCATGCTAAGGAGAGTTTCGAGTGCATGCATCTTGAGGTTTAGACTTCTGGCGTTGAGTAGCATTACTCTTAGTTTCTTATCCCTTGTGATACCTATGGAGGTGGGTTTGTCTTTTGAGCCTTGCCTAAAAAAGGCACTATGGGGGTAGCAAGAGCCTTTGCCAATATCCAAAAGCCCAGGGGTGACAGGTGCAAGCCATCCCTAGCGAAGCATCGTGGCTTGTCGAGCATAACATCCCAAGCTGACATGCATTGGATCCCCTTTGAATGACACCAGTACTTAAGCCAATTGTTGAAATTGATCATCTTGTCTTCATATTGTGGCATCATTCTTGGTGAGGGTAAGATGCTACTCAAGGTCAGGGTCATACCGGCCTGGGCTACATGTTCAGAGAGCTCCTCTATGTCTCTTTTCATGTAGTCCTGGGAGGTACGTCTCAGGTCATTCACACCAGCATGGACAATGACTGAGTCATATTTGTACTTGCCTTGGAGTGACCTGAGTGCTTGTGTTATGTGGCGGATCCTAGCGCCTGACAGGCTGCTCACCGTGACCCTCTCCTTGTTCAGCCTGGTGAGCGGGACGTCAGTGTGCCTGTCGATAGAGTCACCTATTACAAGTGTATCAGGTGTGTTGTTTAGTCTTAAGGGCTGTGACTGTTCGGCACACTGGCTTTGTGAGATATGTGCTGCACGTGTTTTGTTTTGGGGTAGCGGTTGCTTGGGTGTCTGCTTTGGAGGTCTCTGCTGCTTAGGCAGATCTTTATTTAGAGCCTCCGAGTATGTTTTTGTGTGATTATGTGTTTGGTTTGCTGTCGTGGTAGGTCTATGTGAGACTGGAATTGTAGTGAGTGTGGTTTCCTTCTCCTCCTGACTGGTTGTGCCAGTACTGAGTTGATAGAGCTTAGCCTCCAGTTTGGCTATATGGTTGCATCTCTCACATGTGTTGGAATTTGTTGGGAGGAGGAGAGGGTTGTCTGTGTACATGAGGCAGTTGCAACATTGCCTCAAGATTCCCAGATTCACCAGCTGGACCGGAGAGGAGATTGACAACTGACCTTTGGACATGCTAGAATAATATTGGGAATTCCTTTATAATTGAAAACAAGGGCCAGTGGGGAGTGAGGGTGTAGTCCTTTTAATTTTTAGTGCTGACTTATATAATTGCTTTTGTGAGCAAGTGCCAGGTAACTTAAGTGCAATGTGTTACAGGTAACTTAAATGCAAAAATGACAAACAGTAACTTTCTTTCAAGTGAAACAAGGAAATAAGTACAGTAAGCAATGCAGATATCACTAGTGATCCACAGAAGCACTGAGAAGCCGTGTATTAGGTGGAAT
>NC_056731.1:1730854643-1730897143 GCF_019279795.1 Protopterus annectens | reverse complement strand
CTTCATAGGTTCATAGGTTCATACTAGGCTATCTGCCCTGGGGCAATTATACGCCTAGCCCGATTTTGTTTGGCTTACGCCACCCCTTTATTTGAGTATACTGTGCCCTTTTTACGGTTTAGTTTACTGTGCCTCTGTCTAATAGTGACACAGAAGGAATCCCCAGAACAAACCTACGATCCCCCATCCACTCATCAAGATTCTTCTTGAAGAGATTCAATGAGGTGCTCTGCCTAACATGAATTGGAATTCTATTCCAGAGCGAAGGGAGCCTCTGGGTTATGAATCTGTCCCTCCAGCAAGTCCTATTTATTTCTGTGCTGAGGTTCAAGTCCCTCGAGCATATGGCTCTAAGGGATTTAGATTTACTGAGGTGGAGCATGTCCATTAATTCTGGATTGGACATAGCTTTATATGTCAGGCATAGATCGCCTCGAAGTAGGCGGTATGCAACTGAGTAGAGCTGGAGTTTTTTTAACCGAGCAGCATATGACATCTGTTTGAGTCCCTTGATCCTCTTGGTGAGGCACTTTTGGGGTCTTTCTAATTGCTGCAGGTGTCGGGTAAGGTACATCCCAAAAGGGGCATTGTATTCTATGATGGGCCTGATGAGGGATGAATAAAGGGGCACGATTACCTCTCTTGATCTAGATGTGAATTCTTTCATGATGAGGTGGGCCATGTAGAAGGTCTTTCTAACCACTTTGGCAATGTGGTTGTCAAAGGAGAGATTGCTATCAACTTGGGTCCCCAGATCCCTAATTACTTTCTCTGTACTTAATGGTTTACCGCCTATGTGGTAGTTTGTGGGCACATTGTTTTTGCCAAAGGGTATGACTATACACTTTTTGGCATTTAGCTTTAGACCATGGCTCTGGCACCAGATATCCATCTCTGTGAGACCTTTTTGAAGGATGTTTGTGTCAGCTGGAGAGTCGATTATGGCACCCAGTTTGCAGTCATCTGCGAACTTGGTGAGCCATAGTCCTCCCACGTTGGCCTGTACCTCGGAAAAGTATATACCGAACAAGAGCGGTCCCAGGACAGAACCTTGTGGGACACCACTTGTGACTGGTTTAGAGTCTGACATGGCTCCAGCAACTCTCACTCTGTGGGTTCTGTCTTTGAGCCAGTTTGCGACCCATCTTGTAACATAGGGGTTTATATTTAAGCTGGATAGCTTATCTATGATGCCCACGTGGGGTATTGTGTCAAATGCCTTTGCTAGGTCTAGATAGGCTGTGTGGACTATCTTCCCTTCATCTATGGCTTTGGTGACTGTTTCAAAGAAGTCATCCAGGTTCAAAAGGCAGGATCTGCCCTTGATGAAGCCAAATTGGGTAGGATCTAGTGTCTGTAGGTCCCCAATGTCTTTGTTTATGAGCTCCATGATGATCCTCTCCATAGCCTTGCAGACTAAGCTAGTCAGGCTTATGGGGCGATAGTTTCCAGGGTCCGTGGAGGCTCCACCTTTGTGGAGTGGGACCACTGTTGCTGTACGCCATTCTGTGGGCACATATCCTGTAGTGAGGCTGAGATTGTACAGCTGTTTTATTTGAGGGATTAGTTCTTCTTGGAGTTCATGTAGAATGCAACCCGGGACGCCATCTGGTCCCATGGAAGCAGTGTTTTTTGCTTTGGAGAGGGCAGCCTTCACCTGAGTATCAGAGATGTTTGGGAGGCAGCCCCCTGCCGGGATAGACACTTGCTCTTTTGGGGGGGAGGGGGTGGAGAAGTTTGCACTGAACCTGTCTGCCAGGATATTGGCGATGTCTGTGGGTTCAGTGTATTTTCTGTTGTTTAGAATCAACTCAGAACAAGTCTTGGAGTTGCATCCCAGGTTCCTAACATAACTGAAAAAAGCCTTATGATTGTCTTTAGTGTCCTGTGCAATTTTTCTCTCAAAGCTGGCCTTGGAGGATTTTATGAGGGATCGTAATTTTTTGCTAGTACTGATCAGAGATGCCTTCCCTATTAGGGATTTTGCTCTATCATGCAGTATCTTCCTCCTTCTGTTGTACAGTCTATTTATGGCTGGGGTCCACCAGACTGAATGATTGGGTCTTGGTTTTGTTTGGGATAGCTTGATCCATGCATTCCTGGAGATGTCCGTAGAATGCGTTTATATAGGATTCTGCAGTTTGAGCCATAGTTTCCACTGGCCCTGAGGCCTTGAAAGATTTCACTTCGGTTTTGAGAAGTGAGAAGTTCGCTTTTGAGAAGTTTTTCACTGTGGTTTTCTGGGCTGGGGGTGGGGTCGGGATGTGGATATCCAGTGAAATTAATTTAGGATCTGATCTTACCAATGAAGGATATACTTCTGGTATGGAGCATAGAGTCCCCATGTTGGTAATGATTAGGTCTAGTATGTTATCCCCTCTTGTGGGAGTGGTGACTAGTTGTTCCATAGCATTTGAGTTTATAATTTCCAGGAACCTTTGGGCTAAGGTGCTGGGGCTTGAGTAGTGCTCCCAGTCTATGTTTGGGTAGTTGAAGTCACCCAATATAATGGTGTTCGGAGAGATCTTCATGTTCTCCAATGTTTTCAGGAAAGCCGAGTGGGATTCCTGACTTTGAGAGGGTGGTCTGTAGGATGCTATAAACTGAAAATCAGTTTTGCCCACTGTTAGTTGCACATGGATGGTCTCCGATACTTCATGCAATGCCACTAACCTGGAGGTGTGGGTATCCTTGATAAATATGGAAACTCCCCCTCCTTTTGTGGTTCGGTCTGGGTTTTGGGTCCGAAAAGCATGATATGAGGTATAACCTGGTAGTGTTGGGGTGCTCTCTGGAGCCTTGAACCAGGTTTCTGTCACTGCACAGATATCGATGTTCTCCATACTGAGGAGAGCTTCGAGTGCGTGCATCTTGAGGTTAAGACTTTTGGCGTTTAGCAGCATTACCCTTAGTTTCGTGTACCTTGTGCTGTCTATGGAGGTGGGTTGGACTTTTGAGCCTTGCCTAAAAAAGGCACTATGGGGGTGGCCAGAGCCTTTGCCAGTATCCGAAAGCCCAGTGGTGACAGGTGCAAGCCGTCCCTAGCGAAGCAACGTGGCTTGTCGAGCATGTCATCCCAGGCTGATAGACACTGGATCCCCTTTGAATGACACCAAAATTTTAGCCAATTGTTAAAATCGATCATTTTGTCTTTGTACTGTGGCATCATTCTAGGTGAGGGTAAGATGATGCTCAAGGTCAGGGTCATACTGGCCTGGGCTACATGATCAGAGAGCTCCTCTATGTCTCTTTTCATGTAGTCCAGGGAGGTACGTCTCAGGTCATTCACACCAGCATGTACAATGACTGAGTCATATTTGTATTTGCTTTGGAGTGTCCTGAGTGCTTGTGTTATGTGGCGGATCCTAGCGCCCGACAGGCAGCTCACTGTGACCTTCTCCTTGTTTAGCCTGGTGAGTGGGACGTCAGTGTGTCTGACAATAGAGTCACCTATTACAAGAGTATCAGGTGCGTTATTCAGCCTTAAGGGCTGTGGCTGCTTGGCACACTGACTTTGTGGGCTATGTGTTGTGCGTGTTTTGTTTTGGGGTGGCGTTTGCTTGGATGTCTGCTTTGGAGGTCTCTGTTGCTTAGGTAGATTTTTATTTAGAGCCTCTGAGAATGTTTTAGGGTATTTATGTGTTTGCTTCGCTGATGTGGTGGGACTATGTGATACTGGAATTGTGTTGTGTGAGGTTACCTTCTCCTCCTGACTGGTTATACCAGTTTTGAGATGAGAGAGCTCAGCCTCCAGTTTGGCTATATGGGTGCATCTCTCACATATATTTGAACCTGTTTGGAGGAGGAGAGGGTTGTCCGTGTACATGAGACAGTTGTAACATTGCCTTAAAATTCCCAGATTCACCAGCTGGGCTGGAGAGGAAACCATTGACTGACCTTTGGACATGCTAGAGTAATATAGGGAACTGAATTAAGATGGTCCAATAGGGGACAAGGTAATCGTAGAGAGTATAAGAGTAAGTAGTGCTTATGGTTTAATAGTGCTAACTTGTAAGATTACTTATTTGGACCAGTGAAGGGCCTTAGAATGAGAATATGCTGTTTAATTTGAGAGATAGAGCAGTTCTAAGGGAAAAAGTGAAGAGCAGACTTTGTGGAGCCAGGAATAGTTTAAACCCAATTAGGCGGCGCTGCCCGTTATTGCGCTATGCACAAAAATGCGCAAAACCGCGCAAAAGAGGGTTTTAAGAGAGGAAGCTCAAGGAGTTTGGAATTGACCCAAAATGGCCAATAAAACTACAGTTTCAAGGCAGTAACCACTCCCACAGGGGCAGGCAGGCTGCTCAATGTTTATCACTGCCACTGATGAACAGAGAGACTTCCCTTTAGCCCAAGCAAAAAATGGCCTCCAAGAAACTTACAAACAGTTCAGAACAGCAAGCCTGTAACTGAACTTTTTTAAATCTCAGAAAAGTGGGAAAAAAGTAAGATTTTTTGTTTTTTTTTTTTTAAAGATAGCAGAGTTTCACAAGTATCAACAAGTTATAACAGTGCAGTAAATGACCCCACACTTTAGTGCTAGGCCAGAGACAGATAAAATGCAAGTTTTAAGAAAAAAACGATTTTAAAAATAAGTGCAAACAGGAAATTCAGTAAACAGCTTTAGGTTGTGTTCTAAATACAGTTACCAATGCAGAAATCAAGTTTAACAAGCCAGAAAATGCTCAAAGTAGGCGGCTATGCAGAAAAACTTAACAAAATAATCTGAAGAAAATACTTAAAATCTCAAAAGTGGCTCCTTTCTTCTCTCAGCGTTTTCTCCTCTTGGTGGGTGCTTCACCAACAGCCAACAAGTCTGAAAAGATGCCAAAACCACGAGGCAATCAGGTTTTAAGAGAGGAAGCTCAAGGAGTTTGGAATTGACCCAAAATGGCCAATAAAACTACTGTTTCAAGGCAGTAACCACTCCCACAGGGGCAGGCAGGCTGCTCAATGTTTATCACTGCCACTGATGAACAGAGAGACTTCCCTTTAGCCCAAGCAAAAAATGGCCTCCAAGAAACTTACAAACAGTTCAGAACAGCAAGCCTGTAACTGAACTTTTTTAAATCTCAGAAATGTGGGAAAAAGTAAGATTTCCAGCTGCAGGTGTGGGTGAATTATCCCAAGAACCCCAGGTGACTAAAGATGACATACTAGAAGTGTCAGAGAAGTAGCAGGAAAACATAGGTGGCAGAAGATACAGGTGTAGACAAGGAGGGCATGACCACAACTTTGAGTCATGGTAATCCACACGTACATTAGTACACAGATTAAACACTGATGTTCAGGTGTTGCTCCACCACAGCAGCACAGATTGTATCTAATGGCAAGTACCCATTAGATGTACACATTGTGCATCAGATATAACAACAGAATCATAACATATAACATTATGGACATATGCAAATCTGTCATAACAGGAATCATCAACTCAGGGCACAACTGATGCAGGTAAGCATACACACTCGGATTGTTATAGCAGTGTATGGAAAACAATAAAGATCACACATCACTGCAGCATATTCTTATGTCTACAATAGAATAACAAGAAAAAGGACAAAACAAAACAGGACATAATGCAGAACATTTAATATCACAAGCTATATATATCACAGCAAAGTATGGCTAAAGTAATGTAGTAAATGGAGTCAGCTATGGTTATTAAACTGCTGAGCTCACACTAAAGCAGTCTAGGGCACGCATAGCACCCACACTGATGGCTCACACCACGGTCTGCTCTGCCCCTACCACATACAGAAACACTTGTCCCAAGTTGCTCCACAGGAGAGACTGATGGGGTGACAATACCACATGAAAGAGAAGAAGCATGACTTCAACATGACTGTCCGGTCATGACTGGTGGGACCACAGCAGATGGGCCAGTAGCGGAAGTGTGTGCACACTGGATCATAAACCCTGATACTTGATGGGCAAGGTTGGTTCTATTGAGAGTTGGCTTGCCCATCTCATGTTGCAGTTGGATAAGCAAAGTCAAGGCACACAGAACCCTGCTTGTACTACAGCACTGCTACAGTACTGTAGAGGTCAGGGTTTCTACTGACCATGCCACAGAAAGCATACTTTCACTTTGAGCATCTAGTGATGCCATTAGCTCACTGTGTCTGTGATGCTGTCCATCACGCAACACACACAGCATGTGTGCAACACCATCAGAGAGTAGACAGTTAGGTTACATAGCCAGCATACGTGAGGAATATAAACAAATTTCACACCTGGCAAGTCCTCCTGGGAAGATAGTGCTGTAGAAGGTGGATGAACTTCAACTATTATAGGGAAAAAGTCAGCATTATCATTGCCAGCATAAACAATTTGAATGGCATTAAAATATCCAGTAGTTTTTACATAGACATAACACTTGTTTGTGCAGTTGATGAGGTTGATGCAGTCTGGCCTAGGAATGGGAAGAAGGACACGGTGTTAATGTAGGACAACAACAGGATTAAAAGCAATGACATGTATGAAACATAGTTAATAACACACCACTGACAGACTCCCACTGTTGAGAGTTTGCATGTTGTATTGCAGCTCCTGCATTAGAAAGTAGAGAGAATGACAACACAGTCATGTATTCAACAGGCAGAATACTAACTGCATGACATGTACAACACAGCAACAAGGGTTGTGGATACTCATGTGATGGATGCTGCACCTGTTGGCCAGATGTCCCTGTGCTGAAAAACAGTGACATTAATGTCATATATCTCATGTGTGCTACACACTGATGAAAACTATGAACCTGTTGCAGTAACATACCTGGTCTGTCTGTACTTGCACTTGCATGGCCTTGGCTCCAACTGTCTGTACCTGTAGAGTACAATGTTAGGGAAATATCAATATAACAATAAAGAGTGAGGATGAGGCAATAACAGGTAGTGGTCAATGTAACACTCTATGGAGACACTCACCAGCCATTCCCTGGTGTTGACCAGAAAAAATAGACCCGAGAATATTAATGCAAGCACCAATACACATGTTGGTTGCACCGTTCTGTTTGCACTGCAGTTACATGTGTACATGTCATTACACTTACATACGTCGTCATCACCCTGTGTGGATTTGTGTACATAGTCCAAATCTGCTGCTGTAAATCAAAAATAACAATATATGAATATGCATGCAATGAGAATATGCAATGATTTACTCTATACTCATTCATGTCAAGGAAAGTAAGACATAAATGTTTGGCCTGGAACTCCTGCTTCTATTCTTCTCCCACCCCCACCCCTGGTATCCATTGCTCCCTTTTGCTACATGCAGGGAGGCCAGAAATATTGTGATGTCTTCAGTGGGGTCAGTGGTGGTTCATCACCTGTGGCATCCTTTGATCTCTCACATCATTGTAACCTGTTGCCTGCATGCAGGATCATGTCTGAGCATTATCATCAACAGGCCTAACAGCATCAGTTGCGATGGCGAACCACATTAATCAAGTTGGTAATGTCAGTCCTCACTTAATTTCTCCAATCTGTATTCTCTGCACATCCAAGGACTTTACATCCATGTTATTGCAAAACATCTAGTATGACGTAATTTTCCTGTGGGGAGGAATTATCACTCCTAGTATGGTTTGACATCTCAAATACAGTGATATGCAAATGTCATATTCCTATGAGAGACCAGTTATGAGGATGATTATGTGGACAGCATATGTGACCATAAACAGTATGCATTCTTATGTAATGCAAAGTCTATAAAACACCATCTCGACAAATACTAATGTAACATTTAAAAAGTAACAATAATGCCTGCATACCTAACAGGTGTAAAATCAACATAATTTGTGATATCTTTAGAGGCTGTTTGTGGTATTAGAACCCATTACATTACGTATATGTTGAATGGTGTTCCAAAGACAATAGCATCATGCTATAGAAGTCTGCATGTTTTACACATTAAAATACCACACAAACTTACAATCGAACAAGTTACAGAAAGCATCCAAAAACCTCTAGATCCATAAGCAGACCAAGGAGAGTGTGGATCCTTTGTATTTTTAGCCAGTAGTTATAAGACTTATGTTAAGGACCATCAGCAAAAGAATATAGTACATACAGATAGTGACAGAATCCATGGGTTTCCATACTTACACCACAGAGTGTATGGAATTACCAGTAAGAAATATGGATGATCTGTATATCTGTCTTTAGGTACTGTTCGCCTTTTCAATATAAATATGTTCACATAGCTACATATGGGAAATTACTGCATGTTTTAATGAAAAAGGCAACACCTGTATACATAAAGATCAATCAAACATAACTCCAGCAAGTTACAACCATTTCTCTTAAGGCACACACTTTCAATAAAAATGAATCTAAACAGTTACCTTTGAGAATGAGTAAGTGTAATAGATGTACTATTTCCCAAAACAGAAATGCTAACAAGTTCCAATTTACCTAATCAGCTACCTCTGACTTAGGTATCATTGAAAGTTAGAGCACTTAATATGTGCGCATGTTTAAGTGCCATTTGTGCCATACATAATTAATGAGATTTATTAAAATTTGAGGTTTTAAAATTGATACCCAGGTACACTATGCAAATACTCAATAGGTACCGATAAACAGCACCATGTGGGGCACGTGCCTGTTGTCTTCCAATGTTCTGATAACATGACATAAGTGAAACATTGTGACACTTTTAAATGTTGAGTTTGCTACATTTACAGATCATACCATTACTACATGCAAACTGAGTTGGACCTCAGTGAGCATTTTTCAGTTTTTGCATTTATCCCACATTTCCATTGGAGTATGAAGATGGTTACTTCCAGGAGGCTGTGACTTGTCCATGCACCCAGCTGTATTAACGAGAAGACCGCCTGAAGTAACAATTGGACCCCACACCCCCAAAGGAGCAAAAAAGTACTAAGAAACTTCTCCGAAGCAAACTACAGCCTACTAAGTGATGGTATAAAACATTTTATACCCCCTGCAAACAAAGACAATAATGACTCCTATGCAGAGATGTACACAAATGCCCTGTATAATCATCTTAGCAACTCCATAGACTCTGCTTTACCTGACTGGACTAAAACCATGCTTGCCTGAAAAAACAAGCCACCTTGGTGGACTTCTAGTATAATCAGATTGTATAACAAAAGTAAAAAAAACCATGCCCAAAGACAAGAGGCAACTGCCTCTGTAGACGCAGAATTCCCTCCACAGATTGAATAAGCAAATCAGTAGTCTTGAAAAGTCCTCTAAAGCTAATTATGAAGCTAAAATGGCATCCCTAGCTAAGGACAATCATAAGGCATTGTTTAACTACATCCAAAATCTAAAAGGTCTTGTGTAAGCTATGTGTAAAACTGGTAGTAGATGGTGCCACTCACATTATACAGGAAGAAATTGCCAACCTGCCAGCCATACTCCAAAGCATACCTGACACCAGTTCTCTACCTAGTATCTCTAGAGATCAAGTCATATCTGTGCTCTTCAAGGCCAAAAACACGGCCTCAATGGGACCAGATAACATCCCAGGCTGCTTACTAAGCAATCTAAAACAGGACCCAGCTGACCCACTTGCAATTCTCTTTAACCATAGCCTGAAAACTGGCTTTTTACCAGCAGAATGGAGAACAGCAACAGGCATTAAGGTGGGCCATCAACTGACACTGGGAACTATAGACTCATAAGTCTAACCAGCCTCATCTGCAAGGCCATGGAAAGGATCATCTTGGACCTTATCAGCAAGGGCATAGGCGACCTTCAAACTCTAAACCCAACCCAGTCTGGCTTTGTTAAAGGTAGAGATTAAGCCCTGGATGAAGGTAAGATAGTGCAAACTGCCTATCTGCACATAGCCAAGGCCTTTACACAATCCCCCTCTCAGGTATCATTGAAAAAACTTTCCCAGCTAGGTGTTAACCCTTACATCTCTAGAAGGGTAGCTAATTGGCTCAGCAACAGAACACATACTATCAAAGTTGATGACTTCACCTCTACCAGTAGACCCGTCACCAGTGGCATACCATAAGAATCTGTACTGGGCCATTTATTATTTGGAATCTATTTTTTGGAAGTCCAGGGTAAAGTGGATGGTCTTTGGCTTACTAAGTTCGCTGATGATTGTAAACTAGGTGCAATCATTGAGTACCCCAGTGATGTTAACATATTACAGCATGGGCTAATACAAACAAATGACCGGTGCCAAAGTTATAGTCTAAAACCAAATGCAAGAAAGTACACTATTATCTCATTTGGCAAAGCGTAATTCCCCACTAATTACAAAATTGACAGCACCTGTCTAAGTTCAAACCCAGTGGTGTGAGGTCGACAGCAATCCAAACTTTGACCACCAGGCTTCCATGGAGTTAGGAAAGCCTTCTGTATTGTTCATCTCATAAGTAAAGGCATTGATTGCTTCCAGGTCTAAGGATGTTATAACCCCACTTTACTCGACCCTAATCAGACCATTAATAGAGTAAAATAGTCCCTTCTGCATGTATCTAGACCACAGAGGTTTCTCACTAAGAAGATACAGGGCCTTCAAACCATGACCTATATGGATAGACTGAAAGCCTTGTTACTGTACTCTGTATCATACAGACTAATGAGAGGTGACTTGTGTCTGGCCTACACGGCAGTCTATGACCCTGATCTGATGGAAATGCTGCAGACTCTCAAATCAAATGACACTAAAGTCACTCGCTATAGAGATTTCAACCTTGCCAGTGACATTAACAGAACATGCTGGAGAGACATGTATATCTCCCAGAGATAGCCAATGCTCTGAAATAGACTCCTAGTTCATGTGAATCAGAGCTCCTTAATGACTGTATTCAAGTGCAACCTGGACAAATGGATGGGTGACTGCAAATTCACCCCAGGGTGGCACCCATGCCCTCATGGACAGGGGTAGTAGGTGCTGATCTGTAAAGTACGTCCATCTAACCAAGGACATTTAGGCAACTGAGGATAAAATTGGCTAGACTTATAAAGGTTTTAGGGCCGCTAGCCTAGTAACCTCCTATGAACCTATGAACTTATGATGACTGCCTAAGCTGGAGTGGAGCATAGGATGACAGCCAGGCCAATGAATTTCACAATGGTCAACATCTGGAAGTGGATTTCAGGGAACCACCGGTAATGTATGGGGATCCTCCTGAATGGATTGCAGGATCATTACTCCTATGATAACCTATTTCAGAGTGACATGGAGGAGCTAGGAGTTTTGTTGGGGGGGGGGGGTTTGATGAGGTGCAGAGGCAGCCCAAAGATCCCTGCAGGAAATGTCACTATCTTATGTATAGGCTCATAGGTTCATAGGTTGATACTAGGCTATTGGCCCTAGGGCCTATACAAGCCTAGCCATAACAATTCCCTGGCTATTTCTTCCCACAATATTTACTATACATATTATAGTATCTCTCTCTCTCTCTCTCTCTCTATATATATATATATATATATATATATATATATATATATATATTAGTATACCTAAGCATTCCTATGGAATTTAGAGATACAGCTGTGTCTGAAATATATCAGCTAGATGACTTTTATAAAAATGAAGTAGCTGTTCTGTTACTTAGCTCATCGGGATAGTTAAGTAGATGGGATAACTACTCCTCTTATAAGTATGGGTTCAATTCCCCTTGGTGTTAGTTTATTAATAATGTTTATAATATACATAATTCTGAACTTTGTAGATGTACATCTGTTTTGCAACATATAAAGGCATCATTTCACACACTGACTGTCCTTGTGGATCACTGATACTTCAGCGCCTAGGCCACATATGACTACGCATTACTACAACAATATCGCCTACTGTAGCAGTATATGTTTGAATAGTGAATCATAAATAGCTTCTTTACTACATTCCTCCTAATAAAGTGGACATTCTTACTATAGTTTCATTTTTTAAGGCAAAAGAAATGCTTGCCCAACTGCTTACACATATGTTTTCAGTTATGTGTTGACAGCTGATATTTCTTTAGAGTATAATGGCCAATAAGTGTTGGAAGTTTCTGTATTCATCTGTTATCCACAGGACTTCAATGAAGCACAAGCAGTACCTGTTTGTTAAGAAGAATTATACAATGATAGCGTATTACTATTCAGAAATGTGCATGCTGATTGGTTAGAATATATACAAAAATAAAACACTGCAGATTAAAAACATATCAGCTTGCGCACATATATTTCAACAGCGTACACTGGCTAATGCACAAGTATAATGAGAACAAGGATGTATTGCAAACAGTAGCTAGCAACTTGTGTGTCAATGTCCTGCATGTGTAAAATGGCCATACATTTAGCATATGTTCACCATATCAAAGTAATACATGGCAATAGTCAATAATTTAAATAATAGTTTACTCTGTTACCTGATTGTTTCCAGCCCCCTCATAAGAGCAACTAACAGGGTCTCTACCTGCTTCGCTCCCCACCCTGCCCCCTATTACCTCCCGCCCCCAGTGGTCTCACCTTTATTACACTCACAAACCCCTCCCATCTTTCCAATAGCCAACCACAGCACTAAACCCAACACTACCTACTCCATCTTCCCACTATCACTCCTCTTCAGCTAACATGTACAAGCATACCTTACCTATGCTCACTGCATGCACTCTCCTTGCATATCTTACATCCTACCAAAACTCCATCATTCCCCCACTCAACCACTACCACTGTACTACTACTCACACCACCACTCATGTCTCACCCTCACTCAACTCCCCTCCCACCATCTCAAGAACAATCCCTATGCACCCCCCACATATTCTACCAACTATATTACTCAAACATAAAGCATCCCTACAACTTAACTTACCCTCCCACCATACCTATTACCGACAGAGCACAATCATAAAGTTTCCCTAATAAACAAACACATTCAAAAACTGAGAAAACTAATAACCTCATACATATCAAAACTAGCCCTAAGTGGAGACATCCACCCCAACCCTGGCCCTACCATCTCCAACTCCAATCCTCATAATCAGACTAGAAACCACAACTTTTCCCATATCACAGCCAATAGAAAACCAAGTGACTTCCTTCTACTAAGCCTAAATATTAGAAGTATATCCAACAAAGTCCATGAACTCCATGCCACCATAGACTTGTACTACCAAGATATAGTCATCCTGACAGAAACCTGGCTAAAACCTCACATTACCAGTGATCAAATCCTGTCTACCGGTTACGGCATACTAAGAGTAGACCAACTAAACAAGAAAGGAGGCGGTGTAGCTATAATATTTAAACAGCATCTAAACATCCAGATCTTAAAATCATCAGCTCCACAGATAGGCAATGAAGAAATAATATATACCAACCTCAAAATAAACCAAAACAAAACAATCAGCATAATTGGATGCTAATTCCCACCTTGCCAAAACATCCCTCCACTAGAAAACCTCCTCAGCTGGTCTACCCTCCATCTCCCCCAAGAAAATATAATTTTAGGTGATTTCAATATTGACTGGCAATCCTGTTCTGGCAACCATCCAACCCATCATGTAAACCTTCATGGCTTCACCCAACTAGTCCAGTCACCAACCAGGATAAATAAAAACTCCAGCAAGGACACTACCCTGGATTGGATACTAGTCAGTAAGAGCCCCCAGTCATATATAACAGGCTGCTTATCAGATAGCCTCAGTGATCACTCCCGAACATTCCTACTCAAAAAATGCATATACCAAGCTAAACCTGTCATCTACCATCAAATACGTAAAAAACTAAACTTTGACCCACTCACATTCATCTCATCCCTCAAAGAATGTAACTGGCATCATCTAAAGTACCTCACTCTTGATGATGCAGTTGAATTTTTTAATACTACCTTCCTGAGAATCCTTAATTACCATGCCCCCATAAGACTTTTCAGAACCAAAACACAACCCTTCCCATGGCTACAGAAAACCACTAAGTCAGAAATGAAAAACAGGGATAAAGCCTGGGAGCACTGGTGCAAAACCAAAAACCCCTCAACTAGACAGAAATTCCTAGAACCACGCAATAGAGTCAAAAAGCTAATAAAACTACCAGTCTGCCCTAGACTCCTCCCAACACAGCTCCAAACAATTCTGGTCCTCCATAAACTCCATCCTCCACCCAGGTAAAGTCAGTACCCCTCCTCCTAACATCCCTCACTCCTCCAAAAATATTGCTACCTCATTCAACACACACTTCACACAAACCATACTATCACTAGCTAAACAACACAACCCCCCTCCCCTCCACCCCACACCTTCAACTAGTAATCTCCCCACTGCCTTCTCTTGCCCACCAAATTAGCAGCAGACAACCTCCCAAGTGAATACATACAAATCGCAGGTGATGCTCTGGCCTACCCAGTATCCATCTTGATTAACCGATCTCTGTCAGAAAGTTACATTCCCACACTATGAAAAGTATCACATATAATTCCCCTCCACAAAGGTGGCCCCTCCACAGAACTAACCAATTACCACCCCATACGTATTCTCTCTCCACTCTCCAAAATACTAGAGAGATGCATTCACTTTCAATTCTCAGACTACCTCCTTACTAACAACCACCTTTCCAATACACAGCATGGTTTCCAACCAAACCATAGCACCACCACTGCCTTACACTCATTTACTAACACTATCCTTCAGCATAAAAACAATGGCTATCTCTCTTCTGCTGCTTTCCTAGACCTATCTAAAGCATTTGACATGGTCCCATACAAACAACTCATCTCTGTCTTCAATAACCTATCCTTCCTCAATCAGTCACCAACTGGTTTCAGAGTTACCTGTCTGACCGCCAACAATCCATTGTATGGCAGAATGACATATCTCCCCAACTACCTGTCTCTATAGAGGTTCCCCAAGGATCCATCCTTGGACCCCTACTCCTCTATTTTCACCAATAATCTAGCCTCTGCCACCAAACATGGCACACTCATACAATATGCAGATGACTCAACCATCATCTGCTCAGCTCAGTCCCTACCCAAACTGCAAAAAGTCACACAGGAAGCCTTTTCCTCTGTTGAAACTTGGCTATCCGATGCCCAGTTAATACTCAACCCAAACATAACTAAACTACTCATCTTCCAACCTACCAAACATACTCAAAACAACTCTCACTTTAACATCACAGCAAAAGACAACACCACTATATACCCAACAGAACACACCAAATTGCTAGAAGTGGAAATAGACAATAAACTAAAATTTGACATTCACATATTCATGACCATAAAAAAAGTCCACAAAAAACTAGGAGCGTTATACAGAAATAAGCAACTTCTCACCAAAGCAGCAAAGATTTCAGTAGCAAATTCCCACCTTATCTCCACCCTACTTTATGCCTCTCCAATATATACCCACCTAAGGCAATGTGATCTAAACAAGCTAGGAACCTGCTACAACAAAATCGCCAAATTTGCTACAGGGGCATCCTACCATAGTCACCGCTATCTCTCACTTGCTGAGCTGGGCTGGCCAATACTCCGTCACCTCCTTCAATGGTATCAACTCTCACTCGCCCACAAACTAGTAAACCATTCACTAAATGTCCCATCCCTCCAGAATCTACTCCAACCCTATCGCACCACCAGACCACTAAGATCCAGCAACAAAAAATCACTTGCAGATCACTAAAGCCAATAACTCTGCTGGTGAAGCACTATTCTCTTGCACCATAGCCAAATTATGGAACTCCCTCCCACCCACAATTACCTCCGTACCATCATGCACCCACTTCAAAACTTTACTAAAAGTGCACCTAAAAACATGCTGGCTATGCCCTTGCAACTCCCACTCTAATATCACCCACCCCATCCAACCACTACCTTAATTTCCACCCCACTAACTACCTTGATTATAGCAAGCTCGGATGCTCATAAGCCTACTACTTATTATACAGCAAGAACTTCTTATTGTAACAATTGTTAATGTCTATTATGTGCTTCACAGATAAAGATTCTAGTTGTCTACTGATGTACTATGTTCTTCATCTGTAACTATGTTTGTAATTGCGATATTAATCAAATTGTTAATCGCTATGTAAATCCAATGTAACTACTGTCTGTATATTTTAACTGTGGAGCTTTCCTCCCCGGGCCTCCGCTGAAAATGGACCTATATCCAGTCGGACACTCCCGGTCAACAAATGTAAATAAATAAATAAATAAAATTGCAACTAAGGCAAACATATCTGTAAAATATAATAGAGAAACATGAAGTTGGAAGTGAGGTAGGGAGCCAGGACCCACATCAGGGAAAAGCAGGACAAGGTCCAAGTTGACACACTGTAAATGCATGTGTACAGCACATAGAGTGCAGTAGAGGCCAACACAGAATACATTTAAGCAAATGGCAAATGTATATAATCTGGACAGGATGATTTCTGAAGTCCTCAGAAATGGCCATGTATAAATCACATATACACAGTCATTAATGTGCAATCATGTGCCATGTGTGATTTCAAGCACATACACATATACTGTTATGCAAATGTCAAATAAACAGCAGGTGTATGTCACACACCTTGCTCTTTACTGAGCAGAGGACACTCCTGTGAGCATCATTACAGCACATCAACACCAAGTCAGTGAATGCTCATGTCAATGGTACAATTGTGTGTCACTATGTGCAGAGACATGTACAGTCAGTTAATGTGAAAAATTATTTGCAGAAGGTGTGAACTTATCTGAATAAGTACTGGACAAGGAAATGTAAGATACAGTGAACACAGCATAATGTGCTGTTACAGAACAAATTATCTGTACCACTGCGTATACATTAACGCAACATTACTTTTTGATGTACTCAGAAAAGTGGGACTGCTCTTAGCTATGACATACCTGTATATGACAACATATGGCTTCAGCATTGTCAACACATAGTGCACAACACCACATCATGACAGTGGGACATCATGACAATTGTCTTCCAAAACACATGGGAAATGACATGTCTTTCTTTTGCACATATATGATATGGTAATACAAATATTCAAACCATTCCACAGTGGTAGTGCTGGACTGTGGACAACATTTGTTGTCTGTCAGTTGTCCTCAGTAAAACACATATTTACAGGCAAATTGTTACAGTGCTAGCTGCAAGTTAACTGCCGCAATGCACGGACAGCTGAATGTTGGAAGGAAGTGTAATGTGTTAATATGTGTCATCAACATATTGAAACAATTAATTGTCACATGATGATAACACATAAGCATGTCAGCTGCATGGTATGCGTGCACAAGAGTGGCAATCAGCATGTTGGCAGCATAACACTATTGGAGTGCACAGACAATACTTACAGACCTGAGGGACCAGGCAGAAGGGGATGAACCTCACAAATGACCTCACAGGCTATCTCCCTAAATGAGTTTCTCATTGCCTGTGCCATATCCTGGAAGAAGTTCCTCATCATGTCCCTCATCTGTGTGCAAAACACATCAGTTACAACTTTCTGAATATCTTCCTGATAACTGTCTCTGTTTGGGTCCTGGCATTGTCTCCTGTGTGGTACAGCAGGCATGATGGCTCAGTCAGGTGCAGGTCTATTTTCTACATTATCATCATCATCATCATTGTCATCATCTGAGGACTCTGGCAGTGGCCTGGCATGTGCTCATTGTTTTCATCTGATAGACAAATGTCCATGGGTCACATGCTCTGTCAAGATGAACTGCAAAACACGACAAAAATGAAAAACAAATATCTATCATGTAGCACATTCCCATGAAGTTTACAGTTGACCTTAATATGAAACTGATGTGCATATCTGCCATCTTACATACTTAATTAACATATCATCCACTGGTGAGTCCTACAAATACAAATATGAGACTGAAGGTGTAGTAGCATACAACAAACTTCTTATTCAAAACACAGTTCAGTTTTAAATGGTGCAAACATTATCAAGCAGCAGAATTATAATGAATACAATTGCTGCTTGTGAATGGCTTTTAATGCATATAACACATTCCCTATGTCACTTTATCTATAGTTATGGACATGACCAATAACAGAACATTTCAGGGAGAATGTATCTATCACCAATGTGAACAGTTCAATCAGGGCCGTGCAGTGGCATGTATGTAAATGTCAGCATAACTTTATTATTGTGATCTGCACTGTTTAATAATATTGTCTGCCTCAGTAAACTATTCATCTGAGTGTATAGCAGTAGGTTATTTTTTCCCTTTCTTTTTCCCTTGCATGCATTCCCTGAGTAGTTCTGTCTGTGTGTGAATGTAAATGTGAGGTTCAGCTGAAATTTCTCCCCCTACTACACATCTGATGCTCCAAAGGAAATATCGTACACCACAATCCACACAACAATTACTAGGGAACAAGTCTTCAATGCACTTTCAAAGGCCAAATACACTGCATCAATTGACCAGAATAACATCCCAGAATGCTTAATAAATAGCATAAACTTGACCTCTCTGGTCCACCTGAATCATTTTTCAACTGAAACCCACAGTCAGGTTTTGTGGCCAAATAATAGAAGATGGCAGGTCTATAGTAGGACACCGAACATTTAAAATGCAGAGTGTTCTAATATCGAACCCTAGCAATCGAAAATACAAAACATTGAACATTCGTAACAGCAAATTTTTTCTTAGGGAAAAAAAATTGCTGTTCTAAAACACATATGCACAACACAAGCACACCAAACAAACAGCAATCCACACACATACACCTAAACTCTTAAACCTAACCCTACTCTAAACTATACATACACCACTAACTATCCACTTACCTTAACCAAAACCCTAACCCTAAGGTCCATTACTATCGTACAGTCACCTCACCCGGACGCTAACCCTAACTCACTTACCCTGCCATAACCCTCACATCCATGCAATCGCACACTTACCTGACCCACGCCCTAACCCTAACTCACCTAACCCGCCCTAACCCACACATCCACACAACCGCACACTTACCTGAACCCGACCCGTAACTTTCCACCAGAGCGCTGAAAATACCGAAGCAACAGAAACGGACAACCAAATTCTTTCCCTAGGAAAGAATTCGGTTTTCTGTTGCTTGATATTTTCAGCATTCACTGAAAATGGGTCGATATTAGAACACTCGACATTTCAAATGTTCAGTGTTCTAATATAGATCTGAAGATGGCTATAGTCATTTCCCTGTACAAAAGAGGTCCAGCTACTGATCAGGATAAATGCAAGCCTATAAGTCTGACCAACTTCATATGTAAGACAATGGAAAAAAATCATCATAGGCACAATAAATGAAGACGTGTAACATGCAAATGTTGGCTCTCTCACAGTGTGGCTTTATTAAAGAAAGGAGATGTCTATTAAATCTGGTGGACTTTACTGAGAGGGTCACCAAAGTAATGGATGTAGGCAAGACTGTGCACACAGCTTATCTCAACCTGATCAAGGCTGTGAATATTATATCCCATTCAGGCATTATAGACAAGTTCACTAAATTAAGTATAAACCCTTTTATCACCAGCTGGATAGCCAAATGGCTCACTGATAGTACCTCAGAAGGTCAAAATAGATGAGGTCACCTCCACCAACAGCCTAAATACTAGCAGAGTCTCCCATAGTTCACTACGGGAGCCACTTCTTTTTGGCATCTATTTCTGTGAAGTGGAAGCAAACAGGGAAGGTTTATGGCTAAGTTTTCAGATGATTGCAAGCTGGGGGTTATCACTCATTGCCATGCAGATGCAATCATTTTTCAAGAAGGCCTATCTCTGACTAACAAATAGTGCCAAAGCCATGGCCAAGAATTGCAGAATTGTAGCCTTGGGAAAGTTAACCATTCCAAATAATTACCATGTCAATAATATGCCCCCATGAGTCAACCCAGTGGTCAGGAATCTGTGTATGTATGCAGACAGTAGTTTTACCTTCAACCACCATGTGGCTATAGTTGTGAGGAAATCCTTTTGCGTTGCACAACTTAAAAGTAGCAACATGGCAGCCAGGTCCAAAGAGTTCATTATCTCACTGTAGCGTACACTTATCACAACAATCTTAGAGTCAATGCTCCCTTCAGTATGCGCCAGACCAGGTATATGCAGAAACTACAACTACATCACAATTTCAGTACAAAAAGAATACAAGGCATAACAAACCTACCCTGTGCAGAGTGCCTTAAAGAACTTTCCCTCTACTTAGTCTAATACACATTGCTGAGGGGTGATCTACGACTGGCTTACAAGGCATCTGCAAACCCGCAATTGTGAATCTTATGCATATTCATAAGTCAAGCAGTACCAGAAGTACAAGTTCTAAGGACCAGAATTTGTCGATAACTAAAACAGAACATGCTGGAGAGATAGATATGTATCACACAGACTGCACCTCCTATGAACAGGCTTCAAATCCACATGAAGCTGATTTTGTCTATTACACAATTTAAACACAACAGGGAATTTAAAATTTATACTGGGCCTGTCACCCATGTCCATTATGGACAGAGGTACCTTATTAAGGCCTGGCCCTCAATATCCTATTTGGATACAAGATGTCATTATTCTTTCATGAAAACTTGGCAAGGCTTAAAAAGTCCCCCTGGGTAAATAGCGTACTAAAAATCTATGACTGGAGGAATCTATAAATTGTAGTCTATTCATATAATGATTTATATGAACAGCCACTAAGTGTCACATCAAAAATGAGGACAAAGTGAGATGACAATATTCTGGAAACTAGGCAAGCCATATGACATACATCTGAGCCAAGCATGATGGTAACTGGTTGATCACACGCATCAATATAATGAACACTGACAAATATTTATTATATTCAATCACCATAGCCTATGACATATGAGAATCTAATATGTTGCACTAACAGTATTGTATGTTTACTACTGTATGCATTACCTACCTACAATTAGTACCAGTCAGTAGCATGAAAAATGCAAACATCCTGATGATGCTTTCTGATTATGAAATATTGCAAAGAAATGTCTATCAGCACAAGTATCAAAACACCTAGAATACAATTGTGTTGCAACAAAAACACTCAAGCTGTTGGAAGCTATACCAATGTTGAACTGAAGAAGAGCACCTCAACATATATACATGACAGACATACAAACCTGACTATCACTTAGGGTGTGGAGTACATTTCAAAACCTGTCTATAGAAAAGGCTTAATGCTAAATGATATTTTAACATTTTTTATTTAAATCAGAGTTTTAAGCAAGCCATACTGTTATTATTTCACTTACCTTACTGATGCATGATGGGTATTCATGTATTCTCTAAGCAATATACATGGTAATAATACAGGCCTGTAATAAGGATCAGATGCATTTCATTTAAGAAAGCAGAAAAAGCAATCAACAAACCTATTTTCCTCTACTGCTCCTCAAGCTTGAGCATCTGCTTGATGCACAAGGCATGATTTCTAGTCCTGTATTCCTCACCTGAACAAAGAGCACTATGAATGATATATTCCGCAAATAACAGAGATATACATTTCTTAGAGCAGCTTCTAGAATGTGTACTTCTGAAGAATATTATACAATCACCATACACATTTTTCAAGGTTACACACAGGCTTTTATATCTTTGAACACAGATTAGAGTACATGAGATTCAAACCTGCAACTGTAATATATAACCAAACTCTAACATTGACATATTTCTGCTTAGCTAATACATCTTAACAGAAATTGTGTGTTGTGATACAGTGAAAAGAGTTGGTGTTATGACATTGCCTGGATGGGGGATGGTCTTTTAATATGTATTCTGGCTTAGGATTTCAAAAAATGAACATGTGCTGGTCATGTAAGTAAATACATAGCAAAAAGTAATACATGTAGGAACTGTGGTCAGAAACATTAACATTAATGGAAAACATTAATTCCGCAGATAGTGGGATGGTGTCATGCATCATACAGCTTCTGTTAACAGAACCATACACGTTGCTATACATGTGGGGCTCAGTGATGTATGTGGGAGGACTAAGATATTATTTGGCAAAGTTCACATCACTAAGCAAATACATACATCTTACCTGTTTGTATTTCAACTGCAAGTCTGTCCATCCCCTCCTGCAAAAGATAAGTATGATGTGGTTCTTGAAATTAATTTAATAACTAATAATAAAACAACACCTGGTATCAGTTTTGAAAATAATACCATATTGCAAATAACTTTGTCAGACATATAACAATCTGTAGCAAGTTTTACTTATCCTGCAGTTAAAGAGATGCTGTTAATGGACCATTACAACTTGCAAGCATATTCATAGCAATTTGATGAATAACTTATTCATAATCAGGCAAAAAATAAACAATATCAATAAGTCAAATATTCTTATCTACATAACTGCTATGTGCGAAGTAAACCAAGATAACAATTTAATGATATGTTTCCCTATGTGGATTGAACCCACAACACACCAAAATGTAAGTATGTTGGCTGGTTTTCTTACAGGCTGAGCTAACAGGCAGCACATGTTTAAGCAGTAATCGATAAATGGGTGTGAGTATATTGGTTGATATAGTTTGATCATGAGGTTGATGCTTGACTGATTAAACAAAGCCAGCCATAGGTACATCCTCATATACCCACATCCACGAGTCGGTTATTGCTATTATAAAATTACATTATTTAAGAAAGAAATTGCTTAATTTTCTTAAATAATGTCTGTATAAAAGCACCAAAGTATTATTTCATGTTGCTTCCTCATTATTCCGTTTCTTGATGTACTGCTCATGTATATGGGACTTACATTCCCACATTTGTACAGTACATCAGTGCTGTTGAAAACAAGTAATGGAGAAAGACTGATTGATGGCATCTTTTTTTTTTTAACTATAAAATCCAGTCAGTTTAGTGGTATGAAAGAGACAGGACAGAAATACAAGGCTAATCAGGTATGTTTCTTTAGTTTTGCAAAGCATACCTGAATTTTATTTTGTACTTGCTCTTTCTGTACATATTTCTTAACCTCTTAGCTCAAGAAATGGGGACACATTTTAAGTAACAGGGGACAAAGGATCCAGACTGATTATAAATGTTGCTCTTATAAATTTAGAAAGCTGCTAGAATAACAATATGTGTGTTATTGTGCATTGCCAGAAAGATATGAAGCCTAAAACTGAAATGCATGTCATTATTTAGTGACTTTACTCCTCAGTGATTTGCCAGAAAACTACAAATTTTATGAGAAACAGACTAAAAATATGATGCAAAAATCATGACATTTTGTGAAAATCTGGACACTTGAGATGCATGTCTCTGTAGCATATACTATTAAAAGAAAGTCTGGTACTTCAGCAACCAAACTTTTTTCTATTGGTATATGCTCGATTTACAATGGGCACACTTTTGTTAGAGCTGAATTTGCTCATCTGTGATATTGCTTGGCTTACACTTGCACTACTGACAGACTATTTGGATATGTGTTTATTTATCCAATTTGTACTGTGATCATTATCACCCTAAAACACACATCTACCATTGGTTATACACATCAAGTTAGGGTTGCCACACAGTTTTCAACATATCATAGCATGATAGCGCATAGGTAGTTATGTTTTTCTGCATTTAATCATGGCTGGTATGCATCCCCACAATTTTGACAACTTTCCATTGCCTGTGTTGTGCAGTGTGCCATCTGTGTAACTTACCTGTACTTACTGTTTTTTTCCAACCTTTGCCTGTCATATGTCGTGATATTTGCTCAATAGGTATACCTGCTGTGATGTCATTTTCCTCATCTTTCCCTTTCTTTACCTTTCCTTCTGTTAAAAAATAAACAATGGGGCGTATTCCCACCAAAAAAAAAAAAAAAAAAAAATTGCCCATGCCCTCCGACTTTACCTCAGATTTTCCTATTCCAACATCCCTCTTGTGTGTCCCTCTTCTTCACCCATGCCCCACATCTTTTTTCTATTACTCACTTTCCTTGGGTGTGTGTGTTACCTGTGTTCCCCACTCAAGTCCCGGATCCATTGTTAGCAAATGTTACCTGTGATAATGTGGCCATGATTGCCCCTTGCCTTTACTAATTTAATTATTAGAAATTTTACAGATTCTTTAAGAATCTGTAAGTACAAACAAGCATATTGTATTAGTAGATGACTTACGGACACATCTGTAGTTGTTTCTAAGCTTACTGGACAGATTGAAGATATGTATTACAAATGGCATGCAACTTGTAATTAAGCATATTTCATTAATAAATGAGTTACATAAACATCCATAGTTGTCTTTAACATCACTGGACAGATTTCTGAAGATATGTATTATGAATGTCATGCAACTTACATTGGGATAGTTAGCATTTTTTATTATTTATTTATTTATTTACACTTGTTTACTGGGAAATTCCATTTGGATACAGGTCCTTTTTCAGTGGAAGCCCGGGGAGAAAAGCTCCACAGAGCAATAAATGAGCAGCAGCAGAGTACATTAAGATCAACTGAATATACATACAATAGTAAATAATACATACTGTAGCAAACATTAGCTATACATACAACATGAAACATAGTAATGAACATATATACCAATATCTAGCTAAAGGCTAGGAATAAAGGTAGGATGTATATACAGATAGTACTAAACTCAAACAGATGCCGTTCTAAACTCATATACTTAAATCTTATATACAAATATTGCACTAAACTCAAGCAGATATAAAGCAGAAGCTCCACACAAAGGTGGAACAAGCTAGAAGGGCTAATGGGATGGAAGGGGAAGGTAGAGGAGAGTGAGTGAGTAGTACATGTTGTAGTGAGAGGAAGCTAGGTGTAAGTCAGTTGGATATGTATATGGAGTTGAGATGAAGTGATGTAGTTAAGCATGTTATAACAGGTCTGAGAGATTGAGTGAGGAGGGAAGGGGGGGTAGAGGGTGAACCAGAGCCTGCAGAGGAAAGAATACAATGATCAGATGATGTGAGGCATGGTAGCTAGGGGAGGGGAGAGGAAGGGCAGGTAAAGGGAGGTTTAGTAGTCAGGATAGGTGCATGGGCATAACCACAGACTTTTTAAGTGAGTTTTTAGTGCAGTCTTGAAGTGATTGCAAGAAGGTAGTGTGGTTATGGGGGAGGATTGTTCCATAATCTGGATATGATGCAGGAGAATAGAACTTCTCCTGGTGAGTTCTTGGGTTTGGTCACTAGAAGTAGAGTTTTATTGCTGGAACGTGGAGGTCTAGTGGAGCAGTAGGGCTGGAGAAGGTTTTGAATGGATGGGACTTTAAAAGGACGGTTTACTAACTTGTGGGCAAGAGAGAGTTGATTTAGGTGAAGAAGTTGAGTGAGTTCAAGCCAGTCAAGTTCTCTAAGTGTGATACAGTGGTGACTGCGATAAGATGCACCAGTGGCAAACTTAGCAATTTTATGGTAGTATAATTATGAAGTTATTTATATTCCTTAGTTGTCCTTAAGTTTACTGGAGAGATTCTGTTATAGATATGTATGTAAGACTGTTAGAATCCTTGAACTGTGATGATCTTACCGTCATTTTGCTAATGTACATCATGCCTTAGCAATGATTTTTGTTTACTAATGGATTACTTGCAGGTATGTTTAGTATACTAGTGCTATGAGATACTCCCTTTTGCACCAAGGTAGTCTGAGTTCACTGTGGCACACTTACATATTACATTGTTATCCAGAATTTTGGCTCTAATATCAGAGTAATGCACTGGATTCCACAATCTTTATGGAATGGGGCCCAAGCTGTTTTTCTTACCTCACTTTCTTTACATTTGTATGTAAATCATTGTCCAGTATCTATCATGACATTATTTTTTGGGTATGTCTGTAGAGAAAAACTGAGTAGTCTATGAGATTATACAATCAAACACACTATATGATTCAATTTTTTTCAAGAACACTTGCATCTTAATCTTAAACATGAGGAGTATAATGGGAAGCAAAATTAACTAAAACAATGATGTTTCCAAAAGTGACCAATGCACTTTAAGAATCTCTGTTTTGTCTAAAAGTAAGCAAACATCTTTAACCTCATCCAATCCATCAGAAACCAAATTGAATCCCCTGATGTATACCTAACCCTCATTTCCCACTTTTCTGGAGCTTACTAATAACTAGGAAAATGACTGTAGAATTTTGGTCTGCTCTTTACAAAATTTGTGGTTTTGGCAAATCATTAAGGACTGTACTTATTATATAATGGCACTGACTTCAGTTTCAGAAATCATAGCCTTACGTAAATGCAAAAAAAAAAAAAATTCTAGCAGCTGTCTAAGCATAGAATAGATATCTGTCTTTGATTCTCAGCCTTTTTTCCATATTATGTTTTGTCATTGTCCCTGATTCTTGTGCTAAGAAGTTATTTATTTATTTGTTTATTTATTTCCAGTTTGATAACCGGAGATGTCCACTTGGCCCGAAAGACCATTTTCAGCGGGGGCCCAGGGAGAAAAGCTCCATATTACAAACAAATTGCACACTTAAACAATTTATAAACAAGCAAAAAATAAAATTTTATACAATTGTATTGTTAGCACAGAAAAAAGCAAAAATGAAATACACATACATTTGAAATGCAAAAGAAGTAAATCAGAAGAGAAGTGTTGGAAAGAGGTGATGTAAATAAATAAAGGAGAAGAAATGCCAGGAGGAGGAAAAAAAGAACAATTAGACGAAGATTCATTTTACGTTTGTGGTCAAAGATTCAGTTGCATGAAGAGGCATTATAGGCAGTAGGGAAGTGAAGATATAAAGAGTATTTACATAGAGTTTATACAGGGAGAAAATTGTTAAAGAAGCTGAGGGTGGGGAGCTGAAGAAAGAGTTAGACGAAGAGGGGTAAGAGGGAGAATCATGAATAGGGGACGTTAGTGGATTTAGGTAGGAAGTATACAATTACATTTCCAGTTTTGGGAGAGGTGGGAATGGAGTAGAGATTTGAATTGTTCAGGGTTTGTAGTGATTCTTAGCAGGGGAGGAAGCAAGTTTCATTTTTTTGCTATAGTATAAGAAAGTAGAACGTGGCCAGGGGGTCATTTAGGTTTGTGTACTGAAAGAAGATTTTGGTGGGCTGATCTTAGGGGCCTGAGAGGAGTGTAGAAAGGCAAGATATTAGTTAGTGCAGGGCAAGCAGTGGGTTTAAAGATTAGTTTGTGGGCAGTAGTAAGTTGAAGGTAGTCAAGATGATTAGGGAGTTCTAGCCATTGAAGACTATGGAGGGAGGTGCAATGGTGTGTAGAATGAGTAGAATTAGTAGCGAATTTGGCGATTTTGTTGTAGCAACTTTCTAGTTTTGAGGAGATAGAAGCTGTTAGGTTGGTTAGAAGAGGAGCACCATACAATAGAGAAGGTAGAAGAAAGGTAGAGGTGAGGGTTTGTCTTGTAGCTAGTGATAGAAAGTGAGCATTTCAATAAAGCATACCGAGCTTCTGATGGGTTTTTTTTATGTTTAGCTGAATATGAGTATTACATTTCAGGTGTTCATCAATGGTAACACCAAGTAGTTTGGCACAAGTAACAACTACTATTGAGGAGTGGGTGAGGCTGGTAATCTTGAAAGAGTGCTTATCAAGTGGGAGGGCTTTTGAGGGGGAGAAAAGAATGATGTGGGAATTTATTGGCATTAAGGGAGAGATGGTTTTGATGCATCCAATTCTTTGTAGCTGTGAAGGCCAATTGGGTCTTGGCCTGGAGCTCGGGAAGGCTAGGGGCTGAGCAGACTAAAGTGGAGTCATCTGCTTATTGCACTATTTGAATGTTTGGAATTGCAGAGTGAAAATCATTGATGAAGCCATTAAAGAGCATTAGTCCGAGAATAGAACCCTGGGGAACTCCGGTAGGGGTAGGAAGGAAGGTAGAGGTACCTGTTTGCCATTTCACAGCTTGGGAATCTATCAGAGAGATAACTTTTGAACCAAGAAAGGGAATCTATGGAGAGATTGAGGTTAGAAAGGTGATTGAGAAGGTGTTTGTGGGATACAGTGTCAAATGCCTTGGAAAGGTCGAGAAGGACAGTGGAGACAATATTTCCAGAGTCAGAGGCAAGGTTGACAATGTCTAAGAAAGAGAGGAAAGCAGTTATAGTACTGTGGCCAGGATGGAAACCGTGTTGAGTAGGGGTGAGGAGTTGGTTATTGAGGAGGTGGGGCATGAGTTGCAAGTGGATACATTTTTCAAGGACTTTTGAAATTGGGGAAAGAATGGCTATTGGGTGAAAATTAGAAATGCTATTATTTTTTCCTCCTTTATGAAGAGGCAGGATGTAGGCAGCTCACCATAGTTTGGGAACATAAAATTCCTGGATGGATCTATTGATGAGAATGCTGATGGGTATGGCGATACCATCTGCAGCAAGCTTGAGAAAGAGTGAGGGGATATTGTCGGGGGCATTGGAGCATGGCTTGAGTTTGGAAAGAAGTTTTTTGATAGAGGAGGTTGAGACAGGTTTTAGATAAAATTGGGAGGGGGTTTAAGAGAGCAGGAATGGGGAGAGGAGGGGGAAGTGGATTTAGGGGTAGGGGAGGGGGGTGGATTTGGTGAAGGTTTTAGTAAGTTCAGCTATAGAGTTGGTAAAGAAGGAGTTAAAAAGGATTGCTATTTCTGTGTCGGTCTTATTGTTGTCAGGACAGGGATTGGATTTAGTACCGGGGTGTAAAAGAGAGTTGATGGAATTCCAGAATTGTTTGGGATTTTTTGAGAGGGTAGACTGTAGTTTGGTGTAGTATGATTTTTTTATCTTTTGTGATAAGTTTCTTGGTTAGATTGCGGAGTTGCTTAAATTGAAGGAGTGTAGCTGGGTGTTTATTTTTGTTGTAGAGTTTCCATGTTTTGTCCCTTTGTAGCATGAGAGCTTTAGTGTCCTTAGTTAGCCAAGGGGCAGAGTTGTATTTTATTTATTTTGTTCGAGGTGGGGCTTGGGAGTTTAGGATTCCAAGGAAGGTAGTATTGAAGACTTCTAAGGCTTCATCTAGAGGAAGAGTTTTTAGGATATCCCAATTTGGTAGTTTAAGGGTTTCAGAAAAAATAGAAGGGTTGAAGTTAGTGAGGTTACGAGTGTGGGCATATTGGTGTTGGTGAGGGAGATGTTGGGCAGTTCGGTGAATAAAGGCTGGGAGATGATCACTTATTGAGTGAGGTAGTATACCAGAGTCAGAGATCTTATGAGGGTGGCTGACTAAGATCCAGTCCAGGATGGACCCTGGGGGTTGTTTTTGTTAGGTCTGGTAATGTCGTTTATTAGTTGAATAAAATTATAAAGATTGATAGATAGAGTGGGAGTATTGTTATTAATTTTATTCCAGTCGATGTTGACATCACCTAGAATATACATCTCAAGTTTGATGTTGTTTGAAGCTCATAAGAGAATATTCTCTAGGGTTTGAGAGGTGTTATTATTTATCATAATCAGATGCGTTAAAAAACAACAAACTGGTTATAACCTCTGGGTGGGTGCTGTCTTACCTTCTTTTTGCTCAATTTTAACAGTTGCATTGCAGTTGTGTGCATATGTGATAAATAAGCTTAATTGTTACAGACATCTAAGTTATATACAGTCAATAATTTGGCTACAAGTGCTAGATAAGGGAGGCTGTCTCTGGATGAAAATGGTTCACTTTGGTTGTCATGATCAAGTTAAACAGTCATTAGTTTGCTTTTGCAGTACTAATGTGCATTTGTTTAAAGCAAGTTGGAATACTTTACTGTTATCACAATGAGACATTTGAAGTGTGTGCAGTCAAATAGATATAATCGATGGGTACAGACATGACTGCAACAGTTCAAATGGTCTTAATTCAAGAATGTAAATCCAAAAGAGCATGAGCATCTATGTGTGGTACAAAATAAAGTGTGTGTGCTGTGGGGGCATAGCTTAAAAGACACCTAGGGGCCCAAGACACACTTAATCCACCACTGATTACCTAGCCTGTTATGTGTTCTTGACATGGGTGTCAAATGTCACCTTTTAAGCATCCCTCATAGGGTTAGTTTCTTAAAATACACATTTTAAACATATAATCTGTTTATGATCATTGACCTGATCATAATTGTCTTTATTATAACTTCATCCCATTCTCAATGCAAATGTCTTTACATTCAGATCACAAAAAATGACGAACATTTTTTAATTTTATTTTGCTTGAATAACTTAAAAGATAAAATGAGTATTCATTTCTCTCTGAAATAATTGTTTTCAAGCAACTGAAAATTTATTATAAAAAGAAGCACACATTAAAACATTATTAGTAATTGCAAAAACATGCAAAGGCTATATTGTCAATACAAGCAGGTGTAAAGTTCCTACAACTTATAAAACAAATTCCCAGATTTGTTTTCCTCAAATGTTTGTGAAAAATGTCAGACCATTTCAAAGATATAACCATTGTATATAAGACTGATATAGGTTAATATGTTCAAAGGTAAGTGCTATGCAATCTGTCTGCAAACCAGTTCAAGCCTAAACAAAAATCCCCATTCAAAAGTTCCCTCTAGCTGCAAGGACTGCAAAACGAGATAGACTATGGGAGGATTTGAGGCTGCCCATCTAATTATCTAGGTTTAACTTGAAGTTGGCAAAAGTATTTCTCTGTTTGACATATACTGGAAGTTTGTTCCAGAGGTGAGGGATGTGTTGGGATATGAATCTGTCATGCCAATTATTTATCTGTTGATGAAAGTTTAGTTCCTTTAACTAAGTATCTGAAGTACCACTAATCATGTGAAGGAATAGGAGGTCAAATAGGGTTGGATTTTTTGTGGCTCGAAAAGCTAGACACAGATCTCCATGGAGGAGTCTGTAAGAAACTGACTACATAGAAAGGTCTGACAGTCTCTCTTGAAAACTAACATTTTTGAGGCCACAGATCTTTTAATTATGAATCTCTGAGGTTATTCAAGTTTCATGATATGTTTAGATAGATACATGCCAAAATGTGCATTTTATTCAGTAATGGGACTGATAAGATATGAGTAAATGGGGAATTAAGACTTCTTTGGATCTCATTGAGATACTTTAGGAAATTAGATGAGCCAGATAAAAGACTTTCTGAACCACTGTGAACACATGATGGCCAAATAAGAAAGAAATTACCAACAAGAGTACCTAGATCCTTTACAACAGTGTCTGATTGGAGGGGTGCATCTCCTATATGTTGAGTGAAATGGTTTTGTTTACCAAACTGAACAATGACTCATTTTATTTTACGTTTAGTTTTAGACTATTGCCCTTGGAACAATTGTTGACATGGTCTAAACCATGCTGGAGCAATTGTGAGTCAGTTGAAGATTGAATAACAACACACAATTTACAGTCATTTGTAAATGTAGCTAACCATAGAACAGGAGTGCTGACTTGAAGCTCTGTGAAATATATACCAAATAGGAGAGAGCCCAAAGATAATCTCTGTGATACACCAGTGGTAACATTTTCACTTTCAGAAGCGGCACCTGCAGCTCTAACCACATGGTTTCTGTCAGATAGCCATTTAGCTATCCACTGCAGAGAATAAGGATTTATATTCCAATTACACGTCTTACAAGTCTGTCAATAATGCCAACAAAGGCTATCAGGTCAAAGGCCTTGACCAGGTCCAGATATGCTGCATCCACTGTATATCCACTAT
Organism: Protopterus annectens; assembly: GCF_019279795.1. NCBI lineage: Eukaryota > Metazoa > Chordata > Ceratodontiformes > Protopteridae > Protopterus > Protopterus annectens. Next base: position 1,730,865,605 of record NC_056731.1, on the reverse strand, counting down.
CCACTGCTTCAGTTACTTTTTCAAAATGAAGTTAAAAAGGCAAGGTCTTCCTTTGACAAAAACAAATTGATGAGGGTCTATGGTTAAGAGATTTTCAATGTGTAGACTAATGAAGCCTGAGAAAATGCACTCCATAGCTTTACATTTGAGACCAGTGCAATAGTGAGACTAATGGGTCTATAGCTACCAGGGTCCATGGTTGGACCAACCTTGTGCAATGACACTACAATGGCTTGTTTTTGTACTTAAGGAATGTAACCAGTTGAAATGCTTAGATAAAGAGGTTAAATATGAGCTCAGAAAGGCCATATTTGGCACTGATAATCAGACAACTTGGTCTAGTTTCAGGGTTCATGGATAAAGTATTTTTAGTTCTTGAGAGGGCTAAGAAAACTTATTCCATAGTAATTAGAAGGGGTGGCTGGGATTGTGGAACCTGTAGAATAGCTATAACTGAGGACTGAGAAAATTTTGCACTAAATTTGCTAGCTAGAAAATTAGCTATTTCCTTTGGGTCAGAAAATGTAGTATTATGGATTAGGTCTGAACATTGTTATGTATTATAACTTTCTGGCATAGCTAAAGAACAATTTGCAGTTATTTTGGATATAATGGCTACTTTAAGTTCACACTCTGCTCTGAACATCCTACTGCTCCATTGAGCCCTTTGATAGTTTGCTTAAGTGTTTTCTTAAGGTAGGTAGAGACTTCTTATAGGTTCATAGGTTCATAGGTTCATACTAGGCTATCTGCCCTAGGGCATTTATAAGCCTAGCCAGAGGGTGTTTGGCTTTCGCCACCCATTTTAAATTAGTTTTGCTATGCCCTTTTTCAAGGTTAGTATACTGTGCCTCTGTCTAACAGTGACACAGAAGTGATACCCGGGGTAAATCTACAATCTCCCATCCACTCATCAAGATTCCTCTTGAAGAGAGCCAATGAGGGACTCTGCCTAACCTGGACTGGGATTTTATTCCAGAGAGAAGGGAGCCTCTGGGTTATGAATCTGTCCCTCCAGCATGTCCTATTTATTTCAGTGCTGAGGTTCAAGTCTCTAAAGCACGTAGCTCGATGGGATTTGGATTTTCTGAGGTGCAGCATGTCCATTAATTCAGGGTTGGACATGGCTTTATAAGTCAGGCACAGATCGCCTCTGAGCAGGTGGTATGCCACTGAGTACAGCTGGAGTTTCTTTAACCGGGCAGCAAATGGCATCTGTTTGAGCCCTTTGATCCTCTTGGTGAGGTACTTTTGGGGTCTTTCCAGTTGCTTCAGATGTCTGGTAAGGTACATCCCAAAAGGGGCATTGTACTCAATTATGGGCCTGATGAGGGATGAGTAAAGAGGCACGATGACCTCCCCTGATCTAGATGTGAATCCCTTCATGATTAGGTGGGCTATATAAAATGTTTTTCTAATCAATTTGGCCACGTGGTTGTCAAATGAGAGATTGCTATCAATTTGGGTCCCCAGGTCCCTAATTACTTCTTCTGTACTTAATGGATTACCACCTATGTGGTAATTTGTGGGCACTTTGATTTTGCCAAAGGGGATGACTATACACTTTTTGGCGTTTAGCTTGAGGCCATGGCTCTGGCACCAGTTGTCTGTTTCTATGAGGCCCTTTTGGAGGATGCTTGTGTCGGCTGGAGAGTCGATTATGGCTCCCAGTTTGCAGTCATCCACGAACTTGGTCAGCCACAGTCCTCCCGTGTTGGCCTGTACCTCTGAGAAATATATACCAAACAAGAGAGGTCCCAGGACTGAGCCTTGTGGGACGCCACTTGTAACTGGTTTGTAGTCTGACATGGCTCCAGCAATTCTAACCATGTGGGTTCTGTCCTTGAGCCAGTTTGCAAAGCACTAGTCATTTTCTTTCTCTTGTTATATAATGTATTTATATGGGTATTCCACCACAGGAATTAATTTTTAAATTTCTCATTATATTTGGTACAGATAGGTACTGCCTTATTAATACAACTATTTAAGCAGGACTAGAAGTCAGAGGCATAGGTAGCAACTTTAGAAACTGGATCTTTCAGAGGAGGATTACAGCAGATTTTCTTTACGTCAAGTAACTGAAGAAGGTTTGCTTTTGAGAAGTTCCTAAGCACAAAGCCATTTAGAAGGGTAGTATCACCAATTTTAAGGGAAAGGTCATTAAATTATTGGTTGATTTAACAGGGCATGATAATCCAAAATGAGATGTACAAGTGGCCACATGTCTGTCTAGTTGCCAACCTAGTTCCATTCCTATGTGCAGAAGCTGATAACCGGTGACAGAATGTCATATTTTGGTTCAACAGGTTGCCCAATGTGAGCACTTGCTGCATGTCAGACATGCCATTCTTTCTTTTTGCTGTTAAGGTGCTGGCTAGAGAGAGAGAGAGAGAGAGTTTCCATATTGGTTGCCATTCTGAAGAATTTGAAATATGTGACGGATGGATGTTGTAACAATGTCAGTGGGCTGGAACTGTAGGAGGCTCTAAATAAAAATCTGCCTAAGCAGCAGAGACCTCCAAAGCAGACACCCAAGCAACCACTACCCCAAAACAAAACACATGCAACACATAGCTCACAAAGCCAGTGTGCCGAACAGTCACAGCCCTTAAGGCTAAACAACACACCTGATATACTTGTAATAGGTGACTCTATCATCAGGCACACTGACTTCCCACTCACCAGGCTGAACAAGGAGAAGGTCACGTTGAGCTGCCTGTCGGGCGCTAGGATCCGCCACATAACACAAGCACTCAGGTCACTCCAAGGCAAGTACAAATATGACTCAGTCATTGTCCATGCTGGTGTGAATGACCTGATACGTACCTCCCTGGACTACATGAAAAGAGACATAGAGGAGCTCTCTGAGCATGTAGCCCAGGCCGGTATGATCCTGGCCTTGAGTAGCATCTTACCCTCACCAAGAATGATGCCACAGTATGAAGACAAGATTATCAATTTCAACAATTGACTTAAGTATTGGTGTCATTCAAAGGGGATCCAATGCCTGTCAGCCTGGGATGACATGCTCGACAAGCCACGATGCTTCGCTAGGGACGGCTTGCACCTGTCACCCCTGGGCTTTCGGATATTGGCAAAGGCTCTTGCTACCCCCATAGTGCCCTTTTTAGGCAAGGCTCAAAAGACAAACCCACCTCCATAGGTATCACAAGGGATAAGAAACTAAGAGTAATGCTACTCAACGCCAGAAGTCTAAACCTCAAGATGCACGCACTCAAAACTCTCCTTAGCATGGAGAACATCGATATCTGTGCAGTAACAGAAACCTGGTTCAAGGCTCTCGAGAGCACCCCAGCACTACCAGGTTATACCTCATACCATGCTTTTCGGCCCCAAAACTTGGACCGAACCACAAAAGGAGGGGGAGTATCAATATTCGTCAAAGATTCTCACACCTCCAGGTTGGTGGCACAGCATGAAGCATCAGAGACTATCCATGTGCAACTAACAGTGGGTAAAACTGCCTTTCAGTTTATAGCCTGCTACAGACCACCCTCCCAAACCCAGGAACCCCACTCAGCCTTCCTGAGAACACTGGAAAATATGAAGGTCTCTCCAAACACCATTATATTGGGTGACTTCAACTACCCAACCATAGACTGGGAGCATTACTCTAGCTCCAACACCCTAGCCCAAAGGTTCCTAGAATCTATAAACTCAAATGCTATGGAACAACTTGTTACCACTCCCACAAGAGGGGAAAACATACTGGACCTGATCATCACCAACATGGGGACTCTATGCTCCAGACCAGAAGTGTATCCCTCACTGGTAAGATCAGACCATAAACTAATCTCACTGGATATTCACATCCCGACCCCACCCCATGCCCAGAAAACCACAGTGAAAAACTTCTCTAAAGCAAATTTCACACTCCTCAAAACAAAGGTGGAATCCTTCAAAGTCCTTGGCCTGTGGATAATACGGCCCAGACCGCAAAATCCTTTATAAACGCATTCTATGAACACCTTCAGGAATGCATGGATCATGCAATCCCAAACAAAAACCAAGACCCAATCCTCCAAAGGCAGATGTCCTGTCTGGTGGACCCCAGCCATAAACAAACTGTACAATAGAAGGAGGAAGCTACTACATGACAGAGCAAAATCCCAAAAAGGGAAGGCATCTCTGATCAGTATTAGCAAAAAACTACGGGCACTCATAAAATCGTCTAAGGCCAGCTTTGAGAGAAAAATTGCACAGGACACTAAGGATAATCACAAGGCTTTCTTTAGTTATGTTAGGAACCTGGGTGGGAATTCCCAGATATGCTCAGAATTAGTCCAAAATGACAAAAAATACACCAACCCACAGACATTGCCAACATCCTAGCTGACAGGTTCAGCGCAAACTCCCCCCCCCCTCCTCACCAAAAGGGCTAATATCTATCCCAGCAGAGTGCTGCCCCCCTGACATCTCAGATGCTCAGGTAAGAGCTGCCCTCTCCAAAGCAAGAAACACAGCATCAATGGGACCAGACGGTGTCTCGGGCTGCGTCCTACATGAACTCCAAGAAGAGCTAAACCCAAATCTAAAACTACTGTTCAATCTCAGCCTTACTACAGGATATGTACCCAAAGAGTGGCGTACAGCAACAGTGGTCCCTCTCCACAAAGGTGGTGCCTCAACGGATCCTGGAAACTATCGCCCCATAAGTCTCACTAGCTTAGTCTGCAAAGCTATGGAAAGGATCATAATGAACCTTATAAATAAAGATATTGGGGACCTGCAGACACTGGATCCTACCCAGTTCAGCTTTGTTAAGGGCAGATCCTGCCTCTTGAACCTGGTCAATTTCTTTGAAACAGTCACCAAGGCCATTGACAAGGGGAAGGTGGTCCACACAGCCTACCTGGACCTCGCAAAAGCCTTTGATACAATACCCCACTCGGGCATTATAGATAAGCTCACCAGCTTAAATATAAACCCCTATGTCATTAGATGGGTTGCAAACTGGCTCAAGGACAGAACCCACATGGTTAGAATAGCTGGAGCCATGTCAGACTCCAAACCAGTTACAAGTGGCATCCCACAAGGCTCAGTCCTGGGACCTCTCTTGTTCGGTATATATTTCTCGGAGGTACAGGCCAACATGGAAGGACTGTGGCTGACCAAGTTCACAGATGACTGCAAACTAGGCGCCATAATAGACTCTCCAGCCGACACAAGCATCCTCCAAAAGGGCCTCATAGAAACAGACAACTGGTGCCAGAGCCATGGCCTCAAGCTAAACGCCAAAAAGTGTATAGTCATCCCCTTTGGCAAAAACAACGTGCCCACAAATTACCACATAGGTGGTAATCCATTAAGTACAGAAGAAGTAATTGGGGACCTGGGGACCCAAGTTGATAGCAATCTCTCATTTGACAACCACGTGGCCAAAGTGGTTAGAAAAACATTTTATATAGCCCACCTAATCATGAAGGGATTCACATCTAGATCAGGGAAGTCATCGTGCCTCTTTACTCATCCCTCATCAGGCCCAAAATTGATTACAATGCCATTTTGGGATGTACCTTACCAGACACCTGCAGCAACTGGAAAGACCCCAAAAGTACCTCAACAAGAGGATCAAGGGGCTCAAACAGATGCCGTATGCTGCCCGGTTAAAGAAACTCCAGCTCTACTCAGTGGCATACCGCCTGCTCAGAGGCGATCTGTGCCTGACGTATAAAGCCATGTCCAACCCGGAATTAATGGACATGCTGCACCTCAGAAAATCCAAATCCCATCGAGCTACGCGCTCGAGGGACTTGAACCTCAGCACTGAAATAAATAGGACATGCTGGAGGAACAGATTCATAACCCAGAGGCTCCCTTCACTCTGGAATAAAATCCCAGTCCAGGTTAGGCAGAGTCCCTCATTGACTCTCTTCAAGAGGAATCTTGATGAGTGGATGGGAGATCGTAGGTTTTCCCCGGGTATCACTTCTGTGTCACTGTTAGACAGAGGCACAGTATACTAACCTTGAAAAAGGGCATAGCAAAATTAATTTAATATGGGTGGTGAAAGCCATACACACTCTGGCTAGGCTTATAAATGCCCTAGGGCAGATAGCCTAGTATGAACCTATGAACCTATGAACTATTTAGACATTGCAGTATCTCTGATGAAAAGCAACACAATGTTGTTCTGTACATTTAAATAATCATTCTTGCAAAGCTAGCGTGACCACAGACTGAAAATGACCAAGTAAAAGGGTACAGGGATGTTCACCTCTTTTTTTTTTTTTGTATTTCACATGTTGTTATTGCATGAAACACACCTATATGTAAGTAAAAGTATTTAGATCATATATGCACTTGAAAAAATAGTTTAAGGAAATCAGGGTAAAATAGTTTTGAGTTTAAAGTACTTAGGTTTTGTGATGTCATTGTGTAAATTATTTATCGTTCTAGTAGGTCTGAAATTGGCGCTCCTTCTCATATTAGCGCTAACAGTCAAAAGAATTCTTCTGCAAAACCATTTTACATGTACACTAATGTTGTTGTTGTTGTGTCTTTCGGCTTTTCCCTGTTAGGGGTTGCCACAGCGGAACTCCGGTCCGCTAATGATTGGCAGTAGATTTTTTTACATGCCGAGTTGCCGGCCCTGACGCACAACCTTCAACGAAGGTATGCCCATTCACGCATGTCTCCACACAGATGATGCTCTAGCTGAGAATCAAACAGGACAATATCTTACTGTGAAGCGACAACGCTACCGCAGCACCACCACCGAGGTAACACTAATGCATGATTAGTAATTTATTTAAATTTTTTTCTATGCTTGGAGCCTGACTCCACCCTGATATAGCACCACTCTCTTATAGTTAGTTTTACCTTTTCAGTTGATCTCTGTAGCTTCATCTTGCTTTGAAGCTAACAGCCTCTCATGGCTGTAACTTGATATAGTGTATATTGTTATATATTGGCAGATGGCCAAGTGATGAAGTAACAGTACCGGACTGCAATGCTCATTCTTTCAAGGAATTTGACACAGTCAGGATTCTGCCCTTGCCATGACAGCAGCAAACTTATAGATGTTTATACTATGCTTATGGGTGTAAGTAGCGAGGTCATCTTTGTGTAGAAGAAGCTCATCAGTGAACAGTTTGTAAGTTTGAAAACAGGTTGATTGCTTTGCTTTTGATGCAGTCGTCTGTTCTCACTAAATTGGCTTTTGATTAGTTGGTGTGGAACCATATTTCGCAAAGTGGCGTAGGGCTGTGTTTTTGCATTGTATCTCCTGGATCATATGTTCCATTTTCACCTCTAGTCACTGTCTGGAATTTTGTGTGCTATACTGATTTCTGCATTGTTTTCCCTGTGTGCTCCAGTTTTCTCCAGCTGAAAACAGGCCGGTTAATTTGTAACACTAAACTGCTGATAGATGGATAGACAGATAGATAGATAGATAGATAGATAGATAGATAGATAGATAGATAGATAGATAGATAGAGAGGTATATAGAGATAAAAATATAGATATTCTTCAACAACACTTTATTGACATTATTAAAGTTAGATACAAAAACAATGAACAACCAAAAACTGTATTGCAGAAAGAGTTAGGACTAATAAAACATGCAAAAGATAACAACAAGTATCATAAGAGAGGTAAAACATATTGTGTTTATCTTCTTGATCAAGAAGAAGAAAAAACAAACCATGTTCATAAGTACAAAAGAGAGATATAAAATCTATAGGTTCAGATCTCCAATTTCTGAAAATAACTGCAAATACAGATAAACATATAATTCTGAGAAAGTTTTTTTTCTCATGTAATTGAACATTGTCTTCTGTTATTCCTAAGAGTCAAAGTTCCTAATGTTCTGAATAGCTGATACTGCCCTCATAGCCCTGGATGCAACTTCTCATACCTAACTTCAAGAGCCTTTTATTTTATAACAAGACCAAACCACATGTAAATAATTTGTTTGCAGATGATTACATTTCCAACATAAATGCCCAGTATAAATTCCCCTGTTATGTAGTTTCAGTGGTGAATTCTGTCTTTGATGTAATGTTTTTTACCATGCATTCTCTTCTGTTTCACTCAGTCAGCAACTTTCTCACAGGGCAAAGCCTGATGTCACTATATTCAACCCACATATTGCTGAAGCTCTGCCACAACGACCAAATCCCAAGCATTTTAACTAAGAATTTTGTCTTTGTATAATGTAAGCAAATTTAACTTGAAGAACCTTGCCGTGTAGTAACTTCACCTAGTCAAATACACATCTGCCTGTACTGGAAATTAGTTTTTAACAGCCCACATGATAGAATTGTCCTTTCATTCGAGGGATTACTTACTAAGTTGGCCACTGTCCTTTCTCTTGACCAGTAGATTACACTGTATATGCCAGTTACTTACTCTTCCTGGCTAAAAGGTTTCTGCATTCAGGAAATGATCGAAAGCCTACTCTACTTGGAATGTTTCTGCTAATTCCTTTGCATTGACTATAACTTGACTGTTCTGTGTTATAATTTGACCTAACCCTGCCCACCAGCCACATACCACCACGTTTACTTTCACCTTCAAACCTTTGCCCTGTCATATAAAACAACTCTTAAACAAAGTCAAACCATGTTCTACTTCCGGTGATGTCCATCCAAGTGAATACCTTAAAATATCAGTCAATAGCATTGCCTACCCTGTCTCAATACTTATAAATAGGTCAATCCAGAAATTACATGTGCTCTCTCTCTCTGGAAAAAGTCACACATTATCCCTCAGCACAAAGGAGGAAATTCAACAGACATTACTAACTTTAGACCTATAGCAATCATATCCACCTTCTTCAAAATACTTGAAAAATATATTCAAAAACAATTTATAAACTATCTCCTGCAGGAAGGACTCCAATCTCCCACACAACATGGCTTATGTCCTTCACATAGTACTAACCCTGCACTCATACCTTTAGAAACACTGTCAATAAATATAGAAATAACAGCAAACTAGTCTCCTCCTTATTTTTAGACTTGTCTAGAGCCTTCAATACAATTTGTCACAGAAAACTTCTAAATCAAATATCTGCATTATGTCTCTCTCAGCCCACCCTTTTATAATTCAAAAGCTACCTATCCAATAGGTATCAATCAGTATAATGGCACTCCACCCTCTCTCCATACCTCCCAGTCACCACCGGTGTACCACAAGGCTCTATCCTTTGTCCTTTCCTGTTTAACATTCTCACCAACACCCTCTAAATATCCACACAACAGGCCTTCCTAATATGGTACGCAGTTGACTCCACAATCATTTGCATATCTGACAATGTGGCACACCTCAAAAAAATTACTCAAGAAGCTTTAACTGGAACTAAAACATAGCTTTGTAACTCACAACTCATGATCAACCCTAGAAAAAACAAATACCTTTTCCTCCAAAGCCCTCTCCCATGAAAAAACAGAATTTCAAGTCCTCTGTCTTGATCATACAGCCAGGTCACTTCTCATAGTAAATTATCTGGGATGATATTGGATGATAATCTTAAATTCAACCTGCATATACAAAAAGTGCTTAAGAAAAACTCATCAAAAACTAGGGTTGCCTTATAGAGCCAAAAACTTTCTTACTGACACAACGAAAGCTACATTTGGCACTACTTATCTCTTCTCCACACTTTTTTATTATTTTTCCTCCTTACTAACCTTCAGGCATCACAAAAATCAAAACATGAAGCATGCTATGATAAAGTTGCTAAATACCACTTTAAGAAGCCACCACCTCTATAGCACTAGAAACCCTAAATTGCTTAGAGCTACCCTATCAACTAACAAATAAACAGCTTCTTACCACCTATAAAAGTATCCAGAATCCATCTACTTGACCAGCACTAAATAACAGTCTGTAAACCTATGTTCCTAGTTGGTCATTACAAACCATTGACCAAAAACTCCTATCATTCCACAAATTTATCACATCTGCTGGGCATTGTCTGTACTTGTACCATGTTGCTAAGGCCTGGAATGCCTTATCTCTATCCATCAAGTCAATACCCTCCCTTCCATCTTTCAAAACCATCCAGAAAGCCTTCCTAGCCAAAAGCTGGCTTTGTTCCTGCTCAACACCAGGATAAACTTTATTCCTAAATGTTGACAAATGCCTATTCATAACTTACATCTCATTACTCTCTGTTCTTCACTCACTTACTTACTTGTATCAATTTCTCTCCTCCCTGGCTTTCCCTCTAAATATATCATAAGCCTGCTTTTCTCTCACTTTGTATTGCAATTCCTGTTTCTGTTATACTAACTTGCTGTTAATTTCTCTATAAACTGGGTGGCATTTCTCTAACTATTAAATTATTGTCATATAACTTGTATCTGTTCTTAACTAATGTCTTCATATTACATCTAATTTGGTAGATTATTTAAACTGTATTTGTTTTTCTGTTATTTTTAATGACTATAAAAGAGTCACAAGAAGTGCATTTCTGGAACCAGAGATAAAAGACAAAATGAACCACAAACTCTGGTAATACAGCTTCCAAAATTCACTGAAACTTTAATAATCCACAAATATGGTTAAGTGCTTTTGTCTACACCTGTGGACATCACCATTTTTAAAGACTATAAAATTATTATTCTTAAGATGCTTTGTCATACTTAGGAACTTTTCTTCATAGACATCTACTGAAAATGGGCCATTACTCAGCTAGACATTCCCTGTAATAAATGTCACTAAATAAATAAATAAATAAATAAATAAAGGCAACCAGTGAAACCAAAGATAAAGTTCTATCTTGTCCATATCCCTTTTCCTGTGCACTCTCTAACAATAACTTCTTTAATTACTGCACTAACTTTATCCAAAAATCCATATTAACCTGCTCTTTGCTTTTTATTAAATTTATATAACTCAACCGTGGTGCCCTATTGGCATTCCTTGTTTTGCTGCACAGAGGTTTCAGGCCTTCCAAGAAACTTATGATACGTCTCAGGATGAGTAGCA